>NW_027459692.1:311446-622893 GCF_050624435.1 Tenrec ecaudatus | reverse complement strand
GCTTCCAGACTAAGAACAGACAATACAGGACCCCTCTCCCCTCTTCAGAGGAAGAAGCTGCTAAAATCTTATGCAAACTTTTGAAGCATTGTTGAATACTGACAGCCTAAGCAAAGAAAGTAGGAAATTTTTTTAACTACTCAAGTTCGAGGGCCCTAAAATGTGACCAAAGAGAGGCTGATTTCTTGGAGTGGAGATGGCCATGAGGACATGATTTGGGTAAATCCTCTGCGAGTGGAGCCCTCAGCATCTTCATTTACTGATGGAGCATGACTCGAGGTAGAGAGAAACAACTGAGAAAGTCTTCTAAGGACCAGAACTTGGAATTTGCATGCTACAAATTTAGGGAATTTGGAAGTGGTCAAAAATAAATGAGATGCATGATATTGATTGGTATCCTAGGCATTAGTGAGCATAAATGGAATGACTGGTATTGGCCAATGTGAATCATAAAATCATAGGATTTACTATGCCGGGAACAGCACAGTCAAGAGAATGGCATGGCATTCATTGTCAGAAAGCATCTTACTAAACCCATCACGAAACACATTACAATCTTTGAAAGGATTATATCTGCCTTCAAGGAAATCCAATCAAGACAACTATTATCAAACATTACTTGAACAATGCAATTGCCGCCAAATTTAGCATATCAATAAGTAATGTATAATACGAATAAAAAATATTTTAATTTGCTCCTCCCTCCGCACTTTCTGCTGTTGAGATCTCAATTCCATTATTATACATCCCACATGCAATAGGTTTGATTTTACATATTTCTTATATTGTATTCCTATGTCATAAAAATAGCGAAATCCCTTGGGGGAAACAGCGAGATGGAGAAGCATCCCCAGACCACAACAGGAAACCAGCCCTGAAACAGTCCCTCTGCACCTGCCCCTGAGTGTGTCCTGTGATCTGTGGGTCCTGAGCGCCCCCTGCTGCCCAGCTCTCTCCCAGCAGGGAGTTTGTGTCTGGGATCATACTGACTTCCTCTCAAGTTCTCACAGAGTAACAGAGGGTCTTGTCTTCTATTTTCTAACCTTCCATTTGCAGATGAACTGTGTTCTTGTCATTGTCTCTGGGGATGTTGAATCAGCCCTTCACAGAGTCTGCATTGTTCTTAGTGCTGCAAGGCAGTGTTTACACAGGGATATGAACAAAGGCTACATACCAAGGTACTTTTATACTCCTCTCTTGAGGGGTGATTTAATGTCACAGGAAAGTAAGGTCAATCTCAGGAAGTAATTTTCATTGTCTGTCATTTCTAAGTGCATTACTGGTAAATAAAGGATTCAGCGAAATATTCGAAGTCACTGCCTCAGTGAGCACAGCTGCCATATCCCCAGGTTTCCTGACGCTCTCAGGATGTGGGTTTCACAGCGTGTGTCTCACACAGGAATAGGCGGCAGTGTCCTTACGCTTCAGGCTGATAATCTGTAGATGAGCTGTGCTGATGGAGGCATTCAAGGAGAAGACATAGCCCTGTGTAAAGCCCTGGACATATTTTGACTCCCCAGTGTAGGTGTTGATCCAGCCCTTCCACGGAAGGCGTTCTTTTATGGGAGCTTGTCAAATTCTATTCATACTGTAGCTGGCGAAGGTGTTTCCAGAAGTCTTACAGGATAACTTTGCCAATCTCCAAACTTCCCCCCTACGCCCAGACTGCACTAACTGCATCTGGGCATGCACACCAGTGACGAAGTAAACCAGAAGGCACATGCACACCTGTGAGGAAGTAAACCAGAAGGTGAGGGCTCTGGAGCTGCCACAGTAGTCTCTCCATCCCCATATGTTATCTTACCTAAGGTGACTGTCAATAGGAAAATGAAACCCCACAGTTACTCCTTCATGAGTGCACTCTGTTATCAGTGGTTTAGGAGCAACCTAGATGGTAATGTCCTTGCTTAATGCTTCCTCAGGGGAGATGGCTTCAGCTTTCAACTCCATAGGGCACTTGGTTGTAGATATAATTCACATTCATGAATGTATTTCTGGTCTACATCTGTGATAAATAATAGGAAGCCTATATAATGCTAGAGCTGTGGTTCTCAACCTGTGGGACACGACCTATTTGGGGATCAAACGACACTTTCACAGTTGTGGTCTAAGACCATTGGAAAACACATATTTCCAATGTTCTTAGGAACCAAGAGACAGCTCCTCTGTCTCCAGGCAGGACTGCCCACATGCAGATACACCAGTACCCGGCGTGATTACATACCAGTACCCGGCGTGATTACATCATCATGCCAACCCTATTACATACATCATGTACAAATACAGGTGTATATGACAGTTTTGGCACCATAATGTACTTATATGGATCAGTCATACATGTATAGAGAGCAGCTACTGTGCAGAGAGCAGTTACTCTGTAGAAAGCAGCTGCTGTGTTTAAAGCAGCTACTCTGTTAAAAGCATCGCCTGTGTTGAAAGCAGCAGTATGGAAGGTAAAACAACATTTCATGAATTATAATTACTGGGTAAATGTAAAATCACCAACAACTACAAATATATACACATATGTACCATGGGAACTTAATCTAGATGCTGATCGGTCTTTTTATATTCAGCTGTGGTTGATGTGAATACTGCCCCCTTGTGATGGTAACAGGTATGTAAAGAAAACAACACAGAATCGTAATCATAGGAAACTTTAATGAACTGTATTGACTGAACTATGCCATCTATCATCTTTTGTATTATTAAAACTATTGTTATATATTATTTTCGCTAGCAAACCATTACATGACAATGGATCATGTAGAAAAGAACATTAAGAAAATATAGTAGGGATTTTTTGCAGTATGTTTTTACCTCAATCATTGCAGCAGGAACTGAGAAACCGCAATATGGTATTTGTTGTGAAGTCCTATCAGCCAAATCCATGAAGCCAAACAAACTAAAATGCCTTTTTGATAACAAGCATCGGAGCTTTGCCAGCAAGGATACCAACTATTTTATAAGCAAAGCTGATGGACTCAAGAAAGCCAGACTTGATATTGGTAGCAAGTACCACAAAGAAAAAGTAGCAGCCGTTGAATCTTCATATTTGGTGGCACTCAGAATCGCCAGAGCTATGAAACCTCACACCATTGCTGAGAATTTACTGTTGCCAGCGGCCAAAGTCATTGTTGGGTTCTGATCGGAAATGAATTTGTTACAAAATTGAGTGTAATTTCCTCACCTAATGACACTGTCCCCAGAGAATAGCTGACATGTCTGCTGATATTTTTGATCAGATAATCCAAGAAATTAAATCTGCTCCAATTCCAATATTTAGTATCCAGCTTGATGAATCTACAGACCTTGCAAACTGTTCACAGTTACTCTTTTACGTGAGGTGTATGAATGACAACTTTAAAGATGCGTTTCTTTTTTGTAAACCTCTTGAAATGACAACTGCTGCACTTGAAGTATTTGATACATTTGGTTCATTTCTGAAAGAACATACGATCTCTTGGGGAAAGGTTTGTGGTGTTTTCACAGATGGGGCTCCAGTTATGCTAGTATGTCGATCTGGATTTCAACGTTTGGTACTGAATGAGTGACCAGAATTCATCAGAACTCACTGTATGATTCATTGGCAAATATTAGCAATGAAGATGCTGCCACAAGGGTTACAAGAAGTGATGAAAAGCGTCATAATTTCTGTCAATTTTGTAATGACGAGCACTTTAAACAGTCGACTGTTTTCCCAACTGTGTAACAAGTTAGATACGCCAAGTTGTGGTCTGTTATTTCCCACTGAAGTGAGATGGTAGTCAAGAGGAAGAATTTTAAAACGTGTTTTTGAGCTTCATAATGAACTCAAAGCGTTTCTCAATCAGATAGCAAGACCGTAGTTCGAAGCACCTTTCAGTGATAAAAGTGAACTGCAGATATAGCTTACTTGGTTGATGTGTTTGTCATCATGAATGAGTTCAATTGATCCCTGCAAGGACCAAATGCAACATGCCTCGAATTGTCTGAGAAGATACAATCATTCCACATGATATTTCAGCTTTGGCAAAAAAAATAATAATTGGTTGAAAATAAAATGTATGTATGGCCTACCTTATCTGCTTTCTTTGAGGAACATTACAATGAACCAGCCAAAAGGACCCCGATGATAATTTCTGTGAAAGAACACTTATACATGCATGCAGCTGCTCATGTGTTTGCTGACCCCCTTGAAGTCCCTTGCCTTAGCATCCTGCGTTCCTGCTAATGGTAGCACATTAATATCTCAGGAGGGGTTATAGGCTATGGATAGTTGCAAGCAATTGCCGATTTGGAAAATAACTTAAATTACTGAATATGAAACTGATGAATAAATATGAGAGGTTTAACAGAGGTGCAGAACAGAGATAGAATTTAGCCAGGAATGTGAAGTTGAGAAAGATTTTACTGAGGCAGGGAAAGAACTCCCAGGAGGGAAGGGAGAGCAGAGAAAGGGATGGAGGCATCTTGAGCCCCTGGGAAGGTTCTGAGACCCAACATATTAGGTCAGGGAAATAGCACCTGGTAGTGAGGCAGTGGGACTTAAATAGGGTCCAAGCCAAGGACATATGCGTTGATAAGGGGAAGGGAGGTTTTAGTGCTGTAGCTGCAGGATTTGAGCCAGGATGGGGTCTGTGAGTAAATAATCTTGTTCTCAGAAAACTTGCTTCCTGGAACACTGGGGAGAAGAGGCTGTGCTCTGCCCCAGGAGGTAAGCTTTTTGAACTGCTGGAGGCAGATGCTTTCCATTTCAGCCAGGTCATTTGTCTTCTCGAGAAGCTGGTACAGGTGGCTGCCTTGGCTCGGACCCGGCCCAAACAAAATCCACACCTAAGTCACAATAAAGAATTATTTCACAACAGAATTTTAAACATTTTAAAATTATTATCTGTTCTTCTGAGACAGACTATCACTAGTCACAATCACGCCATCTTTTTGAATGAATGATCTTCATCCTTCACCCTCCCATCTCAGAAAGTCTCACCAGTGTTTGATTTTAAAATGGACTCTTATGTTCTGGAGATCAGGAAATTGTAATTAATAATATTGTTGAATTTGATGTTGTAACCAGGATATTGCTATTTTTATTTTATTAACCAGGATGTTATCATCAATCCTGTACCCCGTAGGACTCACTCATTTTAAAGAAGAATAACATTAGTTTTACTTTCTGCTTTTGTCCATGTTGGCTTAAGCCCTAAACAAATGATAAATGAGCTTTTGCCTTTAAAGATTGACTGAAATATCCACTTAGAACTGCAATCAAAGAGTCACTTTTAGATTCTAGCAGTCCAGTGATAACCAAATAGTCTCTTCTAAATTATCAAGGCATTATAGTGTTCATCATTTATTTGATGCCACAACACTTCTGCCAAAAGTCGCATGTCTGAAGAGCAAGTTTAAGGCTTAGTCCCCAACCCTTTCATCTCAACCCCCAAAAGAAGAGATTTTAAGGAGGGTAGAATCTCAACCCCCAAAAGAAGATATTTTAAGGAGGGTAGACTTAAGGGAGTTCCCCTGTAGACATTTAAAGAGAGCGAGCTTAGTCCCCTGTCCTCAATTCTGACCAGATGGATGAAAATATCCACTCTTGATTACAGAGCTATTAATAAAGAGCTTTGCAGAAATGACTATATGTTTAGGTTCTCTGGTGAAAGAAAGCCACAAACAATTCGGTTTATAAATGGCTCTGCCAATATTTTTCTTTAGATTATTTCAGGCAAAGCTTTCTTGGGGTGTGAGCCTATTCCCACCTCTCTTTTCTCTACCACATATACTGAATGAAATTCTCCTTGTTCTCACTATGATAACTTTGATGGTTTTCCGTTGCTCTTTAAAATGTTCTGTTCAGCTCTTCCTTCATCATTTCTTCCGTTTGCTTTACCTACATTTCTACCAGTGGTAGGTATCAGTCTCCTTGATGTTCGCCTCGATCATTCTTTCTTTTCTGTCTTGGGAATGATGTTGCTTTCTTCATACATAATGCTATTGATGCCATTTTACAGCTGATCCAGTTTCCTGTTGTTCGCGTTCAATTAATCATATCTGTACGTGAGATGGTCTTGACATTCATGTGTGATGTACCAAAGGTTATATTTGTGCTCTCATGTCTTTGACTCATGTCTTCAGCTTCATGGTCCCAGCTTCATTTTGACTGAAGATAACAAGCTCCTCCAAAATCTCTATTATGTTTGGCCTTACATTTTATAATTTCACTTTGGTCAGGGTATACATAACATACAAAGTCAACAACAAAAAAACAAACTCACATCAATGAATTCCTTGAGATAATGTCACAATGAAGTAAATAATCTTGCCCTCAGGTAGAGTACATTGGAGAGTGGATTACCTCTACCCTCTATACAGTCAAGGCATTATAGAGCAGTCCCTTAGCGGATTGAGTGTGTGTCCTTGACAGATAGTACAGTACTCGAGGTTGCATACACAAAAGTTGTAACCTAGCCATCTTTCCCAGACTGCCTTGTTTGGAAGGGCTAATCTTCTAAGCATGTGTTGACATTTTGCTCCTCTTTGGGCTTCTATAATCCCCCATTCTATTGTGATTAATGAACTTTCAGTTACTCATGAATTTGAAAGTCTCCTGTATTCTGTGTCTTAGTGATGTAACAACCTGACTGTGAATATTTAATGCTCTTATGACTTTGTGCTAATAGCATTCCTCATCCACATTATGTATCTGTGGTTTTGTGTCATCTTTTTGTCCTTATGGCTGAGTAAATGCTGTCCTTAATTTATATTTGGGACTGGGGTATCTTTTGTACTCTAAAACATTTTCCACAGACGTACTTGATTTTACTTCAGTGAATTACATTGGTATAAGCCTATATGTATAGCAGCCATTTGTGGTTTTTACAAAGGTATATGTGATTTCCAAATTTCTATCAGAAGGACCCCGTTTTCCAACTGCTTTTCTTTCCTCTGTTTCCTAATCTCCCATTCCACTTACCAATAATTATCTATGCTACTTGACTGCATGGTAGGTCAATTTCATACTGAAGTGGATGGAAGAATTCTTTAATTTCTTCATTAGTGATTGGTGGGTAAATTTGACTCTTCACTGTATTGGCAAGATTTTCTTGTATTTGCACAGATATTCCATCACAGGGAGCATTGTGGTTCAATATAGTTCTCAACATTTCCATTTGATGAGTGAACAGTCATTCCTCTTGTATTTGTCTATCCCACGTAGTAAGCCATCTGATTATTTGATTCAATAAGCAACCACCATATTTCTGACTGTACATTTTTCTCACAGCCATCCTAATAGACCTTGGGATGCAATCATCACACACATAGGTAGCTAATGTCATTTCTTCTTTACCATGTTTCCTAACTCATAACCTCTGCTTCTGTGTTTCTGTCATTTTTAAGACATTCATGTTTGTGATGCATATGGGATTGTTTTGGATTAGGTTCATGAGGATGAAGTTATCTTTGGTATGATAATGTGGCCATTTGGAGGCCAAGATTACAGGATGCATCTGACATCAACAGCTTTACCCCAATCCACCCTTGCTAGCTTAATTTCTCTCTTCTACACAATATGAGAATAGAGGCCAGCAGACAGATAGGATTCTAGTACCCTCATATCATAACAGGCAGGAGCAAAGCATGTTCTAGGAAACCAAGACCTCTGCCCTTGGAATCTTCTAGACCCAGTGAAACTTGGATGCCAAGATTCATGAAGATCTCCAGAAATACAGGCACTCTTGACTGTTGAAAAGAGACCCATCATACTAGATCCATTCAAGGATGCCACATTGTGTCATGTAAAATGAAGTAAATCAAGCCCCATTTCATTTAGTCCTATTCCTCTCATTGCCATCCTGTAGAATAAATTTTAACTGCTCTCGAAGTCACTCAAGGTTATATATCATTGGTTTCTTCACTTCTTGTCCCTAGTTTGAGGCCCCTTCTTAGAAAAACAGAAAACTTACACCCTTGCTGGTAATTGAAAACTTTTGTAATAAAGCCTATAGTCCCCAATGATGTATAAAAATAGCTTATTGTCACTGTCAATGCTGATGAATGGCAACCATGTAGGACAGAGTATACTGCCCTTATGGGTTTCCAAGATTGTACTTTTTTTTGACACTTTAAGGTCTTTATTGATGCAAACCTGAGCACAGTCAGGTGGGTGGGGTCTATCAAGGAAGTGGGGTGGGCCAGGCCTGTCTCCATGATCACAAGGTTGTCTTGGGCATGCAGGATGGTCACCAACTGAGGACTCTGGGGAAGTACTTGCCAATGAGCCCCTGGTAATAGGGGTGCAGTATGTCCACATCAGGCAGGTCTGGGCATTTGATGTAGAGTTCAAACTTGTTGAACTCCTGAACCCGGGGCGGCATGTTCAGGGCTACACAACTGCCGGTAGTCACCACCGGTGTGCCACGCATAGAAGGAGTGGAACTAGAGGAAATTTGTTGAACTTCATCACTTGGTACATATACTCATCATGGCCCCAGTACATGAGGACATTCCCCAGGCTGCAGTGAGGCTGGTACATCCCAAGCTCAGAGCTGTATAGAGGATCCCTGAGGCCTGGATTGTCCTGGAAAGTTGAGTCGCAGAAGACCACAGAGGCCTGGGGCCAGCAGCCCACAGGATAGGTGTTTCTAACTACGGCCCACTGGGGCTCCTTGGCCAGGGGCAGCAACTTCCCCAGATTATGCAGCATCCCCACCAGGTACAACCAGTCCTTGTGGGGATGTGCCCTCCGGATGCCCTCCACAGTCTGGAAGGCATGGAAGGAGGTAGGGACGTCCACATCCGGATCCGACTCATCCACCAGCTGGTCAAGCAGGTCTATGGCCTCCAGGACTGTCATCTCCTTGGAGGAGCAGGTTCCAAAGTGGGCGTGCTTCCCTCTGATGAAGTCCACCACCTGCTGTGTGTGCATGAGTCTATAGCTGGCAAAGACGAGGTCCAGGAGCTGGCCACAAGTGTAGTTTCAGAAGATGGCCTTCCCCTTGCCCATTCTGGGCTTCATCTTCAGCTGGCCAACCATTGTGGGTTCCGGGAACTCTTCAAGAGTATGGAGTCAGAGAGAAACAGTGTATCCCACAACAGACCTAGCCAGTCTTATGTAATCATCCAAGACTGCAATACTTAATGGGAGTAGTAAGCCCCATCTTTCTCCCCTCTAAAAAACATTGGTATCACTTTTACACTGAATGGACATTTCCATTTTGCTTCAGTGGGCAGTATCATGTACCTTGGGAAACACTGCTGTATGTCTCTAGGGGAGCCGACTGTTATCTCTCTGAATCACAGAAGCTGGTGGTTTTGAAGCCTCCAGCTCATGATAAATGGAGGAATAAGTCCACACTGGAGCACAGCTCCAACACTGACATCCTTACATGCCTGCCACACTACAGATAACCTCGACCCCAGCAAGTTGATACACATAATGAAGAATTACACAAAGAGAAGATGTAAGACACACCAAGTCCCTGAATAGGTATTGAGGTGTTAAAGAGATTGAGGGTAAACAGGACACCCTAATCTGGTTACTCTGTTTATATTGAGTAGAGCAACTATATCCATATGTTCATAATGCAAAATAGAGTGACCTCAATTCACAATGGCCTCAAGGAGAGCCAAGTTTAAGGACCCAGGCCTTCAACTTCTTGGCCCCTCCAAACTTAGCTTCTCAGGACCATTTAGAGCAATGGTTCTCAATCTTCTTAATACCATGACCATTTAATACAGTTCCCCCAACCATACAATTATTTCCATTGCTACTTTATAACTATAATTTTACTACTGTTATGAATCAGGCGACCCCTGTGAATGTGTCGTTTTACCCCCAAAGGGGTGGCAATCCACAGGGTGAGACCCACTAATGTAGACAGTTTTCATGTTACTGCATATTTCAGCTCACAGTTGCAGAGGCTGACAAGGCTCAGATTCCTGTCCTGACTCTTATCCTAGATCAAGTATATCCAGTGGCTGATGAATGCAAGATGGGAGGTAAGATGGCAGACTTCTTTCTCAAGCAAATTGAGACCGACAACTTCCAGAAACACAATTACAGGATTTTGTCTCAAGTCCCCAAACCTTCAGGTCAGATGAAGTGTCCAGGTCCAGAACAAAGCTAAAGACCATTCAGAGAATCCTTTTAAATGATAAGACCACACCCACAAGGAAGCTATCTTCCTCCCCATTGGCTGCTCACAGTAGGTCTCATCATGAAAGAGATGGCATTCTATGAACTCTTATCAACCAGGCGGATTCCATCATCATGAACCAATGCCTTAGAATCCTGACTCAGCCATGATACACAAAGTTTCAGTCATCACACCTTACTGTGATTCAAAGAATATAAAAAATTGTGAGGAATGTGTTGGAGGGTGAGAGTGAATTAAGCAATTGGTTAAGAAATGACTTTATCACCCAGATGCTCATATATGAAATCTGGTTCAGTCATTGTGGATATTTATCTGTGTAGCTCATTTTCCATAGTTCAAGCTTATACCCTCTGTGCCTCTTCAAACTTATGAAAAAGAGTAGAAGTCCCACTTAGGACTTCTAAGTCCCTCTTTGGACTGGCCATCTTTCCAGGAGTGGATGACCTCATCAAGCCCCACCAATCAACTGATAGGTTTGAATATGTGGTCTCTCTAGCAGAGAAAGATAAAACTCACCTCCCTTTAAAAGTTAGAGCATTGGAAGTCCTAGAGAGGTCTTCTTAGTCCCGTGTGGTAGATGTAAGTCATTAAAGAACACAAAGACGAGTGTTTAATTTCTGCTATAGATTATGAATATACTCTGACCCTTATATAATGGTCCAACAGGGAAGAGCTTATGTGGTAAACCAATAATTTGTCACAAATGTAGTTGATTCTTCATAGGTGTCACTGAGTCAGTTCTAGCTCATAGCAAACCTGTGTCTAACAAAAAGGGACATGACTCAGTCCTTTGCCATTCTGACAATGTTCTCATGTTTGAGCCCATTTTTTGCAGCTCCTGCATCAGTCCATCTCATTGAGGAGATTTCTTTATCATTCACTTGCCCTAATTTCCCCAATGTGATGTCTTTCTTTAGGGACTGGTCTCTCCTGATAACATGTGCAAAGTACATAAGCAAAATATCGCCATCTTTGCCTTTAAGGAGCACTGTAGCCATGTTTCTTCAATGGCACATTTGTTTTAACTTTTGGCAGTCCATGGTACTTTTAATGTTCTTTTGCCTTTACTATATTCTAATACGTTGATTCTTCTTCAGTCTTCCTTTGTATGCATTGAAGAATGTTCAACTTTCACATTCACTTTTCACAGGCAATTGAAAATACTAAGGCTGTACATTTATTCAATTACCTTTTCTTAATTGTGTTTTAAATATATTATCCTGGGCTGAATCAATGACACTATAAACAAAATTACCTTATGCTTCAAAGAGATGATTGATAAAGTTATCTGCCATAAAATAACAAGATGTCTCTAAGGTGAACCAGAGGTGAATAGAATAAACAGAGTAAGGGATGGATGTGGAGCTCATAATTAACCCAAGCTACATTCTAAGAACAGTTAATTCTTACAAAATTCCCTTTTGAAGGAAATACAGAAGATGTAGTTGCTACAGCAAAGTGTGGTGAAGAAATTAGATGGTATCTATCAGAAACAATAGTGTCTCGAATCTTAAGTCTTGTTTTCAAACAAGCAGTGATCTAAGTGTACCATCAACTAAGCCCACATGGAAGAATAACATCAACATATGTGATCCAAGGATTGTCAATAGTAACATCCAATTCTGCAGCAGAGAATGGTATCAGAGCTCAATTTTTTTCCTAATAACCATTGTCTGTGCCTCTTTTTAAAATCATTTTATTAGGGGCTCATACAACTCTTATCAAAACCCACACGTGCATCAATTGTGTAAAGCACATTTTTACATTCATTGCCCTCAGTATTCTCAAAATATTAACTCTTCACCTAAGCCCCTGGCATCAGTCCCTCATTTGTCCACTCCCTCATGACCCCTTGATAATTTAGAAATCACTATTTTGTCATATTTTGCACGGTCCAACGTCTCTCTTCACGCATGTTTCTGTTGTCCGTCCCCATAGGAGGAGGTTATATGTAGATCCTTATAATTGGTTCCCCCTTCCCAACCCACCCTGCCTCCACCCTCTCAGTATCACCACTCACACCACTGGTCCTGAAGGGAATAATCTACCCTGGATTCCCTGTGTTTCCAGTTCCTATTTGTAACAGTGTACACCCTCTGTTCTAGCCAGATATGTAAGGTAGAATTGGGATCATGATAGAGTGTTTGGGGGTCTGGGGATCATTTAGGAACTATGCTCCATTGTTGCTGCACGACATCCTGTCTGGTTCATCTCCTCCCTGAGACAATGTAAGGGGTTGTCCAGTGGCCTACAAATGGGCTTTGGGTCTCCAGTCTGCACTCCTCCCCTCCCCCCGGCATTCACAGTGATATGATTTTTTTGTTCTGATGATGCCTGATAACTGACCCCTTCAACACCTCATGATCGCACAGGTTGGTGTGCTTCTTCTATGTGGGCATTGTTGCTTCTGAGCTAGATGGCTGCTTGTTTACCTTCAAGCTTTATGACCCCAGACACTATATCTTTTGATCGCCAGGCACCATCAGTTTTCTTTACCACATATGCTTATGCACCCATTTGTCTTCAGTGATCATATCATGGAGGTGAGCACAGAATGATATGATTTTTTATTCTTTGATGCCTGATAACTGATCCATTCGGCACCTCATGATCACGCAGACTGGTGTGCTTCTTCTATGTGGGCTTTGTTGCTTCTGAGCTAGATGGCTGCTTATTTACCTTCAAGCCTTTAAGACCCCAGCCGCTGTATCTTTTGATAGCTGTGCACCATCAGCTTTCTTCATCACATTCACTTATTCACCCGCTTTGTGTTCAGTGATTGTGTCGAAAGGGTGAGGATCATTGAATGTTAGTTTAATAGAACAAAATATTCTTGCATTGAGGGAGTATTTGAGTGGAGACCCAATGTCCATCTGCTACCTTAATACTAAACCTATACATATATGCACAGAGATGTATTTCCCCATTATCATATATAAATGTATATATAAATATTTACATGCCTTTATTTAGACCCCTATAAATGCCCTTTGCCTCCTAGCTCTTTCCTCTATTTCCTTTGACTTTCCTCTTGTCCGACTATCATGCTCAGTCTTCATTTGGGTTTCAGTAATTCCTCTTGGTTGCATTACCCTTGACCACGCCCTAACAAGTTTTTAAACACTGATTTTAAGAAGGCCATGGATGACAGTCAAAGACCAAAACACATTTGCAGGATTTATACATGCAATAAGTCTCTGTGATTTCTGTCTGACCATAATTAAGGTATAGGAATAACCTGGCTATCAATCAGAGATGATAATAGTAGATTGAAATAAAAACTCTGACTTGAATAATTAAAAACATTATTTGCTCTCCCTTTCAGTACTCTTTGATCTTAATCTTGTTTTTCTATACTTTCTGTTTTTGCTTTTTGAATTGCAGTTTGTCCTTGTTGTTGTTATAGTTAGCAGCCATCTTGACTCTTTTATATATTTTTCTATGTAGTTTTGCTATATAGAACCCAGGGTGGGTGACTCTGTAGAAACTATAACTACATTAGGGGTCCTGGAAGGCACAACATGGAATGTGGGAGCTAGTGGGGAGTTGATATCAAATAAAAGAAGGAAGAAAATGCTTGAAGCTGATTGTGATAGTCACATGATATGACAACTATTGAATGATGTGTCTGGATTATGTCCTAATAAAAGAGTTTGAGGGGGTAAACAAGAAACAGAAAATAACAAATCTCTGGCAGGTGTACCTTATGATCTTCAAGGTAACATCCTTTTATTCAACACTTTCAAGAATTCTTATGCAGCAGATTCATCCAATCCAATGGTTCACTTGATTTCTTGACTTTTGCTTCTGTTGTGGTTTGAAATGAATGACAGCCACTATAATGTTACGATAATTTAAAAGAGTCTTTATTCGGTTATAACCGGACTGCTAGAATTTAAAAGCGATTCTTTGATTGGAGTCCCGAGTAGACATTTCAGTCCATCTATAAAGGCAAAAACTCATTTATCATTTGTCTAGGACTTATGCAAGCATGGACAGAAGCAGAAAGCAATATTAATGTTATTATTCTTTAAAGCTAGTGAGCATTACACAGTATAGCACTGATTATAACATTCTGTTTAATAACATAAAAATAGGAATCTACTGGTTACAACATTAAAAGCAAAAATATTATTAATTACAATGTTCTGATCCGGAGAACATGAGTGCATTCCAAAATTATTCTCTAGTGGAACTTTCCCAGATGAGAGGGGAACGGAGCAGGTCATCCAGCAGTCAAAAGATGGTATATCAGTGGCTAACACTAGTATGTCTCACTTCCATGAGCACTTATTGTGCATGCCAGCCAGATGAAATTATTGACAATACCAATATATTATTGATTTCTCATTATATTACTTATTAGTCCACTTATGAGGAGTTTGGTCTTCTTTATAATGAGTTGTAGTCCATGCTGAAGGCTGAAGTATTTGACCTTTATCAGCAAATGTTTCAAGCCAATCTTCAATCAAGAAAGGTTTTGTCACTTGCATATGGAAGGTTGTTAATATGATTTTTTCCCAAACCTGATGCCACGTTTTCCTTCAAAAAATTCCAGCATCTCAGATTACTTTGTCAGAATATACATTTAATAAGTATGGGGAGAGGATAAAATCCTATCACATTTGTTGGGAGCCGATAGCCATTAAGACTCAGGCCTCAGACACGTAGGAGAAACTTGGCCGCTTTCTAACAGCAAGGCTTTGTTTCCTGCCCAACTTCGCCCCCACATTCCAAACTACGTGCTCAGTAGCATGAGAAATTGCGATAACTGACCTTGTTGCCATTAGTCAAAGTACTGAGCACCCATTGAACTGCAGATATACCATATTAGGAACATCGTGATAAGTTCACCCGGTAAGCCTTGATTTGCATGCGGACGTCGCCACGGACGTCTTTGAGTACTGTTGCGCACCCTTTGTACCTTATTGGGAACATGTGGCTGATTAGTTGTTGTACAGTGTGCGGTTGTTACACAGTGTCCTTCATTGGAATATGTGCCTCCCACTTCCTTCTCTGTTGTGAATATATACCCAGAGTTTTGGCAAAATAAACGGGCTTGATCAGCACTTGTCTTGCCCCACGTCTCTGTGTCTTTTTGCCATCCAGGTTCGTTGCCTCTCCAGGTCACCGCGTGAGGGTCTCGCTGGACGAGACCCTAACACACATTGGAAAAGAACTAAAACCCGAGAAATAAAATCATCAGCATACAGACAACTGATCTTTGACAAGGACCAAAAGATATCAAATGGGAAGCAGATGCCCTCTTCAACAAGTGGTGCTGGAAAGAATGGATATCTACCTGCAGAAAGATGAAGCAAGACCCTTATCTCACTCCGCGCACAAGATTAAACTCAAGGTGGATCACAGACCTTGTGGTAAAACCCCAAACTATTAGGACAATCAATGAGGGAATTGCGACCAACCTGAGAACTTTGGTGCAGGGAATATCTAGGCTATCGGATATAGGTAAGGACACAAATACAGTTGAGTCACTAATTGGCAAGAGGGGTATACCGAAGATAAAATGCCTGTGTACATCGAATGAATTCAGCAAGAGAGTAACGAGAGTGCTGACAGACTGGGAAAATATCTTTAGTAATGACACATCAGACAAACGCCTTATTAAAATTTATAATACTCTGCTTGCTTAAAAAAAAAACCCTTTTATTAAATTGGAACTCTATGATGCTCACTCTCCTGACACAACGGCTGGAGCCAAAGTGGGTGAACAAGTAAATGTGGTGAAGAAAGCTGATGGTGCCCGGCTATCAAAAGAGATAGTGACTGGGGTCTTAAAGGCTTGAAGATAAACAAGCGGCCATCTAGCTCAGAAGCAACAAAGTCCACATGGAAGAACACACCAGCCTGTGTGATCGAATGGTCCCAAAGGGATCAGTTACCAGGCATCAAAGAAAAAAAAATCATATCATTGACTGCACACCTCCATGATAGGATCGCTGAAGACAAATGGGTGCACAAGCAAATGTGGTGAAGAAAGCTGATGGTGCCCGGCTATCAAAAGAGATAGTGTCTGGGGTCTTAAAGGCTTGAAGGTGAACAAGCGGCCATCTCGCTCAGAAACAAATAAGCCCACATGGAAGAAGCACACCGGCCAGTGCGATCACGAGGTGCCCAAGGGACCAGATATAAGGCATCATGCAAAAAAAAAGATATAAGTGTGTGTATGTATGTGTATATATGTGTATATGTATATATGTATGTGTATATATATATTATATTAAATGAAGGGGGAAGTGCAGAGTGGAGACCCAAGGCCCAAGTGTGGGCCAATGGAGATCCCCTCATAGAGGGGCTTAGGAGAGGAGATGGGTTAATTAGGGTGTGAGGTAGTATCGATGAAGAACACAGCTTTCCCCCAGATCCTGGATGCTTCCTCCCCCCTACTACCATGATCTGAATTCTACCTTGCAGGGCTGGATAGGACAGAGGCTGTACACTGGTACATATGAGGGTTGGGGGTACAGGGAATCCAGGGTGGATGATACCTTCAGGACCAAGGGCGTGGGGGACGATGCTGGGAGAGTGGAGGGTGAGTGGGTTGGAAAGGGGGAACTGATTACAAGGAGCCACATGTGACCTCTTCCCTGGGAGAGGGACAGCAGAGAAGGGGGGAAGGGAGACCCCGAATAGGGCAAGATATGACAAAATAACGAGGTATAAATTACCAAGGGCATATGAGGGAGGGGGGAAAGGGGAGGGAGGGGGAAAAAAAAGAGGACCTGATGCAAGGGGCTTAAGTGGAGAGCAAATGCCTTGAGAATGATTGGGGCAGGGAATGTATGGATGTGCTTTATACAATTGATGTATGTATATGTATGGATTGTGGTAAGAGTTGTTGGAGTCCCTAATAAAATGTAAAAGAAGAAAAGAGAAAAAAATGATTAGGGCAAAGACTGTACAGATGTGCTTTATACAATTGATGTATGTATATGTATGAACTGTGAAAAGAATTGTATCAGCCCCAATAAATTGTTAAAAAAAAAAACCACCTAATTACCCACTGAGGAGATGGGCAAAGGACCTGAACAGAAATTTCACAAGGGCAGAAATCTGAATACCCAGTAAATATGAGAAAATATTCCTGATCATTAGCCATCAGAGAAATACCAATTAGAACAACTGTGAGATACCACCTAACACCCTCAAAGATAGCCAGAATTCTATCAATTCACAAAATCAGAGAGTAACAAGTGTTGGAGTGGCTGTGGTGAGATGTGAACATTGGTCCACTGCTGGTGGACTTGTATGTATGTACAGCCATTATGGAATTAGATTTGGTGAAGTGTAAAAGAGATGGAAATCAAGCTACCATAGGACCTAGCAATTCCCCTATTTGGCATATCCTCAGAAGAGGCAATAAATGAACCACAGTCAGATATCTGTGCCCCAATGCTCATCATGGCGTAGTTCACAATCGCACGAAGTTGGAAACAACCCAAATTTCCATCAACAGATGAATGGATTCAAAAACTGTGGTACATGCATACACTGGAGTACTACACATGCCTGAAAAGCAGTGATGAATGCATGAAGCACATTGCCGCATGGGAAAAATTGGAGGAAATTATGTGAAGTGAAATAAGCAAAGGGTAAAAGGAGATGTAAACCATAAGTCCACTTAAGTAAGCTTAAAAGGCAAAAGAGATATAGGGGGAAAGTTACTATATGAATACATTCCTGGGGTGAAGTCCAGGTTAGTATGGCAGGGGCCAGACCCAATCCAGGGATACATATGACAGTCAATGAAAAAGGGGGGGAAAAGCAAGAAAAGTGGGGGGAGGCATGGGTAGTAGGGGAACAGGGCACTAATACATCCAAGGGGAGGGTATTGTTTAAATCTCCACAGGAGTGAGAGAGAGGGACCAGACCTCAACCTGGTGTGCCAAGACATGAATTCAACATACTGGCATGATGCAGCAGTCCAATAGAGAGGTCTTCAGGGGAAGCCCCAATCCCAGCTACATGTCCAGCCTCCCTGCCTGAAGAATCATCAGTCTGATGGTTCCCAGGGTGACTGATGGAGAGCACTGAAGGAAAATGGACTACAAAGGACAACACTGAAGCTACAGCTCTGGGAGAGGGGCACTTCTGAACAGAGCACATGGGAGCAAATTATGAGTGAAAGAGAGAGTAGAACACACCCCTGGTCCACCAAGCCCAAGGATGATATTCCTGCTGGGAGCAGCCAATGCACAGAGAGGACCATAGGGCTGGCCTCAGCACGAGACACGATTTCCATCAGTGACCCATAGCGCTACAGGGCATAACACCGAAGACACGGTGTGAGAATTGTCTCCAATCTGACCCCACCACACCGGGCAGAAACACTAAGGGTGTTTGACAGAGCAACAAGGGGAGTAAAGCAATGAAGTCCCTGAGGAATCCCAAAAATGGACTTTGGAGCCAGGGTGTAACATCCCATGAGACTCGACTGGCAAACACTCATAATAGTCAACAAACAAACCGGGAACTATTTATAGACTTTTCTTTTTTGCTGTTGGTTTGTTTTGTTGTTTTCTTTTTGTGCTTAATATTGTTCTTGCATGTCTATATAGATAAGGTAGGCGGGGTAAACAATCCTGAGGAGAAAATAACAGGACTGATGGTTCCGGAAGGGACACAGGAGATGGGGAGGCAGGGGAAAGAAAGGGCGGAGCCAACAAAAGCAGGATAGGAGAGCAACAAGTGATGTAAACTTGATGGTGAGGAAGGCGCAGGAGGCCTGATGGCGTTTGATCAAGTGCAATGTATCCACGAGGAATTACTGAAAACCAAATGAAGGTTGAAAATGATAGTGGGACAAGAGGAAAGTAAAAGGAAATAGGGAAAAGAACTAGGAGGTAAAGGACACGTAGAGAGGTCTAAATAGAGGTATGTATTTATATATAATGATCAGTAAATAGATCTATTCAAGTACTCCCTCAATGCAAAAATAGTTTGTTCTAATAACTTGCCATTCTTTGGTGCTCACCTTCCTGACTCAATCACTGAAGCCAAAATGGGCACATTAAAAAATGTGATGAAGAAAGCTGATGCTGCCCAGATATCAAAAGATATAGCATCTAGGGTCAGGAAGGCTTGAAAATTTAAAAAGCGTCAATTTAGCTGAGAAGGAATAAAGACCACATGGAAGAAGCACACCAGCCTGTGTGATCATGTTGTGTCAATGGGATCAACTATCAGGCATCAAAGACCCAGAACAAAAAAACATATCACTGTGAAACCCAAGGCCATCTGTAGACAATTTGACACCCCCTCACAGAAGGGTCACAAGTAAGAGATGAGCCAGTCAGGGTGAAATATAGCACCAATGAAACATACTACTTTCCTCTAGTTATTCAGTGCTTCTTCTCCTCCTCCCCATTATCTTGACCCCAATTCTAGCTTACAAATGCAGCTAGACAAGAGCATGTACACGATACAGATAAGAGCTGGAAACACAGGGATCCAGGGCAGATAACCCCTTAGGACTCATAATGATGGTAGCTATACCAGGAGGGGAAGGGGAAGGTGGGAGTAGAAAGGGGAAAGCGATCACAGTGATCTACATGTAAACCTCTCCCAGGAGGAGGACCAACAGAAAAGTGGGTGAAGGGAGACAGCGGTTGGTGCAAGTCATGCAAAAAGTAATAATTTATAAATAATCAAGGTTTCATGAGGGAAGGAGGGTGGGGGAAGGAGAAATGAGAAGCTGATACCAAGGGTTCCAGTAGAAAGAAAATATTTTGAAAATGAAGATGGCAACATATGCACAAATGGGCTTGACACGATGGATGTATGTATGGATTATCTTTAAGCTGTAAGAACTGCCAATAAAGTTATTTTTAAAAATTCTTGTAACATACTTTCCTGATTTTAAACCATTCCGTATTCCCTTGTTCTGTTTGCACAGCAGCCTCTTGATCCACGGACAGTTTCCTCTTGGGTGCAATGGAGTGTTCTCTAATGCCCATTCTTCCCAAGGCCATCCAGAGTTTGTTCTAAACCACACTGCTCCTGTGTTGTAGGTAGCTGAAATTTATTGTTTCCTAACCTCCCACTGATGTGTATATCTGAAAAATTGGGTATGTCCTAGAAGTGATGGTGGATTTCAGCTGAAATCTGCTCAACCTCAAACGGCATTCTCATTACTTGGGCCAGATGGTTTCTCTGAGATGTCTCAGATTCTCTGGAAATATCTTGGACTTGACACATTTCTTTAGGGACCTGGAAGATGAAAACTAAGACTCTAAATGTGAAATAGAGACAAGGACCTTGCCTCAGGGACAGCAAACAGATAATGCCATCCCTTACAGCCAGTCATGTAAAACTTTATCTTTCTACCCACCAAAATTGGAAGAATAGACATTTTTTGCATGTGAAAGCATTATATATGTTGTATTTATTTCTTGAATAATGAGCATAAGTAACATTAGATATGCAAGTCTGTTTTTGCATGAATTGAGTGTGTTCTATATTGGATTTTGAAGATATGGATTTATTGCTCTATTCAATATAAACAGGGCAAACAGATTCGGATGCATTTTCACCCTCTATCTCTTTCACATCTCAGTACCTTTTCCGGGTCCTCGGTGTGTTTTAATATCTTACTGATTTACAGAGATACATTAACTGTATCAACTTGCTGGGATCATAATTCTCAGTGGTGTGAAAGTTTTGTAATTGTGTCAATTTTGAAGTCTGGTCGAGTAGTGGGCAGAGTTTGTCTATTAATCCAGAGTTGACAGCTTCAAATTGAGTAGGTCTCTAATTGAGAAAGATAAGAAGTCTGCTCCTATAACGGCATAGTGCAGTGTTTACTGAAGTACCTGATACTGCCCCTTGAGGGGAAATGGAATGGTGCATGTGTATTTTATGGGAGAAATATGTGGTTCCCATAAGGAATTAGAAACTCAAGGGCAGTTCTACCCTGTCCTAAATAGTCACCATTAGTATGCTCCGACAAGGGGCAGTGAGATTTTTTTGTAATACTTTATTCTGGATTATGGGCTATAGTAAAAACGTTTCAATAGTCAGCAAGGATGTGGGTAATTTTTTCCATTTTCCTGCTAGGGGGCATGCAAAAGGGCCACTAAGTTTGGGAGCATATGATTGACAGCACTAGTTGTAGGGAACAGTTCTAATCTGTTCATAGGTTGGCTGTGAGGGAGAATGGACACCATATTACTGGGTTTTAGTTTATTTTACATTTCTGGTATAATGTGGCCTCAGAGAATGGATCAGTTGGGATGGGATCATGTGTGATCATATTCCGTGGTAAAGGGATTCAGGCTATGATAGCAAATCCTTTATCCCTTCATAATCTTTTCTGACCTAGATGTCAGGGGATTTTCCTGAGGTGTGGCTCCAGAACATTTCATCTCTGATCTGATTACAGCAAGAAAGGAGACCTGGATCAGAGCTCTGTGGACTAGCAGTCTCTATGCAGTGAACCTCCCAGATTCAAGGTAATGCTGAAGCATACATCTATGGTGCTGTCTAGGGCAGATTAAGCCCACAGACATTGCAAGCAGACAAGGACCTTGCCCAGACACAACAGAATAAGAGAGCCTTATCCTATGACTGATGGGATATGTAACAAAAGATATGAAATTCTACCCACCTAATCTATAAGAAAGTTAATTTTGAATGAAAAAAAAACAGTTAATGATGCTTCCTTCATAAACACACTTAATAACTAAGGAAATGTGCTGGAATCTTCTCCAGAGATCAATAATCTAAACACATCTGGTTTGGGATGCAGTAATGGTTACTGTACTATAGAGAGATGGAGCTCTTTTCATTAGGTATTGGGCTTTTAATACACAGTCAAGGCAGAGTTGATTAGGTATTGGGTTATTAATCCCAAGGTCAGTGCTTTGAATTTACCAGCCAATACCCAGGGCAGATATGGGGTCATATACTCCTGGAATGATTTACAATATCATAAGACCAACAGTAGCCCTCATGGCAGAGTGGTTAACAGGTGGGCTGTGTACCCCGAGGTCTACAGTTCCCAACAGTCTGCTGTCCCAAGGGTGAAAGACAATGCTATCTGAGCCTGTAAAGAATTACAGTCTCAGAATCCCACAGGCATCATTCCTCCTATGAGGTTGTGTGGCCTGAGAACTGAATGGAAAGCAGTGAGTCTGAGTCTGCTTGTTAAGTCAAAGGGGAACTTCCCCTATTTTCTACAAAGCTGCTCTGAGTAGCAATAGGCATCATGGTAGTGAATTTGTGCTAAGGGCCAGAGCCAGAGTTGACTTTTCAAAATGTCAAAACCATATGGCGTATAAGAGATCCAGTTAGATGAAGCTATTTCTGGAAGGGTTTTGCTCGTTCCTCCTTCCCTTTCACACTTTTCTGTTATTGAAATCACTTGAGTTGGTGGCACAGTGGATAATGTTTAATGGCTGCGGTTTTATGCTGACTTGGCTGGGCCAGGATTCTCAGAAGTTTAGGAATTACGAATGAGCTTAGGTGACAGTGTTCGATATAATGCCATCACTTCCATGAAGAGATTTGCTGTCAGCAGCCAAGTAGTGGGAGGTGTTATCCTGTTGGGTGTGGTTTTCCCCGTATAAATTCAAGTACATTCTATCTGCAGCTTTTGTCCAGTTCTGGGGACTTCCTAGACGTGTGGATCTCCAGATGTGAGAGAGCATCTTGACATATTTCATATATAGCTTGGATTCATCAATCTGCACAGCCATGAGGAAGGAGCCTACCATCTGACCTTCCCTTCTTATTTCATTGTGCATTCGACCTACTTGAGTCAAGAGAAGGGTCCAGACTGATATCTGAGCCTTGCCAGCCTCTACAACTGTGAATTGAAAAGGTGAGTAGTATGACTAGAAGGTTTCCTAACTATTTCTGACACAGGTGGCAGGATGGGAGAAAAACTGGACTTCCCAATCTAGTACAGTGCATAATCTTGAAACTCCACAAGAGAAATTCTCCCCTTTCCTATAGGATCTCTAGGAGTCAGCATTGACTCCAAACCTTCCAGGGAGTAAGGGTTCTGGGACGAAGGTTGTGGAGGGCTGGGCTCTCCCTGAGCTTTGAGCAGATGACTTATCATTCATAGTCCAGGATACCTTTTGGAGCAGATTGATCAGAATGAGCTCAGGGACTCACACAGTATTTTGGAGTTTTCCATGCAGAGTTTGTTGCTAAGTGAGGTTTCACCGATTGCCTCTCTGAAATAGAAATTTCCCCACCATTGTTCTTGGCAGCTGTTGCCCAGATATATGGAGAAACATTGAAAGTCATGGTGGAGAGCTGGCCCTTCATCTCGCTGCCCCTGGTTGTTCTAGTGACAATCTCACAGGACATCTTTTGCTTGTGAGAGGCAGTTGTCTTCATATTCTAAGTTTCAAGAGTATTTAGATAACATTTGATAATTGGTTGTTTTTAATTTATGGTGGCCCGTGTTTTCCGGAGAAGAACCGTGCCTCATAGTGTTTTCAGAGATTGCTTTTTCAAAAGTAAGTCACCAGGCCTCGCTCTTAAAGTGTCTCTGAGGAGAAACCAACTATCTTCTAAGTTAGCTGCTAATCATTTTATCTGTTTGAATTATTAGGAGTTCCAACTTTAAAGAATTTACCATGAATTTCACACTTATTCAAGGAGAAAAATGGCACACGGTGATGTTTTTATTTTGGAGGTTTTAAAGAATTTTTCCTAATTCTTCCATTTAAGATTTTTAGGTTGACATTCATATTTGTTTTGTTTCATTTTTTAGTAAAATTCTCCAAGCTTTTAGGAAAAAGGGGCATTGCAGTTAGTTTGCTGCTACTGGTGTTTCTGAGTTGATTACTAGGCGTGGTATAAGAGTGGATCAATTAGAAATCGGGTGGAGATAACACAGGCCTAAATAAGAGACTGCGATAGGATTTTCACATTGGAATCTGGGTAGGTCTAACCCATTAAGAATTGTGCTGAGAGATTTGCTTTTCTGTGGTGAGGCTTTTAGATGCAAAATTCATAAATTCTATTTATGGATCCTAAAATGTCTGACTTTGACTGTAAGTCTTAGGCTGTTGTTGTTAAGGGCTATGGAATTGTTCCTGGCTCATACTTACCCTCAGAACTGACTCATAGTTATTCTATGTCAAAATGGAGGAAATACTGCACAATCCATGGCCATCCTCACAGTTGCTATATTGGAGATCCTTGCTGCAGTTATCATGTCAATCCTGCTCAAATAAATGTTTATACTAATCAGTGCTATAAAACCATTGATGTAATCATTCAACTTGTTATTTTCATCTTAAATATGCAATTCATTATATGAAACCCAATTCCCGGAATCATGAAATTTGGCTATAAACTATCTCCTAGCTGTCCACACTTTTACAGTTTTGTGCTTGGGCCCTTGATGCATCTTTGTGTTGTTTGTAGGTGTCATTGAGTGTGTTCTGAAGCATAGTAACCCCAGATACAACAAGACGTAATGCTGCCCAGTCCTGTGCCAGCC
The DNA here is from genome assembly GCF_050624435.1 of Tenrec ecaudatus. Taxonomy (NCBI): domain Eukaryota; kingdom Metazoa; phylum Chordata; class Mammalia; order Afrosoricida; family Tenrecidae; genus Tenrec; species Tenrec ecaudatus. The sequence continues at coordinate 598,275 of NW_027459692.1, read as the reverse complement.
TCACACTTGTTTTGCTTGATTCCATTGTTGCAGCCACTGTGTCCATCCATCTTGTTGTGTGTGCATTCCATCATGTTGGGAGCTTTTCACTTTTCTCCAGACCCTTCACTCTGCCAAATATGCTGTGCTCTCCAGAGACTATTCTCTTTTGACGACATGCCCATGTTGGCTTTGCTTGTCTCTAAAGGCATATGGGTCTTCCTACTTTCAAGACAGTGGGTGTTCTATTGGCAGTTTATGGTACTTTCAAATTCTTGGCTGGCACCACAATTCAAATGGATTGATTCTTCTATCTTCCACATTTACAGGATTAGCTTTAGAACTAGATTGGTTTCTTCTAAAATCCAGTGAAAATTACATTAGAATAATTATATAATTGTTATGTAGCACACCCCATTACAAACCTGATAAATTTGCCTCATAATGTAACTGAGAGAGCGTGGCTTCAGGCTGTACCCAGACAGGTTTTCGTATCTGGATTCTAATCATTTTAGGTCCTGCAGTCGGATTGCTTTCCAGGGTGCCAACTCTAGACTGGTGAATCCCCTGAAGTCTGATTCAAGGATTTGGAACCTGCCAAATGCTGTTACTGGTAAGTTCTTTTTCTTAAAAAAAAATAATTTAATGTGGGCTCTTACACATATTGCAACAATCCATAAGCCAACTACATTAAGCAAAATTGTACACATGCTGCCATCATTATTTTGCAAATATGATCTCTCTACTTGATGCCTTGTATCACGACATCTTTTATCCCTTCCTTCCCCCAGTAAGTTATTTTCCTGGGCATGATCTTTCTGTCTGACATAGGCATGACCCACTCATGACATTTACTGGACCTTCTCTCATGCCAATCCTGTGATGTTTCTTGTCTCTTCCCCAAAATATGATTTTTTGAGGGGGGTCATGATCCCTTATTTTGGTGTTATTAGAGGCTCTCAAATTGGTCTGCATAATATTGGCCCTCCTTTAGGACACACAGATATGCTATAAGGTCCTCACAGTGGTTATGCTTTAGCCTGTTGTTGCAGTCACTGTGTGGATGCGCCTCCTTTGGGTCTTATGCTTAACCTAGCAAGATGTTCTATTCAAGACTGGTCTCACTGGAAGACATATTCAGATTCTATGAAACAATGTATCCTACCACACGAAGGCTGATTGGACAAGAATACTGTCAGAATATGAAATCTAAAGCCTAAAGGTGTGAGGCTTTATTGGTGGATAGCAGGATACACTCTCTGGGATTGAAAAGTCCGCTGTGGAATCAAGATATTGCTCGATGCACAGAAATAGATTTACTTCCCCGTAACTTTACCTTGTTAGTGACAGTTGCTTTCATAGTGTAAGTTTGAAGTTCTTTTTTTTAATGTATTGTGAAATATTTATTTCTAATTACAAATAAATGAAATTTTGTCTTGAAGCATGGTGTAGCATGGGTAACAGTCTTAATATAACAACAGTAAATGACATTGTTACATTTAGCGACAGTGTGCGTAAAAAGCCAACTGTAAGTGTGAAGGTTGAGATCGCTTCTCTCTCACCAGATCAGAAATTCTCAGGCAGTCTTTGCAAGAGCCCAATAAAGACCATCTTTCATAACAAGTGTACTTATGTATTTAGACTTGATAACCAACAAGCTGGAAAACCCTGTTTCACAAAGATATGATGTTGGAAATGAAAGAAGAAGGTGCAACACAGTATCAGACCGAATAGGATATGACTGCACACACATGATCCAGAATTTTATAACTGGCATTGTAGAGAAATCAGTTCTTGCTGCATCACTGTTAATAAGTTCAATGAACTCCTCTTGTGCTGTCTCAAGAGCATCTTCAACTTTGACTGTGAATGGGCTTCTGGGAAGTGTAAATGGGGTGTCAGGTAGATTTGGAAAGTACTAGAAAATTTCATCTGCAAGCATGTGCAAGTGTTCTTTCACAGAAATTATCGTAATCCTTTCATCTGGTTCAATTACATGTTCTTCAAAGAAAGCAGTTAAGGTAGGCAACGTGTGAATTTTATTTTCATCCCATTTTTTTTTCCAAAGCTGAAGTTTCATTTGGAATGATCAGATCTTTTCAGAAAAATTAAGGCATGTTGCATTTGGTCCTTGCAGTGATAAATTTAACTCATTCAAGATGGCAAAGATGGCAACCAAAGAAGCTATTTTCTGCAGTTCATTTTTATTGCTGAAACGTGTTTTGAACTGCGGTCTTGGTTAAAAAATGTATTGAGTTCATCACGAAGCTCAAAAACACTTTTTAAAACTTTTCCTTTTGACAACATCTCACTTCTATGTGAAATAGCAGAGCATTATCCAGCACACCCAACTCGTTGCACAGTTGAAAAAACAGTCGACTGTTTAAAGTGCTCACCTTTAGAAAATTGACAGAATTTATGACGTTTTTCATTGCTTCTTGTAACTCTTGTGACAGCATCTTCATTGCTAATATGTGACAATGAATCATACAGTGAGTTTTGATGACTTTTTGTGGCTCCTTCAATATCAAATGATAAAGTTCAGATGGACAGCCTAGCATAACAGAGGCACCATCTTTGCAAACACTACAAACCTTTTCCCAAGAGATCATATGCTCTTTCAGAAATGAACCAACTATATCAAATCTACCACGTGCAGTAGTTGTCATTTCAAGAGGTCTGTAAAAAAGAAAGTCAACTTTAAAGTTGCCATCCTTAACATACCTGAGGTAAACCAGTAACTGAACAGTTTGCAACGTCTGTAGATTCATCAAGCTGGATGCTAAATATTGGAAGTGGAGCAGATTTAATTTATTGGAAGACCTAATAAGAATATCAGCAGACATGACATCTATTCTGCAGACAGTGTCGTTAGATAAAGAAATTGCATGCAATTTTGTCACAAATTCGTCTCTCATCATAACTCAAACAATGTCTTTGGCTGCTAAGCAACAGTAAATGTTCAGCAATGGTGTGAGGTTGCAGAGTCCTGCCTGGTGATTCTGTGTGCCACCAAATAGGAAACTTCAATGGCTGCTATGTTTTCCTTGTGGTACTTTCCAACAGTGGCAAGTCTGGCTTTCTTGAGTCCATCAGCTTTGCTTTTAAAATAGTTGGTATCCTTGCCAGAGAAGCTCTGATGCTTGCTATCAAAATGGCGTTTTAATTTGTTTGGCTTCATAGGTTTGACTGATAGAAATTCACAATAAACAACACATTGAGGCTTCTCAATTCCTGCTGTAATTATTGAGGTAAAACAATACTGTAAAATGTCCTCCCTATATTTTCTTTTCTTAACCTTCTCTACATGATCCATTGTCAAGGGATAGTTTCCAGGGAGTTTTAATTTATTTATTCATCTAGTAATCTCAGGCCAGTCCAGGGAAGCATGGGAGATTTAAGACATTCATTAGCAGGCATATTTTAAGAGTGCATATGGTTTGAGATTTGATAGGCAGAATCGATGTAAGTCTTTCTAGTTCCCAAGAAGTGTTTTCTTTCCCATAGCCTGTCCTTCCTCTTTGTTCAGAGGAACATAGGTATCCCAGCCTGGCTACCTGCCATCCCAGAGTTTAGAAAGCTAGTTGTTCCAGTTAGAGATTCATGTCATTGTGTTTACCAATTTGTGTTTATGGAGTGCCTCCGAGGGACTGCCTATCTTTTTTTAAAATTTGGGCCTTGTACACCTGTTATCACAATCCACACATCCACCCATTGTGTCAAGCATATTTGTACATTTGTTGCCATCATATTCTCAAAATATTTTCTTTCTACTTGAGCCCTTGGTATCAGCTCTTCATTTTTCCCCTCCCTTCACCACTCCCCCTCCCTTATGAACCCTTGATAATTTATAAATTATAACTATTTTTTCATATATTACATCAATGTCTCCCTTCACCCACTTTACTGCTGTCCATCCACCAGGGAGGAGGATATATGTAGATCCTTGTAATCTGTTCTCCCTTCTACCCCACCCTCCCTCCACCCTCCTGATATCATCACTCAGAACTGGTCCCAAAGGGATCATCTGTCCTGATTCCCTGTGTTTTCAGTTCCTATCTGTACCAGTGTAATTCCTTGGTGTAGCCGGATTTGTAAAGTAGAATTGGCATCATGATAGTGTGTGTGTGGCAGGGCGGGGGGAGGAAGTATTTAAGAACTAGAGGAAATTTGTATGTTTCATCATTGCTACACTGCACCCTGACTGGTTCATCTCTCTACAACCATTCTGTAAGGGGATGACCAGTTGCCTACAGATGGGCTTTGGGTCTCCACTCCCCACCCTACCTCAGGCACAAAGATGAGATTTTTTTGTTCTTTGATGCCTGATACTTGATCCTATGCTATTGACACTTCATGATCACACAGGCTAGTGTACTTCTTCCACATGGGCTTTGTTGCTTCTCATCTAGATGGCCACTTGTTTACCTTCAAGCATTTCAGACAGGGATCCTCAAACTATGGCCCGCGGGCCACATGCAGCCGGCCAAAGACATTTATCTGGCCCGCCTGGTGTTTTTGCCTGTTGTTTTTGTTTGTGTTTTTTTTTTTTACTTCAAAATAAGATATGTCTGATGGGGTCAGTGCACTTGGAGCTGTCAGAGTGTGGGAGCAGGATAGGAACCTGGTAGCACTTTGTCTTTCTGAAGCTTCTCTGGGGGCGAGGTTTTCCAGAATAGCCCACTATGTGTGTGCCAAGTGCAGCTACGAGCTGTTCTCCATGGGCTCCATGTAGGAGCACTTGCTGCCGTGGCCAGCCTTCACGGAGACCATCCACAATGATAGCGTGGCCAAGCGGCCCGAGTGCAATCAGCCTGATGCCTTTAAGATGCCCTGCGGTAAATGAGGCTGGCCACGGGCTTGGCCACGAGTTGCTCAATGATGGCCCCAAGCATGGGCAATCCCGCTTCTGAATATTCAGCAGCTCCCTGAAGTACATCTCTGAAGGCAACAAATCTGCCTCCCAGAGGAAGTAAATGTGCAGCCCAACCCCCACACACCCCCAACAGCCACAGGTATTGGTCACCCTCCTTTAGAACTACAGCCTACAGACCTTCAGGCAGAGAGGGTTAGATGGGGTGGTGGGGAACGGTGTTTCCTGATGACGCTATGCCCTGTGCCAGGATGGGGCCAAGCGCTAGTTCATCTTGGCCTCCGAGGCTGGAGGCTGGGACTCTGCTTTTAGGGTGTCTGTGTCTTGAAAGATATAACACCCTTGACTTCTCTCCTCAGCCTGGAAGCCCCTCCCTGCCTGTCTGGTCTCACCCCTATGAGCCCCAATTCCCCAAGGGGCTCCAGCCCTCACCAGGGCCCATCCTGACCCCTAAGTTGTGTGAGCAGTTGCAACCACTACAAGGCCATGTCCCAGTCGGGGGCTCCATTCCAGTCACCCCATGAATCACTCTGGTCAAATCCTTCTAGGCTCACCAGGACACTGATGGTCTATGACCTGCTGGAGCATGCAGGCCCATGGCACCACCCCTGAGTTCCAGGTCTCCATCTGTGTGAGAGAGCAGCCACTGATCCATGGTCTTCCTACCAGTCCCTGGTGGGGCCTGGGAGGTCTTGTCGACAGTCTGTACCTGCCAAGCTTGCCCCAGAAGAGTATGTCCAGAGCTCCTGGTGGCAGCTTCACCCTTTCCCGCTTCACCCTCTTCAGCTTTCTGAACTGATTGGCTGGAAATTAATAAACAAGGAGACCCAGCAGGATGCCATGTCCATGACTGGGTCTGTCTCCACCCTTAAAAAAAAGTGCAGGGTGCATAGGAATTTGTTCATAGTTCTTCTTTTTTTTTTTTTTTAAACTATAGTCCGGTCCTCCAATGGTCTGAGGGACAGCAAACTGGCCCCCTATTTAAAAAGTTTGAGGACTCCTGCTTTAAGATCCCAGATGCTATGTCTTTTGATAGCCAAGCACTATTAACATTCAGGTTTGAAGAAGTTTAAGAGAGCACTTGCTTTTCAGTGCATCTTAATTTAGGGAGACTCTTTTTGTCTCCCTAGAAAAAGCCTCATCGAATTTTCAAGGTTTGATTTTTCTAAGGTAGGTCACCAAAGCCTGTCTCTCAAGGAAGACAAATTTTCTGTTAGGTGCTAACCATATTAACTATCTGCGTCTCTTAAGGACTTCAAGTTCAAAGAATTACTATAACCTTTACATTTATTCATAGAGGAAAATGACACATTGTGATGTTTTTATATCTTTGGGGATTATAGCACATTTACGTATTTAAATAACTTTTCTGATAATTTGGGTTTGTGTTTATTTTGTTTTACTTGGCTTTGGGTAAAATTCTTAGCTTGCTGTTTCTCTGAGAGGATTGCTAGATATGGCATAAGACCACATCAGTTAGTAAGTGGATGGAGGTGACCTGGTAATAAATGGAAGATTGTAACAGGAATTTCATGGTAGAATCAGGGTGGGACTAACCCAATGAGAATTGTGTTGGGAGATTTGCATTTCTTTTATGAGAATATTTCACTGGGATTTATAATTCATGAATTAAATTACACTTATGGATCCTAAAATGTCTTTCTTTGACAGGCTGTTGTAGGCTGTTAAAGGCCCTGGAATTGGTTCTGACTCATACTCACCCTCAGGTCTGACTCACACTTAGTCTATATCAACATGGAATAAATTTTTTTGGTTTTTTTTTCCCTTTTAAAATAGAACATTTATTTATTTTTTTGCATTCATTCTTTATTCACTTATCTCTTTTTTTAACAATTTATTGGGGCTCATACAATTCTTATCACAGTTCATACATATACATACATCAATTGTATAAAGCACATCTGTACATTCTTTGCCCTAATCATTTTCTTTTTTTCTCCTCTTTTCTTTTTTTACATTTTATTAGGGACTCATACAACTCTTATCACAATCCATACATATACATACATCAATTGTATAAAGCACATCCCCACATTCCCTGCCCCAATCATTCTCAAAGCATTTGCTCTCCACTTAAGCCCTTTGCATCAGGACCTCTCTTTTTCCCTTCCCTCCCCTGTCCCCCCTCCCTCATGTGCCCTTGGTAATTTACACATCGTTATTTTGTCATATCTTGCCCTATCCGGAGTCTCCCTTCCCCCCCTTCTCTACCGTCCCTCTCCCAGGGAAGAGGTCACATGTGGATCCTTGTAATCAGTTCCCCCTTTCCAACCCACTCACCCTCCACTCTCCCAGCATCGTCCCTTACACCCTTGGTCCTGAAGGTATCATCCACCCTGGATTCCCTGTACCTCCAGCCCTCATATGTACCAGTGTACAGCCTCTCCCCTATCCAGCCCTGCAAGGTAGAATTCGGATCATGGTAGTTGGGGGGAGGAAGCATCCAGGATCTGGGGGAAAGCTGTATTCTTCATCGGTACTACCTCACACCCTAATTAACCCATCTCCTCTCCTAAACCCCTCTATGAGGGGATCTCCATTGGCCGACACATGGGCCTTGGCTCTCCACTCTGCACTTCCCCCTTCATTTAATATGGTATATATATATATATACACATACATATACATATACATATATACATATACACACATATACACATACATACACACACTTATATCTTTTTTTTTTTTGCATGATGCCTTATACCTAGTCCCTTGGCACCTCGTGATCGCACTGACCGGTGTGCTTCTTCCATGTGGGCTTTTTTGCTTCTGAGCGAGATGGCCGCTTGTTCACCTTCAAGCCTTTAAGACCCCAGACACTATCTCTTTTGATAGCCGGGCACCATCAGCTTTCTTCACTACATTTGCTTATGCACCCATTTGTCTTCAGCGATCCTATCATGGAGGTGAGCAGTCAATGATAGGATTTTTTGTTCTTTGATGCCTGGTAACTGATCCCTTCCGGACCACTCGATCACACAGGCTGGTGATTTCTTCCATGTGGACTTTGTTGCTTCCGAGCTAGATGGCTGCTTGTTTATCTTCAAGCCTTTAAGACCCCAGTCACTATCTCTTTTGATAGCCGGGCACCATCAGCTTTCTTCACCACATTTACTTGTTCACCCAACATGGAATAAATTTTGTCCAATTCATGGTCATCCTCACAATTGTTATGTTGCAGCTGCTTCCTGCACTTACCATGACAATTCATATCAATGAACATTTTCCTATAATTTCGCTGAACCTTGTATTTACCAAGCCTGTTATTTTCCAAGGACTGATATGTTAGTCTAGTAGAGGTCAATGCCATTTCCTTGATATTTTTTCCTTCAAATAATAAAATAGTAAAACAATATAATTCCACATCAGTTACCATAACAATATAATTTCACATCAGTAACCAGTTTTTTGTTTTCTCTAAGAAAAGCTTTTAGTTTGAGTTCAGTGAAATATAGTTTGCCTCTGATTGCAAGTCATAATTAAATTTTAATTTGACTCTCTCTAATGTTCACGTACTGAGGATAAATGCATCCACGATGCAAATTATTTGTGACATAGACACGTTTGGCTTTCTGTTTCAATTTTCTGATTCTCATGCATATGGAATCAGGAGAGGCAATGATTTTAAGCTCTTAGATGCAAAATAAAAGTCATTGGTTCAACCTCACCAGTTGTTTCTTGGAGAAACTTAGAAAGGTATGCCTAGAGAGAAATGGCACAGTCAGACTCCATAGAGTTTACAGCCTTAAAGATAATGCTCTGGTGTAGTGCTACTGTATTCTATGGGGTGTTTATTCTGTGATAGCGTTACCTTGCTTGTCTTAGTAAAATGAGGTGAGTGTATTTTTCAATGATGCAACTTAAGGGGAGTTTGAACTGTCAGGTTCTGTGTTACATATGAAGCTGTGGATCATTGACCTCCATCCCACTCAGGGCTCCTTAAGCTATGCTTTCACTTTTATAAAGAGAATTGGATATATATATATATATATATATATAATACTAAAATATCTCTAAAGGTGGTATAACTTAGGAATTGGACTAAAATTATAATATAAGACAGATTTCACAACTTCTGAATTGTTTTGTTTCACTCAATTTTTTGTTACTTTTGAGCTTATAGCAGGGGGTGTGGGGGGTGGACAGGATGAGAAAGACAGAACTGGATAGGACTGCCTATGATGGTTAATACTGAGTTTCATATCTCCTGGTCATTATTTGTAAATACTATGTACTTAAGATGCAATATCCCAAAGGCCACATAATATTAGAGAGCTTACACTACTGTCAGGTTATGTCTAACACATAAGGTTACAAAAACATCTTTCAAAGCTAATGTTTCTTGTAGTTCTACTGGTTTTTCCAAGGTTCGGCTTTTAGCTTTAATCAGGATGGCTATTGCATGTTTCTCTTTAAGTGCTTGATGAATTATCTGTTTTGTGTTGCTTAATTTTTTAAAAGATAATTCATCGTAAATTGAGTGTTGAAGTAATTCTATGTAAATTTTATTTTTCCTATTAAGTTCACTGAAATCTTCACTTTTTCTGTCCCATAGTGGAGCCCTGTGGGAGCCCCATTGGACTGCCAACCCAGCAGTTCCAGTGACCAGGTGCTCCATGGAGAAAGACAAGGCTTTTAACACTTATCAAGGGTTAGAGCCTGAGAAAAACACAAAGACATCTCCCCATGTCCTATAGGGCCGAACTGATGTCATCACTGCCATCCATAGCATTACAAATACTACATTTCTAGAAGGCACGTCACACCATGTCTTCTGGAATGTTTTCCCATGAATCTCGAATCCACTTCATGGCTCCTAAGGGCCAGCAAACAATCCCTGAACTAACTACAAGCTTTTCTCTTGTGAAGTGTTTTGTTTTGTTCTTTGTCAGTGGTTTGTTTTTGTTGTTTTGTTGTCTGGTTGTATACTGTTGCTTTGTTTTCCTCTGTCTTGTTTTCGTGCATGTTAGTGTCTCCACAGGTCTGTCTGAATAGGACAGGCTGGATGAACTATCTGGAGGAAAAACAACGGGACCGACAGTTCCGGGGGGACTTAGGATGGGGGTTAGGGGGGGTAAGGAAGTGGTGTTAACAAACACAGGGACAAGGGAACAACATGGGACCCAAAATGGTAGAGAGGGTGGAGTGGCAGGCCTGGTGGGAAATGATCAAGGGTAAGGTTGCTTAGAGAAGAGGTATACTAGCCCATGGTAGTAGGGCATGGTAGTAGGGCAGGAGGAAAGTCAAGGGAGATGGAGGAAAGAGCTAGGAGTCAAAGGGCATTTGTGGAGGTGTAGAAAAAGACATGTACATGAAAATATATATAGGAGGATGGGGAAATAGATCTATGTGTCTATATTTATAGGTTAAGTATTAAGGTGGCGGAAGGACTTTGGGCCTCTACTCAAACACTCCCTCAATGCTTGAATACTTCCTTTTATTAAATTGGAACTCTATGATGCTCACTCTCCCGACACAATGGCTGGAGCCAAAGTGGGTGAACAAGTAAATGTGGTGAAGAAAGCTGATGGTGCCCGGCTATCAAAAGAGATAGTGCCTGGGGTCTTAAAGGCTTGAAGATAAACAAGCGGCCATCTAGCTCAGAAGCAACAAAGTCCACATAGAAGAAAACACCAGCCTGTCTGATCGAGTGGTCCGGAAGGGATCAGTTACCAGGTATCAAAGAACAAAAAATCCTATCATTGACTGCTCACCTCCATGATAGGATCGCTGAAGACAAATGGGTGCATAAGCAAATGTGGTGAAGAAAGCTGATGGTGCCCGGCTATCAAAAGAGATAGTGTGTGGGGTCTTAAAGGTTTGAAGGTGAACAAGTGGCCATCTAGCTCAGAAGCAAAAAAGCCCACATGGAAGAAGCACACCGACCAGTGCGATCACGAGTTGCCAAGGGACCAGGTATAAGGCATCATGCAAAAAAAAAAAAAAGATATGTGTGTGTGTATGTATGTGTAGATATGTGTATGTGTATATGTATATATGTGTGTGTGTGTATATATCTATCTATCTATCTATCTATCTATCTATCTATCTATCTATCTATCTATCTATATACCATAATGAATGAAGGGGGAAGTGCAGAGTGGAGACCCAAGGCCCAAGTGTCGGCCAATGGAGATCCCCTCATAGAGGGGTTTAGGAGAGGAGATGGGTTAATTAGGGTGCGAGGTAGTACCGATGAAGAACACAGCTTTCCCCCAGATCCTGGATGCTTCCTACCACCAACTACCATGATTCTACCTTGCAGGGCTGGATAGGGCAGAGACTGTACACTGGTACATATGAGGCCTGGAGGCACAGGGAATCCAGGGTGGATGATACCTTCAGGACCAAGGGTGTGAGGGGCGATGCTGGGAGAGTGGAGGGTGAGTGGGTTGGCAAGGGGGAACTGATTGCAAGGATCCACATGTGACCTCTTCCCTGGGAGAGGGACGGTAGAGAAGGGGGGGAAGGGAGACTCCGGATAGGGCAAAATATGACAAAATAACGATGTGTAAATTACCAAGGGCACATGAGGGAGGGGGGAGAGGGGAGGGAGGGGAAAAAGAGAGGTCCTGATGCAAAGGGCTTAAGTGGAGAGCAAATGCTTTGAGAATGATTGGGGCAGGGAATGTGGGGATGTGCTTTATACAATTGATGTATGTATATGTATGGATTGTGATAAGAGTTGTATGAATTCCGAATAAAATGTAAAAAAAGAAAAGAGGAGAAAAAAAGGAAAATGATTAGGGCAAAGAATGTACAGATGTGCTTTATACAATTGATGTATGTATATGTATGAACTGTGATAAGAGTTGTATGAGCCCCTAATAAATTGTTTTAAAAAAAAACAAGAAAAAAATGACTCACTCTTCAAGAGATTATGTCAAGTACCTGGGTCCCCACAACAGGAATATAGCATTTATTTAATGCATGTGGTGATGCCGATAAAAGTAGGTCAGGGAAGCTATGTGAGATCAGATTGTAAACACCATGAAGGGAAGATTGGGATGCATTGCACAGGGTCTGAGGACAAACAGGCGCATGACCCAGATTCAAGACTCAGTGCATGGGGAGCAAGATACACGTTTCCTAGCAGCATTTGGCCACCCCCTACCCCATTTTCCCCTGTGTCATGGTTTTTAGTCCTCTTCCTGTCTCTGAGAACTGAGATTTAGATGTTTCTAGCATAACCATCAACTCCAGAGAGCAGAGGGAGGAGAATGAACATGGAATTAGGACATCTTCTCTGGGTCCTTGTTTTCTTCTTGGGAGACCCCGAGTGCATAAACCACAACCTGAGGTGTTCTCTCCCTATCAGAGGAGAACTGAAGGGAAACATTTTAATATTATTTTCTATTTTTATCCTTACACTTTCTTGTGAATTGCATGAAGTTGTATCGAGAAGATTAATATTCATTCAACTTTTCATACACTCTTGTTTCATTTCATTGACTGTAATACTCACAAACTCCTGTTATAATTACCTTTTCTTTCCAAACATTCTGAATTTTCCCCTGGATAAATGTTGCCCTTTTAATCGCAGAAGTTTGATTATTCTAAGGTAATTGTATCTGCCCAGGACTATTGCTCTCTGGTAGTTTTGTGGATTATTTGACTGGAAGTTTTCCCAAGGGGTGAGTTCAGTCCCACACCTGAAGGGACGCTGACAGCCATAGTCTCAGGACTTCCACAAGTCTACCCAACCACTAAGCGTAGTCTTTTTATTTTTATTTTCTTTGTGTGTGTGTGTGTATGCGTGTGTGTATTGTTTCACTTTTTATCCCACTCTACCCAAGATCTTCTAATGCTATCTTTTCCAAAGAAGTGGGTACTGTTAGCAAGGCACCACCTCTTTCTTCTGGTCATAGAGTTCAGGAGACTCATATCCATGATTCATTACAGCATTGGATGAATGGTTTCCATGTGTTTTCAATGATCATCACTCTGGAAAGGGAGAAACAATTAGCTGCACCTCATGTGGCTTAAAGTCCCCAGTCACTCCTCTTAAAACCCAGATGTAGGACATTGTCTTTGTGGGCTGTTACATCAGCGGTTTTTGATGTTCCCGGAACTCTACGGCCTCCTCAGAGTAAAAGAGTTAACACACTGATGGTTTTCTTTAGTTTAGATGACAGTAGATCAGAGAAATATTTAGGACAGATTATGAAACTGATGAAGGTGAAATATTCCCCATGTTATACTTTTAACTTCTCTTCTGAACAGAGCTACACTGTCAGACAGACGGTAACAAGGGCCAGGTTGGCCATGAGTATTCAGAGAGTGACACACTCATCTTTGGCTTTAATCTGCACAGATGATACTCCGAGTAAAGTTGACAGTCCCTGAGATTTGTTTCCTCTTCTCAGGCAGCAGGAAGCACGGGGCAGAACTGGGCACTAGGACACACCTGAGAGTCTACTGAGAAAAGGACCATTTGGGAGATCAGATTTTTCACAGTCTTCACTAAGGAGAGAGAGGTATTTTCTATCCTGGACATAATTCCTCAAAGACAGTAAGGAGGGACTGTATGTGAGGGCCCAGACTCCCCAGGCTGCAGCCTCACACCAGGTTTTAAACCACTCTCGCCTGAGTGTGGACTGAGAGATGCACTGAGTGGAGAGGCACAGTTCAATACTGTCTGGGGTTAAGGTGCCAATGCCTGTGTGTTTGTGTCTTTGTGTGTGTGTTGTGTAATATTATTAGGATCAGGTTTTGTCCCACTCAACATTCTCAAGACCCACACCTCCCCTGCATTGGGTGTCCAGGTTTAAGAGGCTGGAGGAGTCTGACATGGAGGGCAGGGCAGAAATATGCGAAGTGGAAGACATCCATTTTAGACCCACAGGTTACCTCCACAGGGGAAGCTCCCTCATCACCCAGCTGGAGACCACAGTGTGATTCCTTTCCATCCCCCTTGCAAAATGGGGTCTGCCACCCTAACTCTCCTCATTGCTCTTCTCCCAGGTCAAGATCACCACAGGGTTTGAGATGAATGGAGGGTGTGTGTGTGAAGAGGGAATCTCTGATCTCTGAATCCTACCTCCAAAGGTGTCTGTGCTCAGGTACAGCTGGTGCAATCTGGGGCAGAGGTGAAGAGACCCGGAGAATCTTTGAGGATCTCCTGTAAGACATCTGGGTTCAGCTTTACTAGCTACTATTTTCACTGGATTAGGCAGACACCTGGAATAAGCTTAGAATGGATAGGAAGGATTGTTCCTAGTGACGCTGACACCAGGTACAACTCATCCTTCCAAGGAAAAGTCACCATCTGCACAGACAACTCCATCGGCACCATGTCTCTGCAGTGGAGCAGCCTGAAGGACTCAGACACGGCCATGTATTACTGTGCAAGACACACAGTGAGAGAAACCACTTCCTGAGAGGGGCAGAAACCCTCAGCCTGATGCAGCTGCAGAGCAGGAGTCTCAGAGGTACCTCTCAGTTCAACAGAAGAGGAAAAGCTGTCTGCTGTCTCCTAGAGACTGAGAACATGGGATCATCTCACAAGCCACTGACATGAGAGGGAGGCATCTCCCCACATGGGGAGCACTGATGCCTTTTATTGGATTGGATTCCCCTGGAGCAGCCCAGTCTGTGACAGCAGTGCTATAGAGCCGATGAGATAAAGTTTTGTTTGAAATTCTCAGAGTTCAGCATTTGCTGCCCTTGAAGAACAAGCAGGTGCATTGTCTTATAGGAAAGAAAGACCTCAGCTCATATTTCCTGGCCTTTTTCTCACCAACCATTCCCAGTATTATTAGAAATTCTTCCTGATAAGTAGCCTCAACCACCTCATGTGTTCATCTGTTTGCCTTATAACTTGATTCAAATTAATTTGGAGAGAGCTTTATAAAACTCTCCTGGTGGAGCACTGGCGCTGTGACATTAACAAACTGCTCATGGATCCCAGACCTTATATCAGTCAATTACACTCATAGGGAAATACTTGGTATAGTTTCCGGGTTAAAAATGACCTCCCCAGAAGGAGACTCGAGTCTGCTGAGTCAGGATGTACTTGGTTCAGAAATGTTTGCCTCCTTCCTTCCCCTCTTTCTCCTGAAGATGCTGGTCCTACCATGGGGTCAGTGTCAGGGAGAGAGCATTTTGAGTTGATTAGATTCAGGCAACACCCAGAGAGAGACCATGGTGTACAGGGATCTCTACTTTTGGTCAGTGCAGTGCTGACCTTGACCCTGCAAGAAACATTTCTACCTGCCCCTGACCTCTGTGAGCACTGAGGACTCATCTATTTCCGTGCAGGTGGACACAGACAGGGCAGTCAGTGTGGCCCTTACAGGACAGCTCTGGGGATGGACTGCATGGGGCTTTCCGACCAGCAAGGAGCACTCCAGACAAACAACAAGACCAGGATGCAGGAGTAGGTATATTGCTGAGCACAGGTGGGGCTTTCTGCTGTGTCTTGAGTTGGTTTTGTTCCCACCGTTCTCAAAGAGATTCAGGGGAAACTCTATTTACAATTGCAGGCGTGTACTAGTGTCTCCTAAATTGTAACAAGACTCTCTCACTGACAACAAGTTGATTTTCTACCTAAAGTGACCTTATAGGACAGGCTTGAACTACCTCTGTAAAAAGTATTTGCATAGAAGTGGCTGGTCTTCCAATCCAGGGGTACATATGGTAGCCAACTAACAAGGAGGGGTCAGGAAGAAAGGGGAAAAAAAAGATGTGTGGTGGGGGAATAGGGCACAGACCCACCCAAGGGGAGTCTATTTTTATTTCTCCACAGGGAAAGAGGGATGAGACTCAAATCCAGTGTTCTTGGATGTGAATTCACCCTGATGGCATGGAGTGGGGAGCCAGGAGAGGGCCCTGAGGGCTCTGTCCCAATACCAGCTACATGGACAACTGCATCTCCTACCCAGAAGAATTCACTTTAGAGCACGGCACTAAGGCTGCAGCTAGGGGAGAGGGACATGTCTGATCAGAGTACACGGGAGCAAATGAATGGGGAGGAAGAGAGA
Organism: Tenrec ecaudatus; assembly: GCF_050624435.1. Lineage (NCBI taxonomy): Eukaryota > Metazoa > Chordata > Mammalia > Afrosoricida > Tenrecidae > Tenrec > Tenrec ecaudatus. The sequence goes on along the minus strand of NW_027459692.1, from coordinate 582,417 downwards.
GTGGAGGACAACCTGGCACACCCAGCCTGGAGGATGATATCCCTGATCCAAACAGCCAATGCACAGAGTGAACCATATGGCCAGCCCTACTTTGAAACACTATGTCCCTCATGGCTCCATGGACCTACAGGGGACAACACTGGAGACTCAGTGTCAGGATTGACTTTTACTGACCCCATGACACCGAGGCTAAACACTTAAGGCATGTGGCAGAGTAATAGGGTGAGCAGATCAGGGAGCTCCCAAGGAGGTGCAAAGGATAGATTTGAGGCCAGAGCATGGCACCCCATTTGACTCAATTGAAGGAAATGCCTACATGTCAAAAATCAGATCTTGATTTATTTACAGGTTTTTCTTTCTTTTTTCTTTTTGTTTTAATTAATTTACTCTTTTTTGAGTCATTGGTTTTCTTTTTTGTTGCCATCATTCTGTTATCTTTTGTCACTTTGTCTTGCTATGCCATGTTTTTTTTGGGGTGCATATTATTATCTCTGCAGATCTATCTACGTAAGATAGGCAGGATGAACAGTCTGGAGGAGAAAACAACGGGACCTATGTTTCCAGGAGAACATGGGAGAGAGGGAAGCTGGGGCAAGAAGGTGATGTTGAACAACCCAGGGACAAGGGAGCAACAAGTGATTCAAAATTGGTGACGTGGGGGTGTGAGAGGCCTGGTAAGGGGAATGTAACCAAGAGAAATTACTGAAACCAGAATGAAGACTGAGAATGATAGTGGGACAAGAGGAAAGGAAAAGGAAATAGAGGAAAGAACTAGGAGACAAAGGGTATTTATAGAGGTCTAAATACAGGCATGTACATATGTAAATATTTTATATATGATGGGGAAATAGCTCTATGTGCATATATATATGTTTAGTATTAAGGTAGCAGATGGACATTGGGCCTCCACTCAAGCACTTACTCAATGCAAGAACACTTTGTTCTATTAAATTGGCATTCCAGGATGCACACCTTCCCAACACGATCACTGAAGACAAATGTGTGCAAAAGCAAATGTTCTGAAGAAAACTGATGGTACCCAGCTATCAGAAGATATATTATTTGAGGTCTTAAAAGCTTGAAGATAAACAAGCAGCCATCTAGTGCAGAAGCATCAAAGCCCACATGGAAGCCTGTGTGACCAGGAGGTGTTGAAGGGACGAGTTATCAGACAGCAAAGAACAAAAAATCATATCAGTGGGTGCCCACGTTCCCTATATGATCACTGAAGATTACTGTGTGCATAAACAAATGTGGTGAAGAAAGCAGATTGTGCCTGGCTATCAAAAGATACAGCATCTGAGATCTTAAAGGCTTGAAGGTAAACAAGCTGTCATCTAGCTCAGAAGCATCAAAGCCCACATAAAAGAAGCACACCAGCCTTTATGACTACGAGGTGTACAAGGAACCAGGTATCAGACATCAAACTACAAAAAATCATATCAGTGTGTGCCCACCTTCCTGATATGATCGCTGAAGACAAATGCATGCATGAGCAAATGTGGTGAAGAAAGCTGATGGTACCCAGCTATCAAAAGATATAGTGTCTGTGATTTTAAAGTTTTGAAGATAAATAAGCGGCCATCTACCTCAGAAGCACAAAGTCCAAATGGAAGAAGTACACCAGCCCACGTGACCACGAGGTGTTGAATGGCTTGGGTGTCAAGTATCAAGGAACAAAAATTCTTATCATTATAAATAAGGGTGAGTGCAGAGTTGGAGACCCAAAGCCCATCTGTAGGGAACTGGACATCCCCTTACTGAATGGTCACGGGAAGAGATGAGTCAGTCAGGTTGCAGGCTAGAAATGATGAAACATACAACTTTACACAAAGGAAAATACAAAGATAGTCCACAAAATAAGTGATATGAAAGTGGCAAGTGTATGCCCTGTTGATAGTGGAAAATGTGTGAGTCCAGGGGCTGAGTGTGTGGGGTGATCAGGCAGTCCCACTGGGTTCCTGTTGGCACCAGAGTCATTGTATGTTATTTACTGCACAGTGTGGTGTCTATTAACAACTTTCCATCTTCTGCTGTCTGAAAATTAATGACTTTCTAAATTGCTAGTATTGTGATGAAGGTGAAACAAATTTATTTGTTTTTAACTTGACATTTAATTTCAGAAGTGTGACTATTTCTCAGAAAGTGTACTTTTGCATAAATGCTATTTGTTTCTGAAAGTTAGTGCAAATTTATATCACAAGTAGAGAATGTTTAAGAATAAAAATATATTTTATTCAAGGGAACAACAAGCGATCCAGATCGATGGTGAAGGGAGTGTAGGAGGCTTGGTAGGGTTTGATCACAGGTAACGTAATTCCGAGAGGAATTACTGAAACCCAAATGAAAGCTGAGTATTACAGTGGGACAAGAGGAAAGTAAAAGGAAATAGAGGCCATAAATAGGAGGCAAAACACATATATAGGGGTCTAAATAAAGGCATGTACATATGTACATGTATTTTTATATGACGATGGGGAAATAGATCTATGTGTATATATTTGTAGGTTTGTTACTAAGGTAGCAGATCAACATTAGGCCTCCACTCAAATACTTCCTAAATGAAAGAATACTTTGTTCTGTTAAACTGATATTGCATGATGCTCAACTTCCTGAAACTGTTGCTGAAGACAACGCAGATGCATAAGCAAATGTGGAGGAAAAAGCTGATGACTATCTAAAGACAAAGTTTTTAGGCTCTTAAAGACTTGAAGGTAAACAAGCGGCCATCTAGCTCAGAAGCAACAACGCCCACGTGAAAGTAACACGTTAGCTTGTGTGATCACGAGGTGCCAAAGGGATAAGTTATCAGGCATCAAAGAACCAAAAATACCCTTTTTATTGTATGCTCACCTTCCTGATATGATCGCTGAAGGCAAATGGGTGTGTAAGAAAATGTGGTGCAGAAAGCTGATGGTGCTTGGCTAACAAAAGATATAGCGTTTGGGGTCTTAAGGCATGAAGGTAAACTAGCAGCCATTTAGCTCAGAAGCAACAAAGCCCAAAATGAAGAAACACACCAAACTGTGTGATCGAAGGGATCATGTATCAGACATCAAAGAACAAAATATCATAGTATTGTGTGCTCACCTTCCTGACATGATCACTGAAGACAAATGGGTGCAAAAGCAAAATTGGTGAAGAAAGCTGATGGTGCCTGGCTAACAAAAGATATAGCATTTGGGGTCTTAAAAGTTTGGAGGTAAACAAGAGACCATCTAGCTCAGAAGCAACAAAGCCCACATGGAAGACACACCCCAGCCTGTGGGATGAGGATGTGTCAAACGTATAAGGTACCAGGCATAAAAGAACACAAAATCAATTCATTGTGAATGGGGGGAATGCAGATTAGGGCCCCAAGAACCATCTCTAGGCAACTGGACATTCCCTTACAGAAGGGTCCCAAAGACGAGACGAGCCTGTCAGGGTACGGTGTAGCAATGATGAAACATACAACTTTCTATTGGTTCCTAAATGCTTCCTCACCCTCCCCTGCTCCTCTCCGACTATCATGATCCCAAATATACCTTACAAATCTGGCTAGACCAGAGGATGTACACTGATACAGATAGGAACTAGAAACACAGGGAATGAAGGACAGATGATCGCTTCAGGACCATTGCTGAGAGTGGCAATACCGTGAGGGTGGAAGGAGGGTGGGGTGGAAAGGGGGAATCGATTACAAGGACCTACATATAACCTCATCCCTGGGATGGACAACCAAAAAGTGTGTGAAGGGAGACATTGGACAGTGTAAGATATGACAAAATAAAAAAATTATTAATTATCAAGGGTTTATGAGGGAGGGTAGAACAGGGAGGGAGGGGAAAAATGATGAGCTGATACCAAGGGCTCCAGGAGAAAGAAAATGTTTTGAGAATGATCATGGTAACAAATGTACAAATGTGCTCAACACAATGAATGAATGTATGGATTGTGAGAAGAGCTCCCTGTGCCTCCAATAAAATGATGAAAATGTGTGTGTGTGTGTGTGTGTGTGTGTGTGTATGGAGACTAAAAGTTTAAATTCTACTCTGTATTTTGAGCTGACTTTTTAAAGTCAGCATACTTCATGAAGACTCTAAGCACCCTCCTTCCTCCCAGCTCCTCTAACAACAAGCTGCCAGGAAGAGCATTCACTCTCTCTCCCAATAGCTAAAGTCAAAGCAAAACACATTCCAAAAATATTACATGACTGAGTCTTTTATATTGGCCTTGATATTGCCTTGGCCACTTCAGCCAATATATTAAAGATCAAGGGATTGGAATTTTCTTTTAATTTCCAGGATCCTTCTGCATTTAAACTCTGAAAATGTTCTTTGTGAATCATTACAATTATTATTGGCCATTCCTGCATTGTTTTTTTTCCCCTTCAGTAAACTCTTTAACTTTCACTGAAGCTCTCATTTGGTCTTTGGAAGGAGGACCAGAAAAGGAAATCATATGTACATTTCTTGACCATTGATGTCAACCAATTACTTCTAAATTCCTTTAAAAAAAAGACAGAAAGGAAACAAATAGTATATGACAGTAAATTTACCATTTCTGGGAAAAAAGTTATCTTTGATAACTAATCTTCTGTGGCAAGATTATATTTGTTGTGAACATAACATAGTAGCTAAGGAGAATCAGAATACACTATAAGAACCATTATGAGCATTGGACATTCTGTTTGAGATTATTGCCCAACCTGCTTAATGTTGTGTCACAATGTAAATTCCACAGCCTGTCCAAGAAAATTCCCCTTAGATATGAGATGTTTCCACAGATATTGTAGTGCCTCTTTTATTGCTCATAATTATTCCACATTTTCCTGCCTGATAACCTGTATCTGTTAAGTGAATGTATCCCAGAAAAAATATTCTAGTACACCAAATGAGTATCAGTTTTGACTAAATCTGGCGAGGCAAACATGTCCACAAAAGACATCCCCAACCTTCAGGTCACAAGTCACATGGAACAGAAGGACTTTGTTCAAGGAACCAAAAGCCACCATAGATACATCACCAGACTAAATAGAGATGTGGAATCAAGAAGTACAGGGAGCCATAATTTATTAAGAATTATAGCCCTGTCCTAATCCAGATTCATGCTAATCCCTGTGAAATGTTTCATATCCATATCCTGCACATGTACTTATTGGTATACTTTTCTAAAACTGTAAACTTGGCTCATCACTATTTTTCAGGAGCTTACCTTGGGGAATCTTCTGGTGCAGTTCTTGCTGATCCAAGGAAAGCACTTCACTTTCATGCAGCCCCTGTCTTTTTCTCAGCAAGAGCCCTTTTGGCAACATGTTATATCTTTCCTTGTGCTTAGTGTGTTTTATTGTTTGTTTTTAAATCACTTTATTAAGGGCTAATACAACTCTTTTTTCCCCATCTTTTTAAAATCATTTTTTAACATTTTATTAGGGACTCATAGAACTCTTATCACAATCCATACATATTTATACATCAATTGTATAAAGCACATCTGTACATGCTTTTCCCTAATCATTTTCAAGGCATTTGCTCTCCACTTAAGCCCTTTGCATCAAGTCATCTTTTTTCCCCTCCCTCACCGCTCCCCCCTCCTTCATGAGCCCTTGATAATTTATATATTATTATTTTGTCATATCTTACACTGTCTGATGTCTCCCTTCCTACTTTCCAACCCACTTTTTAGCTGCTCATACAACTTTTATCAAAATCCATACATACATCAATTGTTTAAAGCACATTTGTACATTCATTGCCCTCAAAATTCTCAAAACATTTGCTCTCCACTTAAACCCCTGGCATCAGCTCATTTTCCCCTCCCTCACCGCTCCCCACTCCCACATAAACCCTTGATAATTCATAAATTATTATTTTGTCATATCTTACACTGTCTGATGTCTCTCTTCACCCAATTTTCTGTTGTCCATCTCCCAAGGAGGAGGTTGTATGTAGATCCTTGTAATCGGTTCCTCCTTTCCACCCCACCCTGTCTCCACCATCCTGATATCGTCACTCTCACCACTGGTCCTAAAGGGATCATTTGCCTTGGATTCCCTGTGTTTCAGTTCCTCTCTGTACCAGTGTATATCCTCTGTTCTAGCCAGATTTGTAAGGTAAAATTGGGATCATGATGGTGGTCAGAAGAAGCATTTAGGAACTAGAGGAAAGTTTTATGTTTTATCTTTGCTACACTGCACCCTGACTGGCTTGTCTCCTCCCCGTGACCCTTCTATAAGGGGATGTCCAATTACCTACAGAAGGGCTTTGGGTCTCCACTCTGCATTTCCCCTCATTCTCAATGATATGATTTTGTTCTTATGATGCCTGATAACTGATCCCTTCTATACCTTATGATAGCACAGGCTGGTGCACTTCTTCCATGTGTGCTTTGTTGCTTCTGAGCTAGATGGTCGCTTGTTTACCTTTAAGCCTTTACGAACCCAGACGCTATATCTTTTGATAACCGGGCACCATCAGCTTTCTTCGCCACATTTCCTTATGCACCTATTTGTCTTCAGTGATCCTATCAGGTAGGTGAGCACACATTGTATGATTTTTATATTCTTTGAAGCCTGATAACTGATCCCTTCAACACCTCATGATTGCACAGGCTTATGTGCTTCTTTCATGTGGGCTTTGTTGCTTCTGAGCCAGATGGCCACTTGTCTACCTTCAAGCCTTTAAGACCCCTGACGCTGGATCTTTTGATAGCCGGGCAACATCAGCTTTCTTCACCAATTTTGCTTATTCACCCGCTTTGTCTTCAGTGATTGTGTCAGGAATCAGTGATTGTGTCGGGAAGGTGAGCATCATAGAATGCCAGTGTAATAGAACAAAGTATTGTTGTATTGAGGGAGTACTTGAGTGGAGACCCAATTTCCACTTGCTACCTTAATACTAAACCTATAATATATGCACATAGATCCATTTCCCCATCCTTATATATAAATATATTTACATGCCTTTAGTTAGACCTCTATAAATGTCCTTTGCCTCCTAGCTCTTTCCTGTATTTCCTTTGACTTTATTCTTATCCCAGTATCATGCTCATTCTTCCTTTAGGTTTCAGTAATTCCTCTTGGTTACATTACCCTTTATCGTGCACCCCAGGCGTCTGTACACCCTCCTCACCACTGATTTGGATCACTTGTTGTTCCCTTGTCCCTGGGTTTGTTAAGACCCCTACATTTCCCCTCGCCTCCCCCTCTCCCATGTTCCCCTGGAACTGTCGGTCCCATTGTTTTCTGCTCCAGATTGTTCACCCAGCCTATCTCATTTAGACAGACCTGCGGAAATAATCACATGCACAAAAACAAGACAGAGCAAAACCAAGCAACAAAAAAATAAAACAACAACAACACCACCAAGAAGCCAAGGACAAAAAACAAAACACAACTACAAGAAAGAAAAGCTTGTAGGTAGTTCAAGAACTGTTTTTTGGCCTTTAGGAGTGTATTCTGGTTGAGTCTGATGGGGCACCAAGCCCTAATTTTGGTATTCCCTGGGGGCTTTGTTGCTCTGTTCCCCTTACTGTTCTGTTGCATGCCCTTAGCGTTTTGCCTCAGTGTGGTAGGATCAGATCGGGTGGAATTTCCACACTGTGTCTCCAGTGTTGTCCCCTGTAGGGCTCTGGGTCAGTGAGGGATGTCGTGTATCATAGGGGCGCAGGCCATAAGGTCTTTGGTGAGGGTTAGCTGCTCTGAGCGGGAATTGGCATCCATCTTAAAGGGGCATTTTGAACCTATTTCTGAGGTGTGGTCTTGCAAGCATGCCCTCAGGGGCAATCATGGACCCAGGAAAAATGGCTGACCCCTTCTAGGAAATAGCTTCTCTATCTCTCTCTCTCACTCTCTGTCTCCCTCTGTCTCTGTCTGTCTCTCTCTATCATATATATATACATATATATACATATATATACATATATATATATATATATATATATATATATAAGGTTACCACCTGTAGCCATAATTTCCTGTTTTAGTGTCATTTGCTTGTATACTTAGGCATTTATATCTTATGGACCAGGGGGATTATATTCTGGTAAAATCCTTATGAATCCTTATGGTTCCCATGTTCCTCTTAGTCTCTATGAGGTTTCACCAGTAACTTGTATAATAGGAAATCATATATATTTCCAAATATTATAATTGCCCACTACTTTCCTCAGGACAGTGTATCTGCCCCTCAGTTATCATTCCAGTAGGTGGATACACAAGAGGGCACATTACTCTGCTGATGAAAACCAACCTAGGACAACCCTCCACTCTAGGAGAGAGGTCACAGGCATGGGCTGCCCAGGTCCCTTCATTCACCAAACAGCTATGATTATACTCAACTAACAGTGGAGTTTGCTGACCTGAGATTCCCTTGTTTCAATCACAGTAATGAAAACAATATGATAAACAATGGATATGAGGCTGGGTTCCTGGGCAGGATGTCTTTACGTTTGCAGATGTCTAGGGCAAAGTGCAGCTGGTAGAGTCTGAGTGAGACATGAGGCAGGCAAGGGCCTCTCTCAGACTCTGTTGACCTGTCTCCGCATTCACCACCAACAATTTTGACACGAGCGTCATTGGCCAGTGCCGGGGAGGGCTTGCAGTGTCTCTCAGTTACTGGTACTAAATCCTATATACACTTGATGCATGGTTGAATTGCAGTCACCAGAGACAATGACAAGAACATCCTCCATATTCAAATGGTCAGGCTGAAAGTGAAGCATACACACTTGGATCAGAGTAACAAAGCAGCAGGAAAGGGCATCATTAAGCATCTGTATGCAAACCTCCCTACAGGGAGAGACTGGACTTCAGTGAGTGCTCAGGACCCTCAGCCCCAGGACTCAGTTAAAGAAGACAGAGCAGAGAGGAGTTAAAAGCTGGCTTTCTGCAGTGTCCGGGGCTTCCTCTCTATCTTACCATTTATCTTGACGACTTCTCTGGAAGTGTGGGTTTGTATCAAACATTGAATTTGAAACATTTCATTGTAATATGAGGAAATGTCCTTTAACTTCCAAAGAGCAGAAAGCCACACATGAAGGCACATCATGCAGAGGGGAAAAGGCAAACCTGAAGGATTTGTCAGCCCTGATGCAAACCCCTCCCCAGTAACTGGTATTTGGGAGGAGAGGATATAGGATGGTTAAAATTTCTCTAAAATTTACTCAGTCTAGGATAGACCAGCAAAAGCATAATGGGATCCTCAAGCCACATTTGCTCATCACAGCTGTTATATAGGTCTAAAAACTAACCTTCCTAAGTCCTGCTGCCATCCTCAGCCGGTGACTGACAGTCAGGACAGAAGAGGGGATGGGCTTCAGAGGACATATTTGTGTCTCCTGGAGTAGTGTGCTCCTGTTTTTGAAGCAAGGATAGATGCTTTTTCTTGAGTAAAACTCTTCTGTACGGTTTCCCTTGTGGTGTTGATTGAATAGCCCGCCAAGGTACTTATAATAGGTCAGGTTTTATATAGGATATTAATTTAAATAACTTTATTTTCTAATTTTATTTAAATAGAAATGAAAATCAATAAAGTTCAATGCAACTTTCGCTTTATCTAATGAATTTCAGGAGACACTCAGGCACCATGTTGTGAGGAAGTTCCATCCAAAGGAGAGATCCAGGTTCTAGAATAAGGTCCAGGCCCTCAGTCCTGTATGCATTCCTAGTTTAAGCCAGGGAAGCTTGTCAGACTTAAGACAAAGCCATCTTGGAAGAAGAGACTTCATCCTGCTGGTGAGATTTTCAGTCGGACACTAGATAAGACCTGGAATGGGACTTTCTTCTCCATGCCATCTTTTAGTCATAGAGTCAGAAATTAAAAAGAAAGCAAACAATAAAACTAGATATAATTTTAACCCACAATGTTTTATTCTTGTTTACCAATTAACAGAACACAACTTGAGAAAAATGGATTGGATTTTCCCTGGAGTCATATTTTCTATCATTTCCACATATCAGAATATTGAGGTACTTAGTTCACCTTGATTAAATGACTGACAAATCTCATCCCGTGGTTGGGACACTGGAAAACAATTTCTGTTCATCTGAGTTTAGAGCTCCAAATATTGGTCCTTCATAGTTCAGTGAGTATTCATGAGTTCATTCAGGATAAGTTTAGTAGATCTCATGGGGAAGTTATGTACAGAGGGATAATGTCAATAGATGGGACAGAATAAGTCCCAGACCAACCACAGTCATGAAGTGACCATGGCAGTCACATTCAGACAGGAAGGTGACTTGGACTCATGTGCAGCTACGTCACAGTGTGGAATTTACACTGTTCAGCTAACAAGCAGCAACAGAGGCTGTGAGTATAGAGTTGGCTGAAATGACAACGATTAGGTGATAACGGAACTAACTCAATGATCTCTAAGTGATCATGTCAGTGTCCTGTGCTTGTATACTTGGATATTGGTGAAATCTATGATTCTTTGTTGCAAAGCGGTGACTGATTCCCCTCTGAAAATTCTGGGCCAGAAAATTCCCCTCTGAAAATTCTGGGCTGTAACATTATTCTTGAATTTTCATGGTGCTTAAATATATATACCTATGTATAAATTTAAAATATTATAACCGATTTGAAGAAAATTAGTGTGGTCAATCCTAATCTAGGGGGAAATAGACTTTTCTTTGAGGGAGAGAAATGAGGAAGGAGTCTGAATGGGAATTGGGTGTTTTAACTGCATGTTTACAGAGAGTGCTATTGCTTCCCAAGTCAATTATATAACAGTTTACAAAATGAGTGAATCTTAGAATCTAGAGAATCAATTCAAGGTTTATATCCCAGAGCAGTTATCAGAGGTCTGTGCCCAGGGTGCAAGTGAAGAGGCTGAATTGGGTTGGCAATGCTCACATTTTAGATGAACCAGATTCCCCTTTGAAAGGGGCATTGAAAACAGTGTCTATGGGGTCCAATAAATTTTAAGGACTGGTTGCCTAGATGGATCTTATTTTAACCCAGAGTTAAAATAAAGCCCAGACTTTGAAGTCACAGAGTTGAAAGTTTTCTTTCATAGAGCCCAAAGTCTCAAGTTGGAAACATCCTCCCTGACTCTATGGATCCTTGAATCTCCTTATTTATATCAAGACTGACCTCTGCTATCAGGAGCTGGGATGTGCTGTCTGTGTTATTTGTAGGAGTGCTGGAGTTGGTGATGACAATGGCCCAAAGAAAACCACTGAAGACGTTGGGGAGGTTGATAAGAAACTGCCAGGGTGTAAAGAAGAAAAGGCATTTGCAGAGCGTGGAGTGATGAAGATACTCTGGTGTCCACCTGATACTTCCAACCCACTATATCCTGTCCTCTCTCTGGGGCACAGAACCTATAGGAGCCCAAGGCAGGGCAGGGGCTATGAGGGGCTGGAAGGAGAGACAGTGAGCTCAGAAAACCTGGGCTTTCCTTTGACCTTTCCCCACATACGTCCTAAGGAGAATGATCTCTCATTATAGACTAACATGCATAAGATTCAAACAAAGAGTTACCCTTCATTTGGGTCCAAGGAAAAGGGGAGTCTGTTCACTATCGTTCTCTGTTTATAAGGTCAGGGCTCCCTGACATGCAAATCGTTCACTAAGCATTTGGTTAAAATTCCACCCTTGAGCACTGAAGACTATCCGTTCTCTTCTGACAGGACTGTGGGTCTCTTGGGAAAGCACCGCTGCAGTCTAAAGATGCCATTGTGATGGGTTCTCCTGTGCCTGGTGACAGTTCCCCAAGGCGAGGGTCTGAGACATCAATGGGGAATCTATAGGGATGATTGTGACTGCGAGTGACTGAAAGAGAACAATTATCTTCATTTACAGGCCTCCTCTCCCAAGTGCAGCTTCAGGACTCAGGCCAAGGACTGGTGAAACCCTCCCAGAAGCTGTCCCCCACGTGTACTGTCTCTGGTTTCTCCATCACAAGCAGTGATTACAGCTGGAACTCGATCCGCCAGAACCTTGGGGAAGGGCTGCAGTGGATGGAAGAGATATATTACAATGGTGGTACATATTATAACCCGTCCTTCCCAAGCCGACTCTCCATCACCAGAGACACATCGAAGAATCAGTTCTCCCTGCAGCTGAGCTCCCTGACTACTGAGGACATGGCCTTGTATTACTGTGCAAGGGGCACAGTGAGGTGAAGCCAGTATGAGCCCCAAACACAAACCTCCCCTGCAGGGAAGACATTGAGCAGCAGGGGGCGCGCAGGACCCACTGAGCACAGACACACAGCCCTAGACAGGCACAGATGGATGACAGGGATTTCCTGTTGGAACTAAGGCTTCCTTTCATGTGTCTCTGACGCCCCAAGGACAGGTTATAATAATATTAATAATAATAATAATCTTCTTCTTCTTCTTCTTCCTCCTCCTCCTCCTCCTCCTCCTCCTCCTCCTCCTCCTCTAAATTTTCTCCTCGCTGCAGACTTTGAAGGAGGGACTAACATTCTCTGCTTGCAAAACAAATTAATTTGATTCTGAGCCTTCATGATCATCCTATCTGACCTGTTTCCTTCTTGAGAAACAGAGTATCACAGCATTTTCATCCTGTTACTCAAAATCTGATGACAATGAAATACAGGCAGGTACAGATTCATGCGTGTAATGCATGGTTTTAACAGTCCTGAGCTCATTGCTCTACTGCAGCCCAGGGTCAGGTGTCTCACAAGGTGTCTCTCTGCATCGCTCCCTCTGCACTGTGGGTCGTGATTGACTATTCTTCTCTGAGAAAATAATTTCGGTGACTCTGGGGCCTAAACTTGTGATATTTTCTTAGTGATGCAGCAAGCATCACCATTGGCTCCCTTGATGCAGAAACAAGGGTTCTAGGCACAGAAGGGTCCCTGACACTGGGAACAGGTGAATTGAATGACCTGCCTGGTCGGTGGAGTCATTCGTCAGGTCATTCACCGGAGTCACGATGAAGGGAACTCACAGTTGAAGGACAGCTTTGATTCCAAAAAACAGCAATTGTGTCCCAAGTGGATGAAATCACAGACTAATAGCTCAGAATGCTCTTTAGAATTGAGAACAGGGAAGATTTCACACACATTTTGCACATGTGTTCAGGAGGACCACTCTGTGTAGAGTGTCAGCAAGATGGAGAAATACCCTGAATTAGATGCGCACCCAGAGTGGCTGCAAAAAGGGTCTCAAAGTTAGCATCAAGAGGGGATGGTTCAAACTTACAAGTTTATGTATTTGTTCTATAGTATACACAGCCATTATCAGCAAAACTGACTCAAAAGCACTTAACAACTTGTCTGATGAAGTGAGGTGCAGAAAATTTGAGTTTAATTTTGGTCAGCCAGTTGTAATTACCAAAAAGATATATATTATTCTAGTTTTAAAAATTCAGAAACTGTTAAAATTATAACATTTAAAATTAAATAAATATATCATTCCTAATTAATTTACAATTACATGGCTATTAAACAATCCGGGGAAAGAGTAATAAATAAATAATAAATGATATATACAAATAAAGATCATGTAAATATCCACTTTCCCAGGTAGTGTAGTGGATTTTACATTTGGTATGCTAATGGCTAGGTTGGCAGTTGAAAACCACTAGCCAGCCCAAAGGAGAAAGTTGAGACTCTAAAACAATTTACAAGTACTGGAAATCATACAATCCAAATCCATGGAGGGGAAAGTATGAGAGCTTGAATTGTGACATTCTGGTGTGCAGAAGACTGTGGCGACAGTGGAAGCTCAAAATCCACTTACAGGAGCTACACAGGGAATAAGCTTCTTGTGATTTCCCTCTAATCATACTTGAAAAATGGGAATAACCTGGTGATCAGAGTATTGTCTATAGAAGATTAAAATGATAAATCTGACTTGAATGGTTAAAAACGTATCATTTGATATCATTTTTTTATATAATCTGTGCTTGTCTGGTTTTTAATATTTCTCTGTGTTTTTTCCATATAGAAGTTATTGTTTTATTTTGTCATTGTTGGTAGCCTTTTTGACTCCTTGTTATGTCTCTATGTTTTTCAATTTATGAAAGCATAATGGGCAAAACTACAGAGCCAATAACTAGAATAAGGGTTCCTGGGTCTATGGCATGGTAGGTGGGGAATAAAGGGGAATTGATATAAAGGAGTTCAGGAAGGCAGGAAATACTTTGAAATTGATTGTGATAGTGATTGTTCAACACTGCTTGATATGATTGAACTATAGAGTGGTATGATGAATGGATTAGGTCCTAATAAAATCTTTTAAAAATGTTAAGAGATCTTAATTCTTGAATAAATGTTTTAAAATATTTTTATTCCAATACTTTAAAATAATTTTTATAACATTATGTTGTACATGAAAAAAGAAATCTAACATTGATATATTATATTACATATTTCATAATAAAATTTTCAATTAAAAAAAGATTTACAGGGTCTTAATCTCTTAGGAGCAGTTATACTATGTCCTAGAGGGTTACTATGGCTAAGAATTCATTTGGTTTTTGTTGGTTATGAATATCGAATTTCTTAATTTGTAACCTATTTTTGGTAGTTATCTCCATTAGTTTGTTTTCTATGTAATCTGTGTTTTGTTTGATCATTTTTAATAAACTTATCAGGAACTGCTATATTTTGCCATTATCCTGGCATCCATCGAATTTCCGATTTGTTTTTATTTTAATTATGTTATATTTTTCTGTGACATCATTTATTATATTATTTATAATATCTTTATTAACTTATTAAGGGTTTTCATTTCAGTTCAGTTCATATATGTATTTTATGGTTTGTGTTTCAGTTTAAAAGGTAGATTTATAAGAATAAACTTATTATTCCTTCCAGTTGTATTTTCCCTTCTTTTGCAGTGTAAGGTCGTCCCAACAGCAAATTTCTGTTAAACCAATGTCTGAGATCACCAGCAAAAGCAAAGCTTACACACAGACATTGGATGCAGCAGCAGTTTGCTCACACAGGGAAGAACAGAGCCGGCTCATCATCAGGAGTGGGAACCGTCCCCACAACCAGCGGTTTCACTCTGGGACCTGGGCAGGGATGGTGGTTTGCACACATCAATTTTTTGTGCTGCAGTTGAGGAACTGTACTCTCTTCATCAGAGCAGGTCTTCTCTCAGCACCCATTAAGGGCAACCAGCGATATCTTGCAGTTCTTCTCTGGCACCTTGCAGGGAAGAGTTGGAAGCAACATGTGAGGAAGATCATGGCTGGTCGTCTATCGGCATCTAGCAAGGCAGATCAGAGCAGGTCTTCTGTCAGCATCGTGCAAGGCTGATGGAAGCATCGTGAAAGGAAGATCAGGGCAGGTCTTCTCGCTGCACCTGTTAATGGCAACAAGGGATATCTTGCAAGGCACACAAGAGCAGTTCTTCTCTGGTAACTTGCAGGGAAGAGCTGGAGCAACTTGCGAGCAATATCATGACTGGTCATCTATTGGTATCTTGCAAGGCAGATCAGGGAAGATCATAGTAGGCCTTCTTTGAGCACCGTTAAGATATATGAAAGACATCTTGAAAGACAGCTTAGAGCAGGTTCTCCCGGCATCTTGCAAGGAAGATTAGCGGCCTGTTACTAGGATCACCATAGTAGGTCTTCTCTCACCATCATGTATGGCGGAGTGAAAGCATCATTCAAGGAAGATGTGGCCAGGTCTTCTCCCAGCATCTCGAAAGAGAGTTCACAGGAAGTTCCCCGAGCATCTTGCAAGGAAGATTAGCGACGTCTTATTAGGAGCACCATATTAGATCTTCTGTCACCATCTTGCATGGCAGATCGACTGGATTTTTCAAGGAAGATCTGGGCAGGTTTTCCTCCATCATCTTGATAGATAGATCAGCAATTTTGCAAGGCAGATCAGAGCAGGTCTTCTATCAGCATTTTGCAGGGAAGATCAGTGGCGTTTTCAAGGAAGGGTACATCACAGTGATCCCATCTCACAAGTAAGATCCTATCATCTCTGAGTTAGGGAGTGGTACGGGGAATAATTTTCAGAGAGGGTACTGTGCATAATAGCTTTGCAGGTCATCTCATGCAGCAGCTGCTTCTAGGTCTATATTATTGGCATGTTGTGCCTACCACCGGATTATGCTCTGTCTTTTGCACCACCTGAGTTTCTGTGTATGCCTGCCGGTTAGGGACCTGCATGGTCATCAGTCATCTGTCTTACTCAGGTTTACACAACACACACACACACTCACACAGGAGTTAACATTTAGACTTGCACAGCAAGAAAATCACAAGTGTCTTTAAATAACATTCTTCAATGTAAAAATCTGATTATAAAATTAATAATGAAAGAAAATCCTGAAACGTGAGAAATGAAACAAGGCCCAGAATTATTGCAGCCTAGGAGGAGGTGAATTTGTTAGCCATTGAGTAGCCTGAGGTGGTTGACAGCCAGTGCAGCTCTTATGAGCAGCTCCAATTTGAGAAACATTTGTAAATTGGCACATCAGAAGGTTCCACAGTGTTTGCCTGACCTAGGCCACTGGTTGACTCACTTCCAAGGTGTTTGGTAAATCCTACGCTACACAGAGACTCTTGTATGATGTGCTAGCACACGCACACACTCACACACACACAGACTCACAGCAGTCATCATTTGTGCACACCCAACAAGAACATCTGTCAGTATCTTTAAAATACATTATTCTATATATAAACCCAATGTTAAAATTTAACAGTTACAAAAATCAGATAACGGATTTCAGCAATGAAAGATGGACTCATACTATCCCGCAATAAGATGAGTTGAAGTTTTTAACCAGAGAGGAGCCAAGTCTGGTCGACCGCATGCCGACCTCCTTATGAGCAGGGTGAGTTTGACAAACATGCGTATATAAGCACATGAGAAGTCACCCCAGTGTTTGCCTGGCCTAGACCACTGGTGACAGACTGTCGGGGTGTTTGGTAAAACCCATGCTACGCAAGCAGCCGTATATGATGTGCAAGCACACACACACACACACACACACATTCAGGGCCACCCAAACATGTCTCTCTAAGGGTGTAGCATTCTGCGTATGCCAGGGTCTTGATGTACAATTATCAAATATAGATAAAAGTCCCATTTTTCCTACAAATCTTTTGAAGCAAACACAAGATGAGAAAAAAGTGTTGTGAACCCTATGCCTACCTATCCAAATTTTTCCAGAGAGGAGGAGGAAGAATTATTTCACCCACATATGCGACTCCTGATGGCTGAACTGTGTTCAGACCTTTTGAAGGCAGAGAGGGATGTGCATATATGGACGTCTCCGTCAGGTTTCCCTCAGCATCTTACAAGGATGATCAGTAGTCACATCCAAGGGAGATCAGACCAGATCTGCTATCTTGCCAAGCAGATCAGTGATGTCTTGCAAGGTTGATTGGCACAGGTCTTCTATCAGCATCTTCTATGGAGACTCTGCAATATCTTGGTAGGTAGATTAGACCAGGTCTCCTCCCAGCATCTTGCAAGGAATATCTGGCACGTCTTGGCAAGAAAGACGAGAGAAGCTCTCCTATCAGCATCTTCCAAGGAAGATCAGCAGCATTTTGCAAGGAAGACCAGAGCAGGTCTTCTATATGGCAAACATGATGATCCACATGTGCAAGGAAGATCCGAGCACGTCTTCCATCACCATCTTGCAAGGCAGATCACGTCGTCCATCACCATCTTGCAAGGCAGACCTGTTGCAAGAAGATCGCAACAGGTCCTATCTCGGCACGATTTAAGGAAGACGGGGGATATTTTGCGTGGAATATCACACCACGTCATCTATCAGCGTGTTCCAAGGAAGATCGGCGACATCTTGCAGGGCAGGTCAGAACAGGTCTTCTGTCAGCGTCTTGCAAGGCAGATCAAAAAAAATCTTGCCAGAAAGATCAGAGCGGGTCTTCCCTCAGCACCTCGAAAGGAAGGCCAGGGGTTACTTGCAAGGAAGATCAGAGCAGATCTTGTATCAGCATCTTGCAAGGAAGATCAGCAATATCTTGCATGGCAGATCAGAAGGCCAGGCACATCTTGCAAGGAAGATCAGAAAGATGTTGCACGACAGATCAGAAGCCCAGGCATATCTTGCAAGGAAGATCAGAGCAAGTGTTGTATCCGCCTCTTGGTAAGAAGATCGGTAAAATCTGGCGTGGCAGATCAGAGCAGGTCTTCTGTCAGCATCTTGCAAGACAGGTCAACAAAATCTTGCCAGAAAGATCAGGGCGGGTTTTCCCTCAGCATCTCTAAAGGAAGTCCAGGGATAACTTGCATGGAAGATCAGAGCAGGTCTTGTCTCAGCACCTGTTAAGGGCGGCCAGAGATATCTTGCCAGGCAGTTCACAGCAGTTTTTCATGGGCAACCTGCAGGGAAGAGCTGCAGCAACTTGGGAGGAATATCATGTCTGGTCTTCTATCAGCATCTTGCAGGGCAGATCAGGGAAGATCAGAGTAGGCCTTCTACAAGCACCCTTAAGAAATATGAAGGTCATCTTGAAAGACAATTCAGAGCAGCTTCTTCCGGCATCTTGCAAGGGAGATCATGGCAAGTCTTCTATCAGTGTCTTGCAAGGCAGATCAGGGAAGATCAGAGTAGGACTTCTTTCAGCACCATTAAGAAATATGAAAGACATCTCGAAAGAGAGTTCAGAGGAAGTTCTCCCAGCATCTTGCAAGGAAGATTAGCGACCTCTTACTAGGAACACCATATTAGGTCTTTTGTCACTATCCTGCATGGCAGATCGATGGCATCTTTCAAGGAAGATCTGGGCAGGTCTTCTCCCAGCATCTTGTTAGATAGATCAGCAGTTTTGCAAGGCAGATCAGAGCAGGTCTTCTATCAGCATTTTGCAGGGAAGATCAGTGGCGTTTTCAAGGAAGGGCACATCAGATTGATCCCATCTCACAAGGAAGATCCTATCATCTGTGGGTTAGGGAGTGGTGCTGCAAACATTTTCCAGAAAGGGTACTGTGTGAAGTAGCTTTGCAGGTCATCTCATGCAGCAGCTGGTTCTAGGACTGTATTATCAGCACGTTGTGCCTACCATCAGATTTGGCTTTGTTTTTTGTTGTGTTTTTTTTACCACCTGTATTTCTATGTCTGCCTGTCGGTACAGCCCTGCCTGGCCGTCAGTCATCTGTCTCACTCAGGATTACAGCATACAATCACACACACACACACACACACACACACACACACACACACACACACACCAGTTAACATTTGGAATTTCACGGCAAGATAATCGGCCAATTTCTTTAAATAACATTCTTCAACATAAAAATCTGATTTTATAATTAATAATTAAAGAAAATCGTGAGACATGTGAGATATGAAACCGACCCAGAATTATTGCACAGCAGGAGGAGGTGAATTTGTTAGCCATTGAGTAGCCTGAGTTGTTTGACAGCCTGCACTGCTCCTAGGAGCAGCACCAATTTGATAAAGACATGTAAATTGGCATATCAGAAGGTACCACAGTGTTTGCGTGACCTAGACTGACTTCCAAGGTGTTTGGTAAATCCTACGCTACACAAAGACTCTTTTGTGATGTGCAATCCCATGCACACACTCACACAAACACACACATACACACGCACAGGAGTCAACATTGCATACATCCAACAGGAACATCCAGCAGGATCTTTAAAAAACATTATTCTGCATATAAACCCGATGTTAAAATTAATAATTAAAAAATCATGAAACTTTTGAACAATGAAAGAGCACCCATAATATTCCGCAGTAAGAAGAGGTGAACTTTTTCACCAGAGAGGAGCCAGAGCAGGTCGACAGCATGCAGAACTCCTTATGAGCAGGGTGAGTTTGACAAACATATGTAAATAAGCACATGAGAATGTACCACATTGGTTGCATGACCTACACCACTGGTTGACAGACTCTTGAGGTGTTTGCTAAAACCCATGCTACGCAAACAACCCTATATGATGTGCAAGCACACACACACATTAAGGGCCCCCCCACACATGTCTCTCTAAGGGCGTAGCATTCTGCTTATGCCAGGGTCTTGTTGTGCAATATTGAAATATTGATAAAAGTCCTATTTTTCCCACAAACCTTTTGAAGCAAACCTAAAAGAGTAAAAGGAGAAGTGAACCCTATCCATACATACCCAAAATTTTCCAGAGAGTAGGAGCGATAATTTTTCACCCACCTGTAGGCCTTCTGAAGCCTGAACTGGGCTCAGACACGTTGAAGAAGGAGATGCATGCGCACTTGGGAACATCTCCCTCAGGTTGCCCTCAGCATCTTACAAGGATGATCAGTAGCCACATCCAAGGGAGATCAGAGCAGGTCTGCTATCTTGCCACGCATATCATTGATGTCTTGCAAGGTTGATTAGTGCAGGTCTTCTATCAGCATCTTCTATGGAGAAACTGCAATATCTTGGTAGGTAGATTAGACCAGGTCTCCTCCCAGCATCTTGCAAGGAATATCAGTCACATTTGGCCAGGAAAACCAGGGAAGCTCTCCTATCAGCATTTTCCAAGGAAGATCAGCAGCATTTTGCAAGCAAGGCCAGCACAGGTCTTCTATATGGCAAACATGATGATCCACATCTGCAAGGAAGATCCGAGCACGTCTTCCATCACCTTCTTGCAAGGCAGATCAGAAGCGTGTTGCAAGAAGATTGGAACAAGTCTTATCTCAGCACGATTTAAGGAAGACGAGGGATATTTTGCATGGACTATCAAACCAGGTTATCTCTCAGCATCTTCCAATGAAGATCGGCGACATCTTGCAAGGCAAGTCAGAGCAGGTCTTCTGTCAGCATCTTACAAGGCAGATCAGCAAAATCTTGCCAGAAAGATCAGAGCGGGTCTTTCCTCAGCACAACTAAAGCAAGATTATGGATTCCTTGCGAGGAAGATCAGAGCAGGTCTTGTATCAGCATCTTGCAAGGAAAATCAGCAATATCTTGCATCGCAAATCAGAAGGCCAGGCACATCTTGCAAGGAAGTTCAGCAAAATGATGCATGAAAAATCAGAATCCCAGGCATATCTTGCAAGCAAGGTCCAAGCAAGTATTGTATCAGCATCTTGGTAAGAAATCTGCAAAATGTTGCATGGCAGATATTACTAGGTTTTCTATCAGCATCTAGCAAGGCAGATATGAAGCATCCTGAAAGGAAGATCAGAGCAGGTCTTCTCTCAGCACCTGTTAAGGAAGACCAGGGATATCTTCCAAGGAAGATCAGCACAAACTTGCAAGGCAGAACAGAGCAGGTTGGTTCTGGCAACTTGCAGGGAACAGCTGCAACATTTTGCACGGTAAATCATGGCAGATCTTCTATCAGCATCTTGCAAGGCAGATCAGGGAATATCAGAATGGGCCTTCTCTCATCATCATTAAGAGATATCAGCGACATCTTGAAAAAGTGATCACAGTAGGTTCTTCCAGCATTTTGCAAAGAAGATTAGCGACCTGTTATGGAACACCATAGTAGGTCTTTTTTTACCATCTTGAGTGCCAGATTGATGACGTATTTCAAGCCAGATCTGGGCAGGTCTTCTCCCACCATCTTGATAGATAGATCTGCAAAATTTTGCAAGGCAGATCAGAGTATGTCTTCTATCAGAATTTTGCAGGGAAATCAGTGGTGTTTTCAGGGAAGGGCACATCAGATTGATCCCACTCACAAAATAGATCCTCCCCTCTGTGCATTGGGAGTCGTGCTGGGAACAATTTTCTGGAAGAGTACTGCGCGAAAAAGCTTTCCAGGTCATCTCATGCAGCAGCTGCTTCTAGGTCTATATTATTGGCATGTTGTGCCTACCACCGGATTATGCTGTTTTTTCTTTGGACCATCTGAGTTTGTGTGTCTGCCTGTCAGTTATGCCCTGCCTGGCCATGACTCCTCTGTCTAACTCAGGTTTAGACCAGACACACATACACACACACCCACACGGGTCAACATTTGGACTTGCACGACACGTTAATTGGCCAGTATTTTTAAATAACATTCTTCAAAATAAAAATCTGATATTAAAAATAATTTTAAAATTAATGATCTTTCAACAAAGATCAGAGCGGGTCTCCTCACAGCATTTTCCAAGGAATATCTTCCACATCTTTGTAAGAATGACCAGAGCAGGTCTTCTAATAGCTTCTTTGAAGAAGATCAGCAGCATCTTGCACGAAATATCATTGCAGGTCTTCTATATTGCAAAGCAGATCAGCGACATCTTGGCAAGGAAGACCAGAGCAGGTCTTCTATCAGCACCCTTTAAGGAAGACCAGCGATATCTTGTAAGGAAGATCATTGCAGGTCTCAATCAATTTCTTGCAAGGAAGTTCAGCAAAATCTTGCAAGGTAGAGCAGAACAGATCTCCTCTCACAATTTGCAAGGAAGACCAGCAACATCTTGCCAGGAAGATCAGAGCAGTCCTCTATCAGCATCTTCCAAAAAAGATCCGTGAAGCTCAGACCAGGTCTTCTATCAGCACCTTTTAAAAAGAGTATCAGCAACATATTGTAAGACAGATAAGAGAATGTTTTCCCACCATCTTGCAAGGAAACTTAATAACATCTTGCAAGAAATACTTTTGTCAGGTCTTCTGTCACCATCTTACAAGTCAGATAGTCGATATCTTTCAAGGAAGATCTGGGCAGGTTTCCCCCCTGCATCTTGTAATTAAGATCAACATCTTGCAAGGCAGATCAGAGCAGGTCTCTGTCAGCATTTTGCAAGGAAGACAATGGCCTATAAAGAATTGGGTATTTGAAGACCAAATTAACAATTTGAATGATTACATCAAAGACTTTATAGCAGTGTGTAGTATAAACACTTTCTTAGTATAACCAATTCATTAAGCTAGAGTGACATGATAACTGCAGCATTTCATTTCAACATTACAATTTTGAGGATGTCCACGGATTTTCCAGTATTTCCTCCATTTTCATATAGGCTAACTATGAGTCAGTGCTGAGGGTATGTAGGATTCTGGACCAATTCCATATCTCTTAACAACATGAACAGCCTAAAACACCTTGTCAATAACAGACATTTTATGATTCATAAATAGAATTCATGAATTATATAAAAAATTATTCTCACCACCAGAATGCAAATCTTCCTACACAATTCTTAGTATGTTAGACGCCTCTATTCTAATGTGAAAATACTATGACGGTCTCTTATTTAGCTCTATGTTATCTCCCTGGGCTTGTAGTTGAACCACACTTATGTCACACCTTGTAGTCATCTCAGCAACACCAACAACAGCATTCTAAAAGAAATGCCTTTTCCTTAAATGTCAGAGAATTTTACTAGAAAGTGAAACAAAACAAATACAAATGCAAACCCAAGAAGCTTAAAAGGAAGAATTTACCATAATTTAAAAAATTCTTTAAATCCTCCAAAATAAATACAACACAAGGTGTCAATTTCCCTCTTGAATAAATGTGAAATTAAACTTGGAACCCCCAATAACACAAAGAGTTACAATGTTTAGCAGCTAACTGAGAAGATGGTTCCTTTCTCCTCAGAGACACTTTAACAGATAGATCTGGTGGCTGACTTTTGAAAAAAAATAACCTTTGAAAACACTATGAGGCACAATTCTCAGACAAACATGGGCCACTGTAAACTAAACACAACCAAATATCAAATGTTCTTGAACAGCTCTGGAAACTTAGAATATGAAGACTGTCTTTAACAAGCAAAAGATGTCCTGTGAGTTTGTCACTAGAACAACCAGGGGCAGCGAGATGAAGAGCCAGGACTCCACCATGACTTTCACTGTCTCCCTCTATCTCCAGGCAACAGCTGCCATGAACAACAGTGGGAAAATTCTATGGACAGCCGCTCCAGAGGGGCAATGGATGAAGCCTCATGTTGCAACATAACTCTGGATGGGAAGCTCCAAGATGCTGAGTGGGTCCCTGTGCTCATTCTGACGAATCTTCTCCAAAAGGAATCCTGACCCATGAAGGGTACGCTGCATCTGGTCAGACCTTAGGGAAGGCCAAGTGGGTGGGTGACCTCCATTCTCTGAAATCTTCGCCCCCGCACCTTTAGTCACTGACTGTTATTGAATCAGTGCTTCCCCATGAGTGTCAGAGACTGTGCCCTTTACTAAAGAAGCAAGCCTCACTTTTAATCCCATCCCGCCACCATTACACCGTGTCAGAAATGTTTAGAAAAAAATTCTAGTCACACTACTCACCTTTTCAATTCACAGTTGTAGAGGCTTTCAAGGCTCAGATATCATTCTGGACCACTCTCTTGACTCAAGTAGGTGAGTACCAGAGGAATCCAAGATGGGAACGTGGGACGGTAGGCTGCATCCTCCCAGGCTATGCAGAAGGATGAATCCAAGTTATGTAGGAAATATGGCAAGATGCTGTCTCAAGTCTGGAGATGCACAAGTATGGTGAGGCCCTGGACCTGGCCAAATCTGCACAGCTTACAGAGAGAATCCACTTACATTTATACTGGGGGAAACCACACCCACCAGGATAGCACCTCCCACTTCTGGCTGCTGACAGAAAATCTCTTCATGGATGTGATGGCATTACTTGTCACCTAGGCTGACATTATCGTAATCGTTAACCTTCTGAGAATCCTGGCCAAGCAAGCCGATAAAGAACCTAACCCATTACAAAAAACCGACTGTTCCATAAACCCAAGTGATTTCAATAACATTGAAGAACGTGAAAGGGAAGAGGGATGGGCAATACCCTTCCAAAAATGGCATCCAACCAGATGTGTTCAGTGTTGAGCTCTGAAGAAGAGTCCAGCACATTTTCTTAGTTTTTAAGTGTGTTTTGAAGGAATCATCACTAATTGGGGGGTTTTCCGTTTAAAGTGTATTTTCTTATAAATTAGGTGGGTAGAATTCTGTGGCTTATGTTACGTAGCCTATCAGCCATAGGTTAAGCCTCTCTTATTCTGTTGCTTCTGGGGCAAGTTCCTTGTCTGCTTGGACTATCTGTGGGATTAACTTGCTTTAGATAGCACTGTGTATGTGTATGTGTGCTTCAACATTACCTTGGATCTAGGAGGTTCACTGTGTAGGGACTGCTGGTCCACAGAAGAACTCTGATCCAGGTCTCCTTTCTTGCTGTAGTCAGGTCCTACATCTCTCTTTTCAATTCTCTATAATGCTTTCATAGATGAAAGGCTGTGCTGCTATACCTCAGGATAATCCCTTTACCTTTATCTCAGAAAGCTTATGAAGGGAGTAAAGGATTTACCAAACAGCCTGAATCCCTTTACCATGGAATGTCTTCACACATGATACCATCACAACTGATCCATCAGAGTTTCATTTTATATCATCAACATAAAATAAATCAAGCCCAGTAACACTGTGTCCATTCCCCCTCATAGCCAATCATTGGACAGACTAGAATTGCTCCCTAGTTCCCTCAATGCTGTCCATAATAGGATCCCCAAACTACTGGCTCTATTGCATGTCCTACTATCAGGAAAACAGAAAAATCACCCACATCCCTGCAGGCAACTGAAAATGTTTTCATTATATACCATAATCCAGAATAAGAGTAAAAATATTCTCACTGCCATTGCATCAGAGCAGACTAATAACTATTTAGGACAAGGTAGAACTGCCCCTGTGAGTTTTTATGACTGTAATTCTTTCTGGGATTAGAAAAACCACATATTTCTCCTATAAAGTACACGTGGACCATTCCATTTCCACTCAAGAGGAAGTATCAGGTACTTTGATAAAAACTAAAATATGTCTTTATGGGAGCAAACTTCTCACCTTTCTCAATTGGAAACTTGGTGAGTTTGAAGCCACCATCTCTTGATTAATAGACCCACTGAGCATACTACTCGACCAGACTCTAAACCTGACATCATTACGTAATTACTACACTACAAAGAATTATGACCCCAGAAAGTTGATACAGATAATGAACCTCTGCATATAATTAAGATATTTAAACACAATGAGGGCCCCGAATAGGTACTGAGCTTTAAAAGAGATAGAGAGTGAGCAGTACATACCAATCTGTTTGCCCTGTTTATATTGAATACAGCAAGTAAATCCATATCTTCAAAATTCAATATAGATTACACCCAGTTCACCCCAAAAGTAGACTTGTATGCTTTCTGTTACACATGCTCATTATGAAAGAAATAAATACAACACTTGTAAGGCTTTCACAAACAGAAAGTCATTCTCTTCCCATTGGGGTGGGTAGAAAGTTACATTTTATGTGACTGGACCAATACATAGCATAATGAGAATTTTAGAACTTATTGGGATTGTCAATGATTACATCTTGCTTGCATGCACAATAAGTGCCCATGGAAGCAGAAGTCAAGAGATCAAGTGAACCATGACAGTAGATAAATCTGCTTCAAAAGACATCTTGAAAGTGTTGAAAAGCACCCCGCCCCTTCTGCCAGATGCCCCTCCCCTTGCGCCGGCCGCCCCTCCCCCAGCGCCAACTGTAACTTTCGCTCCCTTCAGCGCTGTCCTCTTGGAGCTCCGAGCTGCCCGAAGCCAGCGCAGCCACCGCCCTCTCGCCACCGTCATGATCATCTACCGGGACCTCATCAGCCGAGATGAGCTGTTCTCTGACATGTACAAGATCTGGGAGATCACGGGCGGGCTGTGTCTGGAAGTGGAGGGCACCATGGTCCGCAGGGCCCAAGGCCACATCTATGACGCGCTCATCGGCGGCAACGCGTCCGCCGAAGGCACCGAGGGCGACGGGCCCGAGCACAAGGTGGTCACCGACGTGGACATCGTCATGAACCATCACTTGCAGGAGACCAGCTTCACCAAGGAGGCCTACAAGAGGTACATCAAGGACTACATGAAATCCCTCAAAGGCAAGCTGGAGGAGCGGAAGCCGGAACGCATGAAGCCCTTTATGACCGCCAATTTCAAGAAGTACCAGTTCTTTCAGGGCGAGAACACGATTCCCGACGGCATGGTGGCCCTGCTGGACTACTGCGAGGGCGGCGGGACCCCGTACATGATCTTCTTCAAGGACGGCTTAGAGATGGAGAAGTGCTGACAGTGGGCAACGCACGACTGACCGCCCGACCGCCCCTCCTCCTAGCTGTCTGCGGTCCGCCCACACGACACCAGGACCGAGACAAACGGAACTGATGCCATCATGAGCTCTGCGTCGACTTGTGACCTTGACTTGGAGCGGTGACCTTGATTTTTTGGAGCAGAGGCTTTTTTTTTTTTGTTTAAGAAAAAAACACAAAAAAAATGTCGTGTAGGTTGTCTAAAAATAAAATGCATTTAAACAAAACTAAAATAAAGAGTTGGAAATGCAACCCAAAAAAGTGTTGAAAAGCAAAGATGTTACCTTGAGGATTTTAAAGTATGCCTGCAGAAGCCTTGGAATTTTCTGATTCTTTCTTTTTCCTCAAACCATTTTGAGAACTAATCCAGATATCACATCATTCAATAGTTGTATCTTGTCATGCAAATGACTATCAGTTTCAAACATTTTCTTTTGGCTTATATTTCTTTTTTGTTTGTTTGTTTTTGCTTAAATTTCTTGATAGCAACTCCTCATTATCTCCCACCAGGAACCCTTAATGTAGCTATAGTTTCTATAGAGTCACCCACACTGGGTTCTATATACCAAATATGTATAGAAAGATCCATAACAGACTCAGAAGGCTGTCAACAATAACAACAACAGTAAAGAAATAAACTCAATTTGGAAACCAAAACCAGAAAGTATTAAAATACAAGATTAAGGTGAAAGTGTATCAATAGGGAGATCAAATAACAAGTTTTTAACTTTCAAGTCAGATTTTTTATTTCAATCTGCTATAATCATCTCTCTAATACTCTGTCTGATAACCAGGTTATTCCCATCCCTTATTTATGGTCAGAGAGAAATCACCAGAAGCTTATTCCTTGTGTAGAACCCGCAAATGTATTTGGCCTTCAAATGTCATCCACAGCCTTCTCAAAATCAGAGTTAAAAAATTAAACTCTGATACAATTCTCTCCTTAGATTTGAATGTGACTATTGGCAATTCTTTGATCAGCATGTTGGTGTTCTTCTCCATGTGGACTTAGTTGACGTTAGACTGAGATGACTGCTTGTTTAAAAACAAAGCTTAAGACCCCAGACACCATTCTTTCTGAGAGCAAGATACCATCTCATTTCTTCACCACACTTTGCTGTAGCACCCACACCTGTGGTTCCTTCAAAAGGGCACATACTGATCAGGGCAATGTCATAAGAACTAATTGTTCTTAGATTGAGCTAGGGTTAAGTGTGACCCCCACATCCACCCCTAACTCTGTGTTTTCTATTCACCTCTTCTCACCTTCCAGATTTTTTTTTACTTTAATGCAGATAACTTTATCAATCATCCCCTTGGAGCATATGATTCTTCTGCTTGTAGTGTCATTGATTTAGGGCATGTAATATATTTAAAACACAATTGAGAAAAGGAAATTAAAGAAGTGTGCAGACAGTATTTTCAATTTCCTGTGACCAAGGAATGTGAAAGTTATACATTCTTCAGTGCATAGAAAGGAAGACTGAAGAAGAATCAAAGTGTTAGAATATAGTAATGGCAGAAAACATTGACAGCACCATGGACTGCCGAAAGTGAAGACAAATCATTCTCAAGGACCAACACCTTGAGTTTCCGGGTAAGGCCATTTGTTATGAGAACTTAGTGCTTATTCTGCTCCCTCATTCCTTGTGTACTTTGAGAAAGTGCATACAAGCTTACTAACACATGTCCTAGCTAACAGATAAAATAAAAGACCGTGCAGGGCATCCATCAGGGTGACATCCAACCAGAGGTGTTAGTCCTTTACTGGATAAAGGGTTGGTATTCCAACCTACATTTGTGACATGGTTTATCACATAAGCTCACCCTGGTGGACTTATACAAATGGAAGACAATATCCATAATATATAAGAAAAATTAACACCCTTCTATTGGCTCTATATTCACTCACATCTCCCATGTACGACTGAGAAGATCTCTTCTCTAGGACTTCCAATGCGCTAAATCTCAATGGTAGCAGTCTCATCTTCTTTGCTAGAGTAATTTGGGATCACAGACCAACAAATAAGCCTTCACACAACAAGGGCTTCAAATTTACAAGGTAGCATGATTGCCAATCTACTGAGTATCACGGCCTGACCAAGCTGACACAGAGAAGACGCACCTCAGGGAAATGAGATTTGCATCAGGGAAAGCATGCCAGAGACCAACTGCAAAGGCAGTGAAGGCAAAAAGATAGAGGGTGAACAAGACCTCAGAATTATGACACCCTGATTATGGTGAGTAAGGCATGGTGAATGTGCTCTGGAATGTCATTCAAACAATGCAAAGCAGACCTGTGTTCAAGCGCTGTCTTTCTGTTTGGAGCCCAGAGTATAACTGTTGATACGACCCCACACAGACCCCTCTCATGGAGTTCATTCAGCACCCTAGATAGCTGCCCCTTTCATGGTTTCTCAGGCTGTAAACGTATCATTGTCCTTCCCAGTGAAGTAACTGGTAGGAGTAGCACACAGACCATGTCCTTAGCTATCAAACGTTTCTGTCAAAGCACCACTAGGGCTAAATTCCCTACTCCACTGGGGTTACCAAAGAAGCATCATGATATAGCTGCCCAAGCACTGAGATGCACTGTGCAACCAGTGACACAACAATAAGGCATCACTGGTGGGAAAGATATGCAAAGCTAAGCTTCAAACATGGTGATATGGGAAATATAAAGAGGGTAACCAGTACATCCTCTCTGGATACCCATTTCTACTGAGTAGAGAAAATCTTCACAGATTCTGAATAGACATAGGAATACACTCATGCCAAATGTAGGACAACCAGAGATATAAATACCAGATGTGGTGCATATACATACATATATACACACATATATATATATATATATATATAATAAAGCTACTTAAGTATGGAAGTTTATTATTGTTGTGGCATATTACTTCAAATATAGGTAGTATGCAGGGTTGAGGGCTGTGTTGAGGTCATGTGGTGCTGGATCTTTGAGTTAGAGGAGAATAACAGATAACTAAATATTGTTGAGCGGAGATGAAGAAATCTTAATAGATGAGTAGGTACAGAGAATAGGATATATTAGCACAAGGGTAGGGTTTAAGCGATGTTATAATCATAAGTGGTCTTCTGACTAAGTATAATGTTTTTTTTTATAAATTAGAAAAGGGAATTTCAAGAGGTATTCTAGTACTTGATTGTTTATGTGAAAGGGTGTCACTGAGAAAATGAGGGGTGTGTCTTGAGGTAGTGGTGAATGTGGTATAGATAGAGTATATCTAGTAAGTAATCTAAAAGATTAACATATCAATTCCCTATATAGTACATGAAGAGCGCAACAGATCAATGTTACTGTGTTTATAAGAAAGCGACCCCCTTTTTTGGGGGGGGGGCGACACTCTGTTTAGCAGCTTTAAGTGTCAGTGTCACATGGGACATAGTGGAGAGGCATTGGGTTTCTGTGTCACACCAAATAGCCATCATCAATGCAGGGGTCCCAGAAAGGAAATGGAGGTCCAGTAGGAATGGAGGCTTGAGGTTTTAGTGGTGGGGAAAGGGCACTTCTAATCAGGGGGAGGTCATTAAGAGGTAAATGGCAGCACTGGTTAGTTGCCAAGTTGAAGGACTTGCTGTTATATGAAGTTCTGGGTTATCTGGGCGGTGTGGGAGATTAAAGTTTTTAAAAAAGAGAATAAAAATAATATACATTATAGTTATATTCTGACTGAGATTGGTTGAGTTTGCTAAAAGAGTCTTTCAGGCAGCCATGTTTTCCCCTGAAATTCAATCATTTGAAAAGAGTTCTGAGTGGAGAATTTCCTCATCAAAAATATGAATTTAAACGTATGTCTTTTATCTCAGATAAATAAACTTCTTAACCTGATATTTTTGAACTAAGAGAAATGAGCAAATGTCAATAAATTACACACATACACAAAAACCTATACCTGGCATTCACCAGAACATAAAATGACTAAATGAAAAATATACAAATATCAGGAAACTCCCTGAATTAAAAAGATCTGTGATTTGTCCTTCAGGAGACTGGACCTTAATATTTTGAAAGTTTAGGTTGGAGAAACCCCAGGTGATAAAATGGCACCCTCCTCATTAAAAAATAAACTCAATTAACCATGAACTAAGTGGAAGTGAAGATACAAAAATGTTGGGCCGAGATCAGACCTAATAAATTGAAAACAAAATGAAGTCAGGATCTTGAATGAGGAGTCAAGATTCCTGAGTATGCCCAGTTGGATAAGAAATCTTTCATTCCATTGGGGCTCCACTCAAGTTCCCCCTCAATGCAAGAGTATTTTGTTCTATTAAACTGGCATTTCATGATGCTCACCTTCCTGGCATAATCGCCAAAGACAAAGTTGGTGCATAAGCAAATGTGGTGAAGAAAGCTGAGGGTGCCTGATTATCAAAAGATATAGGGTCTGGGGTCTTAAAGGCTTGAAGGTAAAAAAGTGGCCATCTAGCTCAGAAGCAACAAAGCCTACATGGAAGGAGTACACCAGCCTGTGTGGTCCTGAGGTGTCAAAGGGATCAGGTATCCTCAGAACAAACAATCATATCATTGTGAATAAGGGGCTGTGCTGTGCGTAGTGGCGACCCAAAGTCCATCTGCAGGCAATTGGAGATTCCCTTACAGAAGGGCCGCAGGAATGAGATGAGCCAGTTAGGTTTCAATGTAGCAAAAATGAAACATACAACTTCCTTCTAGTTCCTAAATGCTTTCTACCCCGCAACTATCCTGATCCCAATTCTACCTTACAAATCTGGCTAGACAAAAGGATGTACACTGGTACAGTTCGGTACTGGAAACACAGGGAATCCAGGGTGGATGATACCTTCAGAACCAGTGCTACAAGTGGCAATACTGGGAGGGTGGAGGGAGGAAGGGGTGGAAAGGGAGAACCGATTGCAAGGATCTATATATAACCTCCTCCATGGGGGACAGACAACAGAAAAGTGGGACAACAGAAAGGAGACGTTGGACAGTGTAAGATATGACAAAATAATTTTTAAATTATCGAGGGTTCAAGAGGGTGGGGGGAGTGGAGGTGGGGGAGATGAACTGATGCCAGTGGCTTAAGTGGAGAAAAAATGTTTTGAGAATGATGAGGGCAATGCATGTACAGATGTGCTTTACGCGATTGATATATGTATGGGTTGTGATAAGAGTTGTATGATAAAATGATTAAAAACAAAACAAAAGAAATCTTTCATTCCAATTATCCAGTATTAGTCACTGTGATTACTGTTTGGGCATAAAAAGACTTAAACTGGTGCAAAGAAGATAAAAATTACTTTAGACATGGTAGTCAAGTGAAATATACAAGGCTGATTACTGTGACCCACTGGCTCAGAAGCACATGTCCAAGTCTGTTTTTTACCAGTAACAGTGCATTGGACATGCTATCAATCAGTAACCATGTTTTCTAGGATTAGCAGCCACATCATTTACATGGATCATGAAAAGTCATATTTTCTTCTTGGGAAAACAAAAGAAAACTCTTGTGTCCTAGATTGAGACCAGGCTGTCTGTGGGGTCTTTGACACCTTAAAGCATGTTGGACTTTGTTCTAGTTGATTGCTATAGACAAATTCATCACCTCAACATATATGGTGTTTTTGTACAGTGATTCACCTCCAGAATGCCCTTTCCTGGTACCACTAACAAAAATAGTACTTTGAGTTCATCCAGAAAGTAGCCTGTGTGATTCCAGCAGAAACTACATTGAAACACTACTAATTGGATCACAGAATTTCACAGTTACTTAAAAACGAGTTGATATTAACTTGTTATAAATACACATACCATATGACAGCTAGATCCCCACAAGTATTTATTCATATAAAAGTATATATGTTCAGAAAATAGTGGTACAGGATTATTAATATATTCTTTAATAAAATTTTAGAAAATAGTGTATAAAACATTACCAAATTCCTATATATTGGTGAGGTCATAAAAATATTTGTATATAAATAAAATTAATGATCCATAAAATTTATGTTGCATCTATAGAAGTCAGCAGATGAGAAAATTGAGCGCACACACTACTAAAGAGTTATAAAGCTTTGTCATAATTCCTAATGCTTCTCTGCAATATGGGTTTTTCATATGTACAGTGAAGTTTTTGGATTCACTAAATCTGTTACTACATTCCTTACATTCCTAAATCTGTTACTATGTTCCTTACATTCATAAGTCTTCCCTTTACTTTGAGTTGTTATATGGTTAATGAGGTGTTATATGTTATATGTTATACTTTGAGTTGTTATATGGTTAATGAGGTGTTAGTATTGAATAAATTAGTTCCTACATTCATTACTGTAATAATGTCTTCTCTCCACTATGAATTCTCATATGTTGATTGAGTTCTGAGGAATTATTAAAGGCATTTCCACATTCCTTACACTCATAAAACCTCTGCCCACTGTGAATACTCATATGTATTTTGAGGTTTGTGGATTGAGTAAATGTTCTCTTGTATTCCTTACACTCATAAGGCCTCTCCCCACTGTGAATTCTCATATGTTGTGTAAAGCTAGCAGATCTAGTAAAAGTTTTTTCTCAGTCTTTACGTTTATAAGGCCTACTTCCAGTGTAAACTCGCATATGTCTAGTATGAACTGAGGCTCTAAGAAAAGCTTTGCCACATTCCTCTGCTGTGAGTTTTCAAATGTTGAATGACACATGTGTCTTGAGTAAAAGCCTTCCCACAGTGCTTGCATTCATGAGATTGAGCTCCATTGAAAATTTCAATATCATCCGTGAGTGTTGATGGATCTCCATGGAGTTTTCTATATTATTTATTGTCACCTTTGCTTTCTTTTAGAAATTCTATTGTAATGTTCATATTGTTTTTTCCATTTTTGTTAAACTTGTCAGCATTGAACTGAGTATGAAATTGCTTGTTATGCTGTAGTGAAGGTAAATGCTTGAATGATTTTCCATCCCAAAGATGTTCCATGGGATATAAGTGTTCTGGTCTTTTTAATTCAGGAAGAATTCCAATTTGACTGGAGAGCTCATGAATAGTATTTACTTCATATATTCTAGAGGATATCAAGGGCAAATACTTTCTACTAAAACAAGCAGGTAAAAAGAAGGTTTTTACCATTTTATTATGCCCATAGATAGTAAACATACACAATTTATCTCAATTATCTAACAAATCATAAATTTAAATATCAGATACAATCATAATGGTTGGTGAGTTAATAAAATATGGAGAAATTATATAAGTGGGCATATGAGAAATATATTTAAATATTTAAAAGTAATTCACAGGGATTAAAACTATATATCTGCAATAAATATTTTAAGTGTACTATTAAAATAAATGTTGACACTTTATATTGAGTGCCATTTCTTTAGTCATAATTTTGGTAATTGAATTAATATATGTATAGGTTATACATTTGTATATGCAACCATATTTGTAATGCATATGCTTTTATATTATATTCTAATAGATATATGGATAGAGATATAAGCTGTAATTTAGTCATTCTACTCATTGTGACGCTATAAGGTAGATAGGAATATTAATTTTTATCAGAACAATAATATCGTATTTCTCATAATGTGTGGTCGATGTGTTAGAACCACTCTCCTTTCAGTTAGCAATGAAATGCTTAATATCATGCACCACAAGCCTTATGTTTCTGTGACTGCATATGCATATATACAAACATACATTTATTTTCATCTACAATAACATGAGATGGAATTAAATGTTTTCTGGAATAATTTCTATTTTTTCATGGATTTTGGTTTGTTGATGTACCAACTATGTCTCAAAATTCACTTTGAGTGGATTATGACTCAGTTCAACACTTCAGGTGCATGTAAAAATTTACCCGTGGTTTTCTGAGATGATAGCTTTTCAATGCAGTACAAGGCCTTAGGTTTCTCCCTTGGAACAGGTGGTGGTTTAGAACTGCCAAACTTGTGGTTAGCAGGCAATATTCAAAGAGCAATTGGCAATTAAACACATCTTAGAAGTTTATCACTAACAATAATGTGTACAGTTTCTAATTAGAAGATCAAATTAAAAACTACGGGACACAATGCAGATGTAACACTAATGATGAAAAGTGACTTTTTTTTTTCCTTCACCACTACACCAGGTGAATTAGGTGTTGGCTACTAAGACATAGTGCTGGTGAAAAGAACGTTGATCACCAACTTAATATGAGGTGATCTATATGTGTAGACGGTGTGTTGATTATGCACAGATATTTATTTTATATCATTTATATTTTTACATATTTGTATATATAAACAGCATATTCCTACATGTACATGTAAAGACAGGGTATTATAAGATGATAAGACAATTTTGGCTCTGAGCGGCTTATCTGTAAGTATTAAAGAAGGAGATCACCAAAGGATTGATTCTTTAGAGGCACTGGCAGGTTCTGAATTGCCTCATTTTGCTATTAGATGAGTAGTTAATCATCTACTCTACATGTACTTAAAATGTCAAAATGCTCGCTTCGGTCTCTTTCCTCATACATGTACTTAAATAACATAATATATCCTTCCAACTAAAATCTGGAGCATTGCTCTCTCTCAAATAAATTACACTCACCTCAAAAGTGGGTTCTTGTTATCTTGCTTTACACTTCCAAGAAACTTACAGATTTTTTGTAATATGGAGGTACTTGTATCATTTTTCAAGAATCTTACCATTACATTTTCAGTGGTTAGTTTTTTCTTAATCATTAACATATGAGAAGCAGAACCAATTATGCATATTGAAGTTCACAGTAGGAAACAAAAAGAACAGCATTATACACAGACAAGAAGTAGCTATGAGACAAGAAATACTTTGTCGTGTAAATATTTTTTGATGTTTTAACCATGTTCAAAGAGAAATTAGCAATTAAGCATCCTTGAAGATTAACAACAACAGTAACATATGTAGTTTATAATTAGAAGAGCAAATTAAAAAGCTATGGTGCACAGGGCAGATGTAACACTAAAGATGAATGTGGTTTTCTTTTCTTTCATGAACACAGGTGTTGTAGTAATGTCTAAAATTAATGAAAACACAAGGGCAGGCATTTGTGCAGAATGTTCTTGGGCAATTGAGACTTTTACTTACAAATTTATCAAGTAAAATTTCTTCCATAAAGAGTTGGTCAATGCTTTCGTGACACAATGATCCTGAATGAATTTTCTGCCCTCTCCCATGACATTTCTCTTACTACTCTGAGAGAACAAAATAGATTTTACCAGCATACTGCTCCTGACAGAAAAAAAAGTCCTATTAACATTTCCCTGAAGCTGTTTCAATACTTTGATTTTTCAAGATTTCAAAAAGTATGCAGGTGTGAATAATTTGCAAAATAAATTACTTTTTCCCTTTCAAACATTTAATAAATGCACTAATACTATGGTTACATAGGTGGTACACATTGTGCTGGTAACTGGAACATCAGAAATTTGATATTGACATCCTGGTCTGTGGGTGAAAAATGAGATTTTGGCTATTTTTAACTGCATGGGGCTCTTCTTCTGTCACTGTATCAGAGAATGTTCCATTATGATTCGGTGTTTACCAGTGGCTTATATTCCAGAAGTGGAACACTTCTTCCTTACTACAAGTCTGCTCAGTTGGGAAGTTGCACAGTTGCACAGATACCTGTTTAGCATGGGCAATACTGCTAGTATTTGAAATACTTGTGTAGCTTCCATAATAAAATCATGGAAGTTTAATATTGTGCAAAACTGACAGAGTAGTGGCAGACTGTAATATGTAGAGATTTGTGATCATGGGAAACTTTGGATATAATCAGAACTGAGATAAAATTAACTTTATTGTCATATTTAACCAGGTATCCCTATCCCTTATCCCAGTGACGGAGGCAACAATCACCTGTATTTGGTAAATAATGCATTAATTTGAAATAAGCTATTCATACCTACTATCACTAAGTTCTTGAAGGTCTCCACCATCACATCTCTGTAGAGTTGCTTCTGAGAAACACCCAGCAGTGCCCATCCTTCAGTGGTAAAATCCACGGCCTCACCCTCACCAGTCACTGAGTCCAAAATTAGTCCACATATTCAGCTTCATCTGAGGATTAAGCATTCAAACATGTGTGAAAAGAAAGATGCAGCTTAAAGTGCTGATCAACTTTCATTTGATAAGGATTTGACAAATGGTTGTGTGTTCCATAAAGTCTACCTTTGGGTTTTGTCATTATTGTCATTCTCGAACCATCTACATTCACTTCTCCAAAGATTTCAATTCATCTCATAGACTTACCAATATGAACACCATTCAGAATTTGTGCGCAAAACTTCCATTACCTTTAATTCTCTTTTCTACTAACTTTGTGACACGTCCGCCAGTTGATTACATAGCAAACATCACTGCCCATTTGGACTGTCCAATGTCCATCTGTATCCTATAGTAATAGTTTATGATAGAAACTCTCTACTATAAACACCATCGTCTACATTATATTTTTTCTGTGTGTGGGTGTGGAGCAACACCTTCCATAGCAAATAATTGAATATATAGTTTAAAAACAAGTTAATTTGGAAATATTAACTAGAGATACTGAAGACTGGAAACTTGTTTGTTTTAGGGCTTTTATCAACCATTTGAGGAGCTATCATGACATCAACAAATGAAGGAGCTGGGACTGCCCTTTCTCTCACATCCTCTCTTCAGAGATGAAAAAGGAAAGACATAACAATGGTCATGCCAAGAAAGCCACTGGCTGCAGACACACTATTTGCTGCATGAACTGTGCCTGCTGTGAGCCCAGAGACCAGGCCATGAAGAACTTTGTAATAGAGAACAATGTAGACCACAGCCTTCAGAGACATTTCCATAGCGAATGCCTTAGTGCATATATGCTTCTCAAGCTGTATGGGAAGTCATGTTATTTTGTGAGTTGTGCTACTCACAGCAAGGTTGTCAGGAACCAGTGACTTGAATCCCAGAACCTTCACATGAAGTCTAAACCTTCCCACCCCATTTTACACCTACAGGTACAGTCCGACGACCATCTCCAAAGCCTAAGCAAAGATTAGAAGCTGAAGGGAAACAAACCTGAAAAAAAGGGAAACTGTTCTTTAAAAACAAAAGAAAGAAAGAAACAAATTGCATAAAAAATTCAAATGTACTGTACAGTATTATGGATAAACAATGTTTCAATAACTGACTGAATATTAATTAATATGATTAAACAAACACATTGGGAATTGTCTATGTTCCCAAATTTGGAAAACAAGTACTTGTCTGCAGACTGGTCGATGTGCATATTAATGTGAATTCTACAAAAGAGACATTTAAATTAACTCTCAAATTTTAAAACTATTATCATTATGACACAAATATAAAATGATGCTAAAATAACTCAGAGACACCTTTAATTCCAGATCAACGGAACTGCCAGGAATCCAAGATGGATGTAGAACTTCTGAAATTTGTGGTGATATCAGATGGTTGTTATATATGATCTAGTAAGATAATACCATAAAAATGCTGGTCTGTCTTTTGGCACTTATAAGCATCCTTAATGTGAAAAATAGTGCAAGCTATTCAAACAGAATAATGGGATGTTGTTGGGTAATTTAAAATCAGTAAAGATACTATTTTTTTAAATCTGGAAAACTAGGCATAATAAAAAACATGGTATCAAGATGGAAGAAAATCAAATTAATAACATATGACAAAGAGGTATTTCTTGATTAAAGTTGATAGAATGTAAAGAGATTACTAAGGAAGATCCCAGACTATAGCCTTGAGTATTGATTCAAAAACAGAACAAAGAAAATTAAATTCTTACAACTGAACCAATAAAGAGCATTCCTAATAGTTTGAGCATAATTTTAAATCAAGATTTTTATTTATGCACAAGTGGCATAGGGGAAAAGGTAGTGTATACAAACATTCCTGGGCAAGGTCTAGGTAGTATGGCAGGGGTCAGACCAAATCTAGGGATACATATGGAAGCCAATTCAAAATGAGAGGGCAAAGGGAAAAAAAAAAGGACAACGGGGTACTAACCCACCAAAGGGGAGGGTATTGTTTATCTCCACAGGGAAAGAGGGGCCAGACTTCAGCCCGGTGCTCCATGACACGAATGAAACATACTAGCATGAAGAAGGGAACCAATAGAGAGGTTTGAGGGGCGGGCCACAATCCCAACTACCTGGACAGTCTCCCCCCCCCCCCCCCCCGCCAAGAAGAATGTACTTCAGAGGACCACACTGAAACTACAGCTCAGGGAAAGGGACATGTCTCATCAGAGC
This sequence comes from Tenrec ecaudatus, assembly GCF_050624435.1. NCBI lineage: Eukaryota > Metazoa > Chordata > Mammalia > Afrosoricida > Tenrecidae > Tenrec > Tenrec ecaudatus. The sequence continues at coordinate 543,187 of NW_027459692.1, read as the reverse complement.
ACACAGGTGCAAAGGAAGGAGGTGCAAGGGAGAGCAGGGCACATGCTGGGCCACCAAGTCCTGAGGACGATATTCCAGCTCAGAGCAGCCAATGCATAGAGAGGTCCATAGGGCTGGCCCCACTACGCGGCACAACATCCTTCACTGACCCATAGCATGATGGGGAACAACACTGGAGACACTGGGAATTGTGTCCAATCTGACCCCACCACACCGAGGCAAAACACTAAAGGTGTGTGACAGAACAACAAGGGGAGCAGAACATTGAGTCCCAAGGGAATATAAAAAATAGACTTTGGGGCCAGGAGTGGCACCTCATCACACTCCACCAGAAAACACTCCTAAAGGTCAACAAACAGACCTTGAACTATTTACAGCAGTGGTTCTCAACCTTCCTAATGCCACGACCCTCTAATACAGTTTCTCATGTTGTGGTGACCCCCCCCCCCCAAGCCATAGAATTATTTTTGTTGCTACTTCATAACTATAGTTTTGCTAGTGTTGTGAATTGGGCGACTCCTGTGGCAGTGTCGTTCGATCCCCCCCACCCCCCCCCCAAGGAGTCACGACCCACAAGTTGAGAACTGCTGATTTACAGGCTTTTCTTTTTGTTATTTCGTTTCTTTTGTTGCTTTGCTTTGTACTGTCTTATTTTTTGTGCATATTATTATCTATGTAGGTCTATCTAGATAAGGTAGGTAGGACAAAGAATCTGGAGGAAAAAACAATGGAACTGGCAGTTCCGGGGGTATCTGGGAGAGGGGGATTTGGGGGAAAGGAAATATGTGTTAACAAATGCAGGGGCAAAGGAACCAAAATCAATGGCAAGGAGGGAATGGGAGACCAGGTAGGCCTTGACAAAGAGCAAAGTAACTAAGAGGAATTACTGAAACCCAAATGAAGTCTGAGAATGAGAGTGGGACATGAGGAAAGGAATAGAAAATAGAGCAAATAACTAGGAGGCAAAGGGCATTTAGAGATATCTAAATACAGACATGTATACATGTAAATATGTTTATATATGATGATGTGCATATATTTATAGTTTTAGTATTAAATTAGCAGATGGACATTGGGCTTCTACTCAATGCCAGAACATTTTGTTCTGTTAAACTGGCATTCCATGATGCTCACCTTCCTGACAAGATCACTGAAGACAAAGCGGTATATAAGCAAATGTGGTAAAGAAAGCTTAAGATGACCGGGTATCAGAAGATATAACGTCTGGCATCTCAAAGGCTTGAAGATAAACAAGCTGCCATCTAGCTCAGAAGCAATAAAGCCCACATGGAAGAAGCACAACAACCTGTGTGATCACAAGTTGTCAATGGAATCAGGCATCAGAAATCAAAGGGGGAAAATCATATCATTGTGAATGAGGGGGAGTTCGGAGTGGAGACCCAAGGTCCATCTGTAGGCAACTGGACATCCCCTTACAGAGGGTTGTGAGAGGAAAGCAGCCAGTCAGTATGCAGTATACCACTGAAGAAACATACAACTTTCATCTAGCTCTTTATTGTTCCTCCCCCCTACTACCATGATCCCAATTCTACCTTTGAAACCTGGCTAGACCAGAGGATGTACACTGGTACGGATAAGAACTGGAAACACAGGGAATCCAGGAGAGATAAACCCGTCAGGACAAATAATGAGAGTAGCGATACCATGAGGATAAGGGGAAGGTGGGATAGAAAGAGGGAACCAATCACAATCATATGGGTCTGGGTCTCCACTCCGAACTCCCCCTCATTCACAATGATATGATTTTTTCCCTTGGCATCAGCTGTTCATTTTCCCCTCCTTCCCTGTTCCCCCCTCCCTTATGAACACTTGATAATTTATAAATTAATATTACTTTGTTATATCTTACACAGTCCATCATCTCCCTTCACCCACTTTTCTGTTGTCCATCCCCCAGGGAGGAGGTTATATGTAGATCCTTGTGATCAGCTCCCACTTCCTACCCACTCCTCCCTCCCGGTATCACCACTCTCACCACTGATCCTGAGGGGTTCATCTGTCCTGGATTCCCTGTGTTTCCAGTTCCCATCTGCACCACTGTGCATACTGTGGTCTAACCAGGTTTTCAAGGTAGAATTGGTATCATGATAATGGGGTGGGGTGGGGGAGGAGGAAGTGTTTAAGAACTAGAAGAAAGTTGTGAGTTTAATTATTGCTACCCTGAAAAAAAAAGTTTTTATTTTATTTGGATCCATAATCTGTGGCAAAAACTGTCAATAAATCCAAAAACATATTTTATTGGAGAAAATCTTCTGCAAAGGATCCACTTAAAGTGTTGAAATCAACACGGGGAGCTTGGCTCAAACCAGACCATGGTATATTCATTACAACATATCCAATATTTTTAAAGTGGACAATGAGTAAAGCTAAAAATTAATTTATTTTAATTGTTGTGTTATTTGTGCAGAATATTGACTACACCACAGACAGGAAGAAGAATAAACAAATCTATCTTGGATGGAGCACTAATGAAACATTTGGCTGCTAACTGCTCAGTCAGTAGTTTAAAACTTCCAGCCACTTCACTGGAGAAAAATAAGACTTTCTATTCCCACACATAGTTCCAGTGTAAGAAACCCATGGGGACAGCTCTACCCTCTCCTTTTAGGCTGTAATGACTTTCAGTCCTTTCTATCACAGTGAGTTTGTATTTTTGTCTCTTAGAAGAAGTTCAGGAAAAATGTCATTAAAATCAAAGATGTTGAGGTATTATTCCCTCATACATGGGACATATTACAGGAATGGAATAGTCCAGAGAAAAGAACATGGTTTTTTGTTTAAGTTTAACAAAAAATAGAACCATCTTCAATGGCTGTATTTTAACAATAGAGTGTACTTTGACAATACAGGGGCTAATTATGTCAGGCATTGTGGAGATAGTGAAAGACAAGGCAGGATTTCCTTCTGTTGTGCAAAGGGTCATTAGGAATGAGGAGTGCATCTACCAACCTAAGTATCACCATCCATAAAAAAATAATTCCCACATATTGACCAACTGGATACATTGCCATCAGATTCATTCTGTTAATGAAGCCCTTATACGATTACATTTCTAAACCGTGAAAGAGCTCAAGCTCCCATTTTCAGAAATCTATAGAAAATGTTTGACTGAATGAAGTGAATAAAGAAGACTGTAGGGCTGAAGAAATGCTGACACTAGACAAACAGATAATCCATGTCCTCTGGTAGAGCTTTATATCCAGACTCTACTCAGGAAGTTCTGTTGCCCATCCCAATGGACCAAGTCCCAAACTAGGAGGTTGACGCCTTACATAACCAGTACCAAGTCATAGAAGGAAAATCATCCCAGTAATCCAGTGGATTAAACCATATATCCATTTGATAGCAATAGCTATCACGAAGCTTTATGAAGCCCCGTCTTTGTTCCCCTACCCTGCCATGCTCTTACATTATAGACAACCCTCAGCTATTGGACATAGTGTTCCCCACAAGTCCTATCTAACCTTTATCTGGATAATGAAAATACCCTAGGCATCTTTAATACCATTTTGTAGCTCAAGCTTCTTGAAGTCAAATTAATGCATTCTTTACATACAAGAAGCAGAAGTCTAGAAAGTTTGGAGTTGGTTGAATGAATTTGGTTCACACACCAGCCAAATGTTGATAGCTTTCCTGGTCGTGCATAAACGTGAAAGATAGTATTCCCAGGTTTTAGCTCCCTCAACTGGACGGTATTTCTCTCTGGCAAATCTGTGACCTGAAACTTAGCAGTAGATAATGTTGATTAGGGCATGTCAGTTTCTTGGCCTACACTTCTTACCCTAAGTGGTTCCTTGTGGCCTCAAAATAATGCTCCAATCTGAGTGTTTGCATTAAATACAGGACCCACTCTAAATTGAGGGTACTCTGTTTTCTTCAGCCTCCTTTGTTGGCATTCATGTCAGACAGGAGATATTTCTTCATCTCAGAGGATGAATTCATTCCAGGTCTTCCCAAAATGAAAACAGTGAATCTGAAGTCCTATATAGACTTGGGAATTTAATGCTTATGTTGAGGATTGATCTATATTGTTAAAGGTTGACCTACAGCATTAAACCACACAGATGAATTTGATATCACCTTAGGTGATTTTTCAGGCACAGCATATTATTTCTGTCCAAGTCAATGAACTCACTGTGTCAATTGTTTTTGTGCCATTAGAACACCAGTTTGTACTTAAAAAGCAATTTAGAAAAGTATGATATGTGATCAATAGTTTTGTTGCTGTTGTTATTTATTGTGGACTGTTTCTAGTAAGAATTATTTCTCTTTTTAAAAACCATTTTATTGGGGGCTCATACAATTCTCAAAATCCATACATACATTCATTTGTCAAGCACATTTTTACATGTGTTGCCATCATAATTCTCAAAACATTTGCTTTCTACTTGAGCCCTTCGCATCAGTTCTTCAGTTTTCCCCCTCCTTCCCACCTTCTCCCTCCCTAAAGAAATCTTGATAATTTATAAATTATAATTATTTTGTCATATCTTACACTATCTGATGTCTCCCTTCTCCCACTTTTCTGTTGTCCATCTCCCAGGGAGGAGGTTATATGTAGATCTTTATAATCCATTGCCCTTTTAGAATTATTTCTTAACATTTATGTTTAGTTTATCTTTATACTTCATTATCTGAATATAACACAAACAATCCCTTGCTTTCCAGAACTTGGAAAGATTTTTAAAGAAAATTCCCCCAATATTTTAATGATCGTTTAACTAAAGAATCAGAAATTATTTATATGTATTTTAAGTAGTAGTCACACACTTGCTCATGTTTCTTTCTTTCCCACTATCTCATCCAACTAATTCCTATACTTTTATTTGTTGATTCCAATGCAAATGTTTCTCTTACTGTGACATTCCAACAGATTCTGAGTTTTTCATCAAAGTTCATCCTGCTTCAAGCTCCTTGTATCCCATGGAAACTGTATAATATTGACAGTGTGTGAACAAATGTGTATGGTAGGTAGAGCACATTTAGAAGCCCATAGTAATAGAGTGTGGTACCACAGTAGAGGGTCACAACCAGTGAAAGCTGTTTTAGAGATGGAAAACAAGAGATAAAAGGAAATAAGCAGGACATACTAGAGGGGACTTGGCTAAGGCAGAGACAACCTTAACAAGAACTCAAGCCCAGAGGGAGGTGTATTTCCTAGTCTCTACAGCTCTTGTGTTTAAGGATGCCCAATGTTAAAGCTTTTGTGAAAGATAGCACATTACCAATAAGGAATGACAAGGTGTAGGTAGACAGACGATGCTAAGAGTAAAGGTGAATGAAGGAAAAAGCTTAAAAGTACATGAGATGAAGGAAGGTAATGGCTGATGCAGTCACTCTCCTCCTGGCTGTGGAGCAGAAATAACCTAGACTGTAGGCACAAGGTGGATAGCAGCACGGGGGAACCCCAGGGTGAGGTCTTGTGACTAGCTCTCAGAGGGTCTCTGCAAGCCTGGGGTTATGACCACTTTTAGACAGTAGATGGAGCAACAGCAATCTAATTGAGAGGAATTACTAATAGGTGGAAGGAGGACAAGCATGATGGTGGGGTAAGGAGGAAGGTAAAAGGAAACAGAAGAAAGATCTAGGAAGCAAAGCTATGGATAGTGGTACAAGCATAGGTCTGTGCATATGTAAATACATTAATTCTGAAAAATAGAGGTCTTGACCTACATGCATATATTTATAAGGCAATACACTAAGATAGTAGATGGACTTTGGGACTCTGACCAAGCCCTCCCTCAATGCAAGAACACTTTGTTCTATCAACCTGACCTTCTTTGATGCTCACCATACCAGCATGATCACTGAAGACAAAATGGGTGCATAAGCAAATGTGGTGAAGAAGGAGAAAAGTGCCTGGCTATCAAAATATATACCACCTGAGGCCTTAAAGCCTTGAAGTTTAAAAATGGGTATCTAGTAGAGAAGCAACGGGCCCACATGGAAGAAGCACACATCTTGTGTGATCATTAGGTGTCAAAGAGATAGGGTAATAGGCTTCATAAGACCCCAAACAAGCAAGCAAAAAAAAACCCCAACATATTGCTGAGTATGAGGAGGGTTGTAGTAGAGACCCCACATCTATCTGTAAACAATGGGACATCCCCTTACAGAAAGGTCACACTGAAAGGATGAGTCAACCCGGGACCAGGATAGCACTGATGAAACACAAATATTATTAGGTTCCTTGAGGCTTCCTCATATCCCACTATCATGACTCCAATTCTGCCTTTCCCTGTGGGCTAGACTGGAGCATGTGCACAGGTACAGAAAAGAGATAAGAGTTCACAACATACCGAATCCAGGAACAGGAATGGGAGTATTAATACCAGTCGGGGAAGCGAAAGGCAGGGAGGAGAGGGGAGGAAGGGGGAGCCAATCACAATGATAGACACATAATCACACACACACACACCCGGGGGAGAAACACAGAAACCATGGGGGAAGAGAGATAGCAGTCAGTGCAAGATACAAAAATAACAATAATTTAATATTTATCAAGGAGTGACGGGTGGGGGGAGAGGAAGAGAGGGGATAAAAGGAGCTGATACCAAGGTCTCAATGGAAAGTAAATGTTTAGAAATGAATGATGGAAATATATGTACAAATATTCTTGATACAATTGAAGTATAGATTGTTATGAGTCCCCAATAAAATTATCTTTTAAAAAAGTACATGAGATGGATTAAGGAAAGACATGACTTTCATCCATTCTGTCATCTTGGGCTAGAGCATGGGTTTCAAGCTCTCTAAGTAATGTTAACAGATGACAAACAACACAAAGTGGGAGAGGGCTTATTGCCTTGGGGTCTAGGATATCCCATCCATAGTCTTGGTCTTTTAGGGAGACTGGATTAGCTAGTGTCAGGCCTGGAGCTTGAGAATCATGCTTAACCAGGAACTTGGAGGGAGGAAAACAAAATGAGTGTGGTGGCAAGAGGCTGTGCTTCGATTAGTGAGGGCAGTATTAGTCTGAATGACTAGTTGGGCATCATTGGCACAGCCCTTTTGCAACCCCCAGGGTGTTTTTGGAGGCAGAGGGGTGTGAGGTTGCAGTTATAGGATAAAGGGTGAGGGTTTGGGCCCCTCTAAAACTGATCTGCAAGTCATGCTAATAGACAAAGCCACAATTTGTTTTAGACAATCTTGTGCCCAGTTATCACGCATTTCTTGAATCTAAGTGTCATCATTCCTCTAGGTCTTAAGGACAGCCTTCCAGCTCAGGGCTCTGAGACAGGTTGGTTTCAGAGAAGGTGAGCTTCCAGGTCCCTCCTTGCTCAGTATTCTTAATCTAAGCTCGACTAAGTATTAACTTCTTCTGGAAAGATTGTTAGGTTATGGGAAATTACAAAACAACTAAAAGGTGATAATAAGTTCAATAGATCAATAGATGCATTATACTGGATAAATCTGCCTAACAAGGCCCCTGAAGAGTGTTGAAAAACAATGATGTTACTTTTAGGACTAGGTTCATCTTACCCAAACCATGGCATTGCCAATTACCTCATATGCATTTACAAGTTGGACATTGAATAAGAAAGAATTAAGAAGAACCAGTGTATTTGAATTGTAGTGCAGGGGCCTTCAAATGGACAAACAAATATGTCTTGGCAGAAGTAAGGTCAGGGTGCTAGATAGAGATAAGGAGGTGAGAGTTCACATGAAATTCTTTGGACATGTAAGAAGTGATCAGTCCTTGGAGAAGGATATTTTGTTTGGTAAAGTAAAGGGGTAGTGAAAAATAGGAACCCCTCAACTGAAAGGATTGATACAGTAACTTAGGTAATAGGTTCATTCTAAATTGTGAGAATGCTGCAGGGCTTGGCAGTGTTTCATTCCTTTGTGCACAGGGTCCCTGTGAGATGGAATGGACTCAATCAGAACTATCAACAAGAAGAACCTCAGAAATTACTAATCAATACCCAAGCAATGCACAAAATACTAAATATTTAGCTATGTTTACAAAAGTTATTTCCATGTTATCAAATGCCTGAGAGCTCAAGAGACATTCACTGGAATATAAGCTTATTAAAAACAAGGAATGGGTTTCTTTTGTTAAAAAATATAATAAAATAAAGGTGATGCAAAACCAAGGTGATGCAAAAATTACTGAGGAATTGCTGCTCCTCCTTATACCATTCTTCTGGAGGTTAACTAAAGGACATTTTCTAAGATCCATACAGCATGTCATATGGCAGAGTATTTTCCAAATTGAGGATCTATTGTGAGGGCATCACACAATGACGTAGGTGTTAGTGACTATCTGTCTGGCAAGAGGAATGTAAATCATGTCGTCTTCCAAACTGAGCCAGCTGGAAGATCAGAGGGTCCAGCCAGTGCATGGGATCAATGGTAGTTGAATGCATTTTAGGTTGCTTACAAGGGCTATAATCAATTGAATCAAAATAAAATTCCAGGAGAAATTTCTAGCATAATCAGACCATAGATTAAAGCTTAATACAGAGTACTGAGCTGGTATGAATAAACACCACTTAACTGTTTGTTAGTTTAAGTTCAAGTTATTGAGTGTAAATATAACAATGGTTGTGAGAGAACACTTACCAATACTTCAATACTTTCTCTTTTTAAAAAAAATCATTTTATTGAGGGCTCATACAACTCTTAACACAATCCATAACATACATCCATTGTGTCAAGCACATTAGTACATCCATTGCCATCATCATTCTCAAAACATTTTCTTTCTGGTTGATCCCTTGGTTATCAATACTTTGTATCAAACCAGTAAATACCCTTGACACCAATGTCAGATAATGACACTACAAGAAAACTGTAGCGCAATACTGATAATCGATCTACATGAAAAATTCATTTAAATATTTGGAACAGATTCAGACAACATATTACAAGGATTGTATACTATGATTCATTGAAATTTGTCCCAGAGCATATTTTACATAAGAAAATAAGCACTATAGTGAACCATTGACAGAAAAGAGGGTCAATTGTCTAAGTAGGCACAGAAAACAAAGTAGGAACATTTAAAAAGTCAAAGGTATTGGGCCTCTACTCAAGTCTTTCCTCAATGCAAGAATACTTTGTTTTAATAATCTGTTATTCTGTGATTCTCATCTTCCCAACAGGATTGCTTAAGGCAAAAGGGGTGTATAAGCAAATATAGTGAAGAAAGCTGATAGTGCCTGGCTATTATAAGATATAGCATCTGGTCTCTTAAAGGCTTGAAGTTAAACAGTCGGTCATCTATCTGAGAAGCAACAACGCCCACATGGAAGAAGCCCACCAGCCTGTGTGATCACGAGGTGTCTATGGGATCAGGTATGAGGAATTAGAAGACCCCAAACAATTATACAGATGGGAACAAAGGGTGTTTGATTGGAGACCCAAAGCACGTCTTTAGACATTGGACATCCCCTCACAGAGGGGTCACAAGGAAAGAATGAGCCAACCAGTGTACAATAAAGCACCAACAGAACACATACCATTCGTATAGTTCTTTAAAGCTTGCTTCACCCTACTATCATGACCCCAGTTCTACTTTTCAAATTTGGCTAGACCAGAGCATGTACACTGGTACAGATACGATACCTCAACATAACATATGGAATCCAGGAGAGATAACCCCCTCATAACAATAATGGGAGTAATGATACCATGAAGGTAGGGGAAAGGTGGGGCCACAAGGGGGAGAAAGGGGAACAGATTGTAAAAATCATCACATAACACTCCCCCAGGGTAATGAACAACAGGAAGTGGGTGAAGGAAAATAGCAGATTGTGTAAGATATGAAAACAATAATTTAAAATTGATCAAGGGGTCACAATGATGGGAAGGTGGTGGAGGGAGGGAAACAAAGATGAGCTGATACCAAGGGCTCAAGTAGAAAAAATAAAATATTTTGAAAATGATGATGGCAATGTATGTACAAATGTGCTAGATAAAATTGATGTGTGCATTATTAAAACAGCTATAAAAGCCCCCAATAAAATAATTTAATTTAAAAAATCAAAGGCTTTTAAAGTTTGGGGGAAAAACTACAACTGTAACATGAAGCAGGTATAGTTCAATATGCTAATATATTCAGTTAAAAAAGCACCAGCAAATATCATTCTTAGAGGAAAGAGAAAATACCCCACCCCACTTAAGAAATAGGACAGACAGTTTCATTTTCAATACTGTATTAAAAATTCTATAGTATTTTCTAGATAGACCAATCATAAATGGAATGCTTTTTAAAGGAAGAAAAGAGGCTTCCAAAGAGAAGAAATACTAATTCCTCTAATCATCACAATTTAATGATATTTTACATAACAGATTTCAAATATACCATAAATATTACAGGTAATAAATAGTTTAAAAGTTGTAGGCTACATTTCAACACACAAAAATAATTTTTGCCACTGAACTCTCTAACCATTAACTACAAATCTCCAAATCTGAAACCATTAACCCTTACACCTTAATATGCTAAGCGTGCTTACAACACACTAATAACCTCCTAATGCACTGACCCCCTAAGTACATGAAAAAGCCCCTTACCACCCAGAACTCTTAACACCCTGAGCATCCCCTGACACCCACAAGAAACTTGACATGCTTAACAAATCCTACCACAATACACTCTTAACCTAGGCTAATGCATTTATCCCAATGTTTAAAACCAGGTCAAAGGTTGAATATATTTTACAACCTGAAACCTAACTTCATGACCATAAACCTCAAATTCAGAAATCCAACCCAGAAAACAAGAATCCTTAAACCATAAATCTACATCTTCATACCTTAACACATAAGCCCCTAATAAACTCCAAACACAATCTGTTAGCCCCTACTGAACTCCAAACATAACCTTCAAAACATAAAACCCTTTAACATGTCCACTAACATCTGACTCATGACACTTGATTCCTATTTCTATTTCTTGGCAATTGTTCTTGAACCTGGAACACTGATTAATCCCAGGATTTAGATGCTAATCTTTAAGTACAGACTCTCATTCAAGCACACTACAAGCCTAAACAGAACCCCAAACCTAATCCATCAAAAAACTAATGTTGCTAATTATGTATATGGAGCTGTCTTCTCTCTCAGATTTTACACAAACAAGAACTTGGGTAGGTTGGCAGGCAAACTAAGAATCACAAACACATTTTCAGTTAATTTTAAGTAATTTGCATCTGGTTCAAGGAACTTAGGAAAACAAAGAAGTGTTATATAAAGTTTAAATATGACAAATAGCATCATGGTCAAGGGCTATCACAGGTCCCTTGCTCATCTCTGATCTACTGTGTGCTGGCCTCAAGGAGTCTTTTCTGCTGTTAGACATATGCAGGGATGGTACCCAGTAAGCCAGATGCCTGAGGGTTGAATCGTATTTACGCACGAATTTGTAGATCACTATTTATCCTGGTTTATCCCTGGAGGATAGAGTGAAACCCATGTTAAATAAAACAAAATACTTACTGGTTATTCTTTCATTTACCCCCTTGCTCTCCTCATTCCCAGGGGACACTCACATCACCAGAGATGGAGGAGGTAGCAAATTAAAGGTGCTTACCTTGGAATCTGTGACTCCACTTTTGAAAATTGATCTTGGCCTTTCTCTCAGACCTAGGAAAAAAAGACTCAGAGGAAGAATTTGCACACCCCCTTAAATAGAGAGACCTGTCAACCCTAAAATATTTGGGTCCATGTCTCTTGGAGATTCCTGTGAGTTAACGTTTTAAGCTCACAAGACATACTTCAAGCAGGAGCTCTATTTTCACCCCAAGCGGGAAAGGTGTCAATTCCAGGGACACCTGTGTGTCCAGTACCAGGAACTGTCACTCACAGCACACTGGGGATCTCCTCTCATGAAGACACAAGTCCTCGAAGAGGTCTCAGGAGAACAACAGCGGACCAAGCTCTCTCTGATGCTGGCCTGGAAATTAATACCTTTGAGTTCAACCCCAGGGACTTCCACAGGCAAACCAGAATATTCCTTCCTGAACCTGTCTTACATGTCTACCGGCTGAGAGTACCTGTCTTAAGATAGTGCCCCCTCCCCAGGTTCCAGGGTCTCTTACCTTTAGGACACACAAAACATCCAAGCACGGATGATCCGCTGTCTTTCCACACAGCATACCCTGATCTGAGATCCAGATCCACCCCAATCTCAGCACCTTGAATTATCTGCCTCACCTGGGTCCTGCGAGTGACCTGGGGAATAAAGCAGGGAAGGTAGAGACAAGTTAAATCACAATCACCTGTAATTACTTCAGCATGATTAGTAAATCAACAGCTGAAGGCAGATTAGACCCTAGGTAGATTGGTTTACATTGCTGTAGTAAGGCATTCTTAGCTAGTGCTTGGGAGCCCCGAGAACATCTTTGTTCACACACTCACACACACACACACACACACACACACGCGCGCGCGCGCGCGCGTGCGCGCATGCACGCGCAAGCATTCATTTAAATGGTAGCAGGCAATAACATCCTAAAGAGAATGGGGAGCCTAAAGGAAAATAAGAGACAATGGATAATATTTAACATCAAATCAGAGCACAACTAAATCCCACAGCCTACCACTGTGTTCTCTATATTTGCTCCATTAGAAAATGTAATATTTGCTGACCCTTTTTCTGTTAATCTCTATTATCAGATTAGGCGTGTTCATTAGTAAATTACCTCTTTGGCAAACTTCATTCTTCAGTGATCAACCTTGATTATCCTTTATGTTTTAAATATGTTTTCTCACACTTCAGATTTGAACTGCTTAAAACTTCACATTTTTTATTTATGAGTACTCAGAGGGCATTATACCATTGTGGCAGAACATAATAACTAATGAAAACTAATTGACAGTCTTGGGTCTTAGGAACTTGAAGGTAAGCAAGTGGGCATCTAGCTCAGAAGCAACAAAGCCTAAATGGAAGAAGCAAACCAGCTTTTGTGATCACAAGGTGCCAAAAGAATCAGTTATCAGGCATCAGAGAACAAAAAATCATATCATTGCATTCTCCTCTCCCCGATAGGGTCGCTTAAGACAATTGGATGCATAAGCAAATGTGGTGAAGAAAGCTGATGATACCCAGCTATCGAAAGATATAGCATCTGGTGTCTTAAAGGCTTGAAGGTAAACAAGCAGCCACCTATTTCAGAAACAACAAAGCCCACATGGAAGAAACACACCAGCTTGTGTGATCACGAGTTGTCAAAGGGATGAGATATTAGGTATCAAAGAACAAAACACTGTGTAATTGTGAATGAGGGGGGTGAGGAGTGGGGACCTTAAGCCCATATGTAGGCAACTTGACATCCACTTATGGAAGGGTCTCAGGGAGGAGATGAGCCAATGAGGGTGCAGTGTAGCAACCATGAAACACAACTTTCCTGTCTAGTTCCTAAATGCTTCTCCCCCCACCCCCCTCCCCCACTCCCCCACTCTCATGATCCCAAGTCTACCTTACAAATCTGGCTAGACCAGAGGATGTACTTTGGTACAGATAGGAACTAGAAACACAGGGAATCCAGGATGCATGATCCCCTCAGGACCAGTGGTGAGCATGGCAATACTAGGAAGGTGGCGTGGAAAGGGAGAACAGATTACAGGGATCTACATATAACTTCCTCCCTGGGGGATGGACAACAAAAAAAAAGTGGGTGAAGGGAGACGTCAAACAGTATAAGATATGACAAAAATTTATAAATTATCAAGGGTTCTTGACTGAGAGGGAGAGTGGGTAGGGAAGGGGAAAAAATGAGGAGCTGATGCCAGGGGCTTAAGTGGAGAGCAAATGTTTTGAGGATGAGGGCAAGGAATGTAAAAATGTGCTTTATACAATGGATATATGTATGGATTGTGATAAGAGTTGTATTAGCCCCTAATAAAATGATTAACAAATAAAAAGAAAACCAATTGACTAATTATAAATTTGTATTGGCTTAATTATATCTTTTTAGTCTGTTTCTCATTTGAGGATATTTTAATGCAGTGAATTCACAACGGATGGTGAGTTATCTTGTATTCACAGTTATTGGCAAAAAAAAACACCTGGTTGACAGTGTCTAGAGGCAATCTGATATATTTCGCTAGGAAAAATGAGTATATTTAACTATAACGCATAAAATAAATAAGTAATGTGTAAATATTGTGGGGTTTTCCCCTAAAAATCCAGCGAATTGCACTTTTTCAATAAAACACACATTTTCATCTGTACAGTTTCCACAGCAAAACAAGATTTTCCAAATTAGAGATAAAATATTTTAGTTGTATCAATAGTATTGACATGTTCAAAGAAAGTTTTGGGTCGATGCATACCAATGCTCAGTTTAAAAATTTTTAAGATTGATTCGTGGATAATATTTTCTCAAGTTAACATTTGCTGGAATTAAGAAAATCTGTGGGAGACTCAAAGCCCATCGGTAGGCAACTGGGAACTCCCTTGATGATGGATTTTGGGGACGAGATGTGCCAGTCAGGGTGCAGGGTAGCAATGATGAAACATATAACTTTCCTCTAGTTCTTAAATGCTTCCTCCCCCCACTATCATGATTCCAATTCTACCTTAAAATTCTGGCTAGACCAGAGGATATGCATTGGTACAGATAGCAACTGGAAACACAGGTAATCCAGGACAGATGACTCCTTCAGGACCAGTGGTGAGAATGGCGATGCCTGGAGTGCGGAGGAAATGTGGGGTAGAAAGGGGAACAGATTACAAGAATCTACATAAAGCCTCCTCATTGGGGGATTGACAGCAGAAAAGAGGGTAGGTGGAGACATCAGACAGTGTAACATGTGACATAATTATAATTTATGAATTATGAAGGTTTTATGAGGGAGGGGGGAGTAGGGAAGGAGGGGGAAAATGAGCAGCTGATATTAAGGGTTCAAGTATAAGGCAAATGTTTTGAGAATGATGGCAACAAATGTACATATATGCTTGGCATAATGGATGTATGTATGGATTGTCATAAGGATTCTATGAGCTCCCAATAAAATGATTTTTTAAAAAAGGAAAAGAAAATCTATGGGTAACTTTTCATCCTCACTTTAGTTGGCTATAAAATATGAGTATATTTTTGCATGTACAAAGAATAAAATATTACAATGAGTAAAATAATGTTCAACTGAGGAACGCCCTTCTAGCATCCCTGTCAACAAGTTTAACCAGGTTAAACCACCACAATGACTTTCTACAATGATTCATTATCAAGTTTATGAAATTGAATGTCTCATTTATGAAAACATATTTGCATATGTTCAATTTTAGATACTGTACCTGATCTCTTCACATAGTAGCAAACAATCATAGTTCCATTGGTCTACACTCTTGATGTTGTTAGTTTATTGTGCCAACTTGGCCAATAAACACGTCAGATTAATTGAAGGGCAGAGAGATAAATGGCTCAGCGAGCCTCACCTTTCTTGTCTCTTGCTCTTTGATCATCAGATCAGTGTGTGGCTGCCTTGCTTGATCTGTGCATCAATTTGCAATCTACACTACCAGTTGGACAACTAAGCCGTGGACTGTGTCGCTGTAATTTGAGGTTCCTTCAAGACCTGCTTTGCCACACTATTAGAATATACATTTCTTGAGCTGGGAACTGTCGGACACTGTCATCTGGCTGACTGTTGGTGACCTACCTGCCTTGCTGTTTGCTTCCTGTGACTGGATAGCCTGAATTGCTCTACAGAGGACTACCTGGTGGTCCTCAAGATTTGAAGGATCCCCAGTGTCTCAAAGACTGTCTCATGGGAGTGAGCTGCACTGAGCCATTTGTGCTGCTTTATAGATTGTTTATTTCTTATGTTATCTTTCTCTCTCTAGCATTATATTAATCAATGATAATATAATTAGCATTCTATAATTTATATATTAATTACATAATATATAATTGATAATGCTAATAATTATATAAACTATAATAATCTATAGTTATTAGCATTATGGTTTTGTTTCTCTAGAGAATACTATATAACATAATTGATAATGCATGTTCATATGCTCAATAAATTTGTAAAATATATATATATATGCTCACCTCAGCCCCATGATGCAAAGACCAAGGTTTATTAAGTGCATCCACTTCATTGGGGGAAATGTGGTAAGAGAAAAAGTGCAGAGAAGATCATGGAGGCGGGAGGATCACTCAGCTAAGACGCAAATCTTACCCTGAGAGAAGGAACAAAAAATGAGGTAAGAAAAACTTCCTTAAATGTCAGTGTAACCCAGCAGATGTCCAATAATTTGATCAGCTTACCTCAATACAAAATCACTCTAGAGAACCACCTTCTTTATCACAGACAAACGTTTATGCTTTGCTATTCTTCTTCTTGACTTGGGCTCACCCTTAGAACTGTCAGGGCTACAAACCAGGCAGTAGAATTCAGAAGCGATGTTTCTGCCTTGTCTCCTTATGCTCATTGTGTTGGAAAGGAATTACCTTCTTAGATTTGATTCTGCTGTTATATGTTTATATATGAAAACGTGTATGTATTTTCTAATAAGATACATTGACATGTAGGATGTCCTTTCTTTAGGATGAGATTGTAAGAAATCTTTCCTCTTAATGACATTCTCATAGGTAATAATTTCAAATTTTGTTTCCAAATAGCATCCTGCTCTTCTTTGCTTAGGACTTTCATTACATTTCCTGAAAATCATCTCACTCTTCTCTCTTTAGTTCTTTTTAAAGATAAATATTCAGTTCGTTTTTGGAGTTAGTTATCTCAGCCCATTAGATTCCCATTTGACGTTTTCCTCAAAGATATTTCAGGGACATTAATTGTATATATTCCTACCCTGTTATTATTATTTCATGCTACTCTCCACAGAAGTCAAAGACATTGACTTCCTCTATACATTCTTCTCTCCCATACTGATCGAACTCCTATGCCCTTATCATCTCATCTACTGATAACAGAGGGAGTAGTTTAATCATATCACCTACTATGAGGAAGGCAGTTGAAGCTGATTACTTGCTTAAAGACTTATAATCTAGAGACCATAAGGATTTCTACTCTGTCTTTCAGGGACACTATGAGCCAGAATTAACATAACAAGAGTGGGCAATTGAGTTTGTTGATTTGATTCTTATTTTATTTGCTGTTTTCTTTATTTTTTTCCCCTGTATGTCAACACAACTCTGATGGAATCTAGGGGAAACTTGAGTAAGCCTTGGTGATCTCCCCTTCAGGATCTGCACTCAGTTTCAGTAACAACTGTGTGTCCTATGTATGTAGTTTCCAGGGTAGGGCTTTCAGTGGGTTGCACAATTTAACCTGATGGTGGCAGAGAGAACTATGTTCCACGAAGAGTTGATTGCCCATCTCTAGAAACAGGATGAACTGAAAGTGAGGGGGTGTCAGTGTGAGTCCAGGCACACTCAGGATCCAATGAGCACAGGCACCAGCATCTGAAGTCAGTGCAGGTTGATTGTCAGGGTGAGTTTCCTGTTGTGGTTTTGAGATTCATTTCCATCTCTAACTTTTCCAGGGGAATCTCTCTCTATAATTATTCTGCATCCACCCCTGCTATCTATGAATTCAAAAGTTGTATTGAACAAGTAAATAGCCTCACTCGCAGGAAAACCAGTCCATTAACCGCATGAAAACTCAGCTTTTCTGGCATTACAGAGTGAGAGTTCTGATGAATTTCAGCGAAAACTCTGTAGAATTCTCTCTCAGACTTGAGTCAGAGAGCATGCAAGGGGCCATAAATTTAAGTGTTTGAACACCAACTTGTCAAACCAACAGAGATGCCTTCAGGAAAGACCTGTGCTTTGATTTGATTCTGAAACAACAGACTCATGGCAAAGACTGCAGTGCAATCCTCTAATTCCGAAACGCTGAGTTTTGAGTTAAAGACTAGTGAGTGGTCAGTATGTATGGTCAGTAACATATGAAAGTATAATTTGGTTCACAACCGCTGTGCTCCTTCATGCAGAAGTGGGTCAAACCCAACAATGATCTGAAGATTTATTTGTCCTTTTCTATTTTCTTTTTTTCCTCCTTTTTTTTTTCAACTTGGACAACTATTGATTCATGCTTTATCATTTATATCTCCAATGGAGCATGTCCACATTATCAATCACTCTGTTAAAGAGCATGTGTTAGTTATTATCCTGCAAGATGCAGGGACCAATCAGGGAAAAATCTGTGCTGATTTTCCTGGGAAACACCTGTGTGAGAAAAAATCAAGAAGAGGCCAGGAGAGAGAAAAGGAATTCAGTCTATGAAAGGAGGACAAATGGGTTTCAAAATATTCACAGAGAAATGGAATTAAACAATAATGGATTGTTTCCAGTAACTTTGGAAGACTACTTGTGTGGTCTTGAGGGAAGAAGAGAGAGGGGGTATGCTTGGCAGAAATTGTATTAACTATTGTGCAGTTCAAGGAAAGTTCAGTATGGCCATTGGATGTTCTAATTGAAAAATCCACCTTTGAAAATGATATACAATCTCTTGTGCTGCTGGACTTTCTGTGGGGGCTCACCTCTGGGCTTGAAACATCTGCATAATATTGGCAATGGATTTCATGACCCTTTGTGACCACTGTAGTTTTCCAAAATGAAGGAGGCATCATCAGGCCTGACGGATTCTTGATAGATGTTTTTGAAGAAAACCTGGTCTTATTTTTTCCTCTTAGAATACACATAGATGGTTGGATTATATTTCTTCTATTGGTTATATTGACTTGGGTATTTCTCACCCTAGAGAGATTTCTCACCCTACAGAGATAATTTCCAATCCTTTTTAAGACCAATGCTTCTATCCTCTTCTCCTGGGAATTTTATTACCTGCACTGGAGACATTAAAGCTCTGTGTCATTTAACATCTTATATTTATTGTACATTTTATCATGAATGTTGGGTTTTTACTAAGAACATACCACAAGTAATTTTATTTTTGTACAATCTTCAATCTAGATGGACTATTCTGTGTTTTCTACAGAAAGTGAACATATTTCTCTTTACAAACAGTTTCATAATTAGCACTGTGATAGACACACCACTCTATCTGTTGAAATCTATTACATGGCTCATTTTGCTTTAGCATCAATATAAATGTAAGACAAGTGTATCAGTGCACAACGATGAAAATAATGAAGTCATTTTTAGGAAAGTTACCAAAAGCATGCTCCTTTATTCCTGCTTACAGCTCAGAAATGAGGTTAAAGCTTCTCAGCCCAGGTTAGGAGTGTGATGGGATTGAGATGGGAAAACACTCACTTACAGTCAATCCAAAAAATTTTAAACGTTCATTAAATATTTTTAAGTTGAGTTTCTCCCTATATTTTTAGGTTATGACATAGCATTCCGTTTGACTCAATGTTCAAGTTGACAGATGCTATTTGAGAGGTGAGCCGTTAACACCCACCATCAGGTCCCTGTGCACATGAAAACTGACAAGCTGCATTCACAAAGATTACATTCTAGGGAACCATATGGGTTCAGTTCTAGTCTGTAGTAAAGAGTGACCTGGAGACAAAATGGTCAAAACATTCACAAAAATAACGTGTCACGGTATATATTAAAGTTAATGTCTCCTCCAATTTTGAAAGTACAGTTAACCATGCCATCGGCAGCTAACTAATAAGGAGAATTCTGAATTAATGTTAGCAGTGACTTAATTCACACTTTATGTGGAATAGACTAGGAAGCAAACATAAGCAATTCACAACTTAGGTCTAGAGAGACTGACTTAGATATGCCTGCAGGAATTGGGTCCAGGAGCAAGGAAACGTCTCATTATCAAGTATGATGTAGTCTGGATACTTCCTAAATAATTATTAACCTCATGTGATTTTTCTGGTACTCAGTATTCTGAATTCTAATCTTAGTCAGCTGTTTATTGACTAAGTCAACAAATTAAGGACAAATTTTCTCTTTATGATACTACTTAAGTATCATAAATAACTTTCACTTTGTTTTGAAAACTTGACAGATTTTACTCAAGCATCTTGCTTCAGGCATTACTTTCATTATGTTTTTGAAATTAATTAATTTCTATTTATGTTTGCTTTACTCACTGCTGCACCTGCTTTACTCTATTAGAATATGATCATCTCTTTAGTCTTCTCACTCTTTCTTTGCAGATTTCAATGTGCTCTGCAGAGCATTTTATCCAATGGTCTCCTCTCATATGAAAAAGGACTCTGTTTTATTCGGCACTCCATTTCCACAACCATGTGTCCTGCTCACTTCAGATGGACAATCTACAGCAATTTGTGAAGGAATGTTGATTGGTTGTGTGACTGAAAAATCACTCTGTTCAGTTTTTCAATATAAAATGAATCACGAAAACTTTCAAAAATGCTAACGAATTAAATTTGAGATGTCACAATGTGCTGCACAGACTAAAAACTAACTGCACGGAAAGGACATGATCAAATGAGATTGATGTATTCAGATAAATGAGAATTTAATCTTAATATTTACTATTTCTGCACGGTGGAAACATGTATTTCCCTTGTTCTCAGAGCTGAGTCTTATGAGGATTTATCCTAATCTGGCAAGAGTTAGAAAATATTAATGTTCACTATACATCTATTTTCTACTCCTCAGAGGAGCAGATTATTCCCTTTCTAAATTGTGATCCACAATTGTTATGCTGGGAATCTGGATGGTGATGAAGTGAGAGAATGGGAATGTTCTGTGTGATCATCTGATTGGGCCTTGCTCTGTTATAGGACCTTCGTAGTGGGGCTCTGACCTTAACTTCATGCCTTTTCCATACTTTATATCTTCCCTGGTCGGTGTTCCTTTCCTTCACGGCAGTATCCACATTCTTTGCCTTTAACTCTTTATCACTGTTGACTATGCCTCTCCCCCTACTTAGGTGTCATGGGTAAGATGTGGGTGTGTGATTGATAGGGGGAATATTTCACCCCCAGCTTTGCAAAATTAATAAAAATGACCTTCCTCTGGTGAGAAATCTTTCAAGTTGAGAATGGTCTTCCTCTCCAGTGCCAGAAACATGAGGACTTGTTTTAAATGTTCACTGGAGAACCTGGACGGGTTTTACAGTTAGAACATGGGCCCCACTAATAACCAGCCCCAGTGTTTTCTCACAGTCTCAGTAATCAGTACTCAACCTCTAGAAATGTATCACATTTAAATGTACATACATATTTTTATTTTTCATATATATATATTATTGTGAAGATGGCATAAGAATAGAGTGTTTTATGCTGTTGTACATAGGGTAAATATGAGTTGAAACTGCTTCTGACTTGATGGCACCTAACAATAATATGCATTTTGTCTCCAATGTTCACATTTAAAATGACAGGAATTATCAATGCTACTTGATTGCAAGTTCTTGCAGAAGTTGGCAGATGTCTTCAATTTCTTCTTCTTTTTTTTACATTTTATTAGGGACTCATACAACTCTTATAACAATCCATACATATACACACATCAATTGTATAAAGCACATCCATACATTCCCTGCCCCAATCATTCTCAAAGCATTTGCTCTCCACTTAAGCCCTTTGCATCAGGTCCTCTTTTTTTTTCCCTCCCTCCTCACTCCCCCCTCCCTCATGTGACCTTGGTAATTTATACATCATTATTTTGTCATATCTTGCCCTATCCGGAGTCTCCCTTCCACCCCCTTCTCTGCTGTCCCTCCCCCAGGGAGGAGGTCACATGTGGATCCTTGTAATCAGTTCCCCCTTTCCAACCCACTCAACCTCCACTCTCCCAGCATCGCCCCTCACACCCTGGATTCCCTGTGCCTCCAGCCCTCGTATGTACCAGTGTGCAACCTCTGCCCTATCCAGCCCTGCAAGGTAGAATTCGGATGATGGTTGTTGGGGGGAGGAAGCATCCAGGATCTGGGGGAAAGCTGTGTTCTTCATCGGTACTACCTAATTAACCCATCTCCTCTCCTAAACCCCTCTATGACGGGATCTCCATTGGCCGACACTTGGGCCTTGGGTCTCCACTCTGCACTTCCCCCTTCATTCAATATGGTATATATATATATATATATATATATATATATATATATATATATATATATGGTATATATATATATATATATATACACATACACACACACACACACATATATTTTAAATACATGGTTTCAGTGGTTTCTGATCCAGGTAAGCAGATTACTTTTGTGCCTCTGTGAATGTCCCTCTCTCTAGATTTTGGGTGGCATTTTGATATGGCAATCCATGTCAGTTCTCTGAGGTGTGTACGCAGGGACTCTCAGCACCAGTGCATTCATGACTCACATTGCAGAATAAGGAGCTCATGCCTGACTCAGAGGAGGATGGGACTGGTCAAGAGGGACAGCGCAGGAGTCAACAGTGGAAATGGAGTTGCAGGGGTCCAGAGAGGACCCAACGTGGGTACACAGGCAGAGTTGTGGTAATCTCCATGTGCAGAGATGTTATAGGGGGACTAGTGCAATGGGTGCCTCATGGCCCAAAGTCAATAAAATCTGATGAACATTTTATCACCCCTTCTGCTTTGTTCCCAGGTTCTTCTAGCCGAAACCTGGAAATCAGTGCCCTGGACTTTAAGTAAAGAGCATCCAAAGGTTAATGGTGTCTCTTGAGCTCTTACCCCTTGAATTGTTTTAGGACCATCAGACAAGGAAATATTTTTATAAAAATGTGTACTATACTCTTCAAATTTTGCCAATTTTGTAGCGATATAACCTGATAGTATGGGATTTTGCTCTAATTTTTCTTTCACAGTGCGGATATTATGTTGTTTTTTTTGAACAATTTATTAGGGGGTCATACAACTCTTATCACAGTCCATACATATACATACATCAATTGTATAAAGCACATCTGTACATTCTTTGCCCTAATCATTTTCTATTTTTTTTATCCTCTTTTCTTTTTTTACATTTTACTGGGTACTCATACAACTCTTATCATAATCCATACATATACATACATCAATTATATAAAGCATATCCATACATTCCCTGCCCCAATCATTCTCAAAGCATTTGCTCTCCACTTGAGCCCTTTGCATCAGGTCCTCTTTTTATTTCCCTCTCTCCCCGCTCCCCCCTCCCTCATGTGCCCTTGGTAATTTATACATCGTTATTTTGTCATATCTTCCCTATCCGGAGTCTCCCTTCCCCCCCTTCCCTGCCGTCCCTCTCCCAGGGAGGAGGTCACATGTGGATCCTTGTAATCAGTTCCCACTTTCCAACCCACTCGCCCTCCACTCTCCCAGCATCGCCCCTCAAACCTTGGTACTGAAGGTATCATCCACCCTGGATGACCTGTGCTCCGGCCCTCATAGGTACCCGTGTACAACCTCTGCCCTATCCAGCCCTGCGAGGTAGAATTCGGATGATGGTAGTTGGGGGGAGGAAGCATCCAGGATCTGGGGGAAAGCTGTGTTCTTCATCGGTACTACCTCGCACCCTAATTGACTCATCTCCTCTCCTGAACCCCTCTATGAGGGGATCTCCATTGGCCGACACTTGGGCCTTGGGTCTCCACTCTGCACTTCCCACTTCATTCGATATGGTATATATCACACACACACTCACACACACATACATATTATACACACACACATATATACACCTATACACATACATCTTTTTTTTTTTTGCATGATGCCTTATACCTGGTCCCTTTGGCACCTTATGATCGTACTGGCCGGTGTGCTTCTTCCATGTGCGCTTTTTTGCTTCTGAGCTAGATGGCCACTTGTTCACCTTCAAGCATTTAAGACCCCAGACACTATCTCTTTTGATAGCCGGGCACCATAAGCTTTCTTCACCACATTTGCTTATGCACCCATTTGTCTTCAGCGATCCTATAATGGAGGTGTGCAGTCAATGGTATGATTTTTTTGTTCTTTCATGCCTGATAACTGATCCCTTCGGGACCACTTGATCACACAGGCTGGTGTGTTCTTCCATGTGGACTTTGTTGCTTCTGAGCTAGATGGCCACTTGTTTATCTTCAAGCCTTTAAGACCCCAGTCACTATCTCTTTCGATAGCCGGGCACCATCAGCTTTCTTCACCATATTTACTTGTTCACACACTTTGGCTTCAGCCGTTGCGTCGGGAGAGTGAGCATCATAGAGTTCCAATTTTTTTTTCTTCTTTTACATTTTATTAGGGACTCATACAACTCTTACCACAATCCATACATATACATACATCAATTGTATAAAGCACATCCATACATTCCCTGCCCCAATCATTCTCAAGGCATCTGCTCTCCACTTAAGCCCCTTGCATCAGGTCCTCTTTTTTTTCCCCTCCTCCCTCCCCATTCCCCCCTCCCTCATATGCCCTTGGTAATTTATACATCGTTGTTTTGTCATATCTTGCCCTATCCGGAGTCTCCCTTCCCCCCTTCTCTGCTGTCCCTCTCCCAGGGAAGAGGTCACATGTGGATCCTTGTAATCAGTTCCCCCTTTCCAACCCACTCACCCTCCACTATCCCAGCATCGTCCCTCACACCCTTGGTCCTGAAGGTATCATCCACCCTGATTTCCCTGTACCTCCAACCCTCATATGCACCAGTGTACAGCCTCTGTCCTATCCAGCCCTGCAAGGTAGAATTCGGATCATGGTAGTTGGGGGGAGGAAGCATCCAGGATCCGGGGGAAAGCTGTGTTCTTCATCGATACTACCTCACACCCTAATTAACCCATCTCCTCTCCTAAACCCCTCTATGAGGGGATCTCCATTGGTCGACATTTGGGCCTTGGGTCTCCACTCTGCACTTCCCCCTTCATTTAATATGATATATATATACATATATATACATACATATATACATATACACATATATACATATACATACACACACTTATATCTTTTTTTTTTTTTTGCATGATGCCTTATACCTGGTCCTTGGGCACCTCGTGATCGCACTGGCCGGTGTGCTTCTTCCATGTGGGCTTATTTGCTTCTGAGCTAGATGGCCGCTTGTTCACCTTCAAGCCTTTAAGACCCCAGACACTATCTCTTTTGATAGCCTGGCACCATCAGCTTTCTTCACCACATTTGCTTATGCACCCATTTGTCTTCAGCGATCCTATCATGGAGGTGTGCAGTCAATGATATGATTTTTTGTTCTTTGATGCCTGGTAACTGATCCCTTTGGGACCACTCGCTCACTCAGGCTGGTGTGTTCTTCCATGTGGACTTTGTTGCTTCTGAGCTAGATGGCCGCTTGTTTATCTTCAAGCCTTTAAGACCCCAGTCACTATCTCTTTTGATAGCCGGGCACCATCAGCTTTCTTCACCACATTTACTTGTTCACACACTTTGGCTCCAGCCGTTGTGTCGGGAGAGTGAGCATCATAGAGTTCCAATTTAATAAAAGAAGGTATTCATGCATTGAGGGAGTGTTTGAGTAGAGGCCCAAGGTCCTTCCGCCACCTTAATACTTGACCAATAAGAATAGACACATAGATCTATTTCCCCATCCTCCTATATATATTTGCATGTACATGTCTTTGTCTAGACCTCCATGAATGCCCTTTGACTCCTAGCTCTTTCCTCCATCTCCCTTGACTTTCCTCCTGCCCTACTACCATGCTTCATCGCCACCTGGGCTAGAGTATACCTCTTCTCTAAGCAACCTTACCCTTGATCCTTTCCCACCAGGCCTGCCACTCCCCCTTCTCTACCATTTGGGGTCCCATGTTTTTCCCTTGTCCCTGGGTTTGTTAACACCACTTCCTTACCCCCCCTAACCCCCCACCCCAAGACCCCCCAAAACTGTCGGTCCCGTTGTTTTCCTCCAGATACTTCATCCAGCTTGTCCTATTCAGACAGACCTGTGGAGTCACTAACATGCACGAAAACTAGACAGAGGAAAACAAAGCAACAGTATACAACCAGACAACAAAACAACAAAAACAAACCACTGACAAAGAACAGAATAAAACAGTTCACAAGAGAAAGGCTTGTAGTTAGTTCAAGGATCGTTTGCTGGCCCTTAGGAGCATTTTCCAGTCCAGTCTGTTGGGGCACCACGCCCTGGCCCCGAAGTCCACTTTCAGCATTCCCTGGGGACCTTGCCACTCCATTCCCTTGCTGTTCCGCTGCACTCCCCCAGTGATTTGCCTCGGTGTGGTGGGATCAGGTCAGGTGCATTTCCCACACTGTGTCTCCGGTGCTGTCCCCTGTATCGCCCTTAGTCACTGAGGGGCATCATGTCTCATAGTGGGGCCAGCCATATTGTTCTCTCTGTGGACTGGCTGCTCTACTCAGGAACATCATCATCACGGACTGGTGGGCCAGGCTGTGCTCCACTCTCTCCTCCTGCCCCTTCATCTGCTCCCGTGTGCTCTGATCAAATATGTCCATCTCCCAGAGCTGCAGAGTCAATGTCGTCCTTTGGAAAAAATTCTTTTCGGGGGAGGGGCAGGAATCCACTTAATTTATGGTGCTGGGGCCAGCCTCCCAGACCTCTCCACCGGTTCCCTCCTCCACATCGGGATATTGCGTTCACACCTTACGACACTGGGTTGAAGTCTGGTCCCACTTTCCCTGTGGAGATATAAACAATACCCTCCCCTTGGGTGGATTAATGCCCTATGACCCCACTACCCTTTTCTTCCTTGTATTCATCCTTTTGTTTTCCTTTCCCCACCTCCTCCACCATTGTCTACCATGTACATCCCTGGTTTTGGTCTGGTCTCTTCCATAATACCCCGTCTTCACCCCTAAAATGTTTGTATACAGTAGCTTTTTTCCCTGTACCACTTTTGCTTTTTAAAAAAATTTTTTTTTTAATTCTTACCTCAGCGGACTCATGTTGTACTTGTCCTTTTGTGCCTGACTTACTTCGCTTAGCATGATTTCCTCCAGTTCTTCCCATGCCGCTATGTGCCTCATACGTTCATCACTGCTCTTTAGTGATGCGTAGTATTCCATTGTATGTATATACCACAGTTTTTTAATCCAATCGTCAGTTGATGGAAATTTGGGTTGCTTCCAACTCCTTGCAATTGTGAACTGTGCCGCAATGAACATTGGAGCACAGATGTCTGGTCTTGGTTTGTTTCTTGCCTCTTCTGGGTATATGCCCAGTAGGGGGATTGCTGGGTCATATGGTAACTCTATTTCCATCTGTTTTAGGTATCGCCAGATTGATTTCCATAGTGGCTGTACGTACTTACAGTCCCACCAGCAGTGGATGAGAGTTCCTGTCTCCCCACAGCCCCTGCAACACTTGTTGCTTTCTGATTTTTTGAATTGGGCTACCTTTGAGGGTGTCAGGTGGTACCTCATTGTTGTTTTAATTTGCATTTCTCTTATGGCTAAAGATCAGGAACATTTTCTCATATGTTTGTTGGCCATTCGGATTTCTGCCCCTGTGAAACTTCTGTTTAAGTCCTTTGCCCACCTTTCAATTGGGCTATTGGTTTTTTTCTTTTTGGAAGCTAGCAGAGTACTGTAGATTTTAGTAATAAGGCCTTTGTCTGATGTGTCATTGCTAAAGATGTTTTCCCAGTCTGTGGACTCTCTTATTACTCTCTTGGTGAATTCTTTAGATGTACACAAGTGTTTTATCTTCAGTATATCCCATTTGTCGATTTGTGCCTCCTCTGTGTTTGTGTCCTTCCCTATTTCTGATAGGCTGTGTATTCCCTGCGCCAAAGTTCTCAAGTTGGTCCCAATTCCCTCATTGATGGCCCTAATAGTTTGGGGTTTAACTTCAAGGTCTGTGATCCACCTTGAGTTTATTCTTGTGCATGGAGTGAGATAAGGGTCTTGCTTCATTTTTCTGCATGTTGATATCCATTTTTTCCAGCACCACTTGTTAAAGAGGGCATCTGCTTCCCATTTGATATTTTTGGGGCCCTTGTCAAAGATCAGCTGTGTGTATGCTGATGCTTTTATTTCTGGGTTTTCAGTTCTTTTCCATTGGTCTGAGTATCTGTCATTTTACCAATACCATGTAGTTTTGAGAACTGTGGCTGTATAGTATGTGCCAAAGTCAGGTAAAGCAAGCCCTCCCACGGTGTCCTTCTTCTTGAGGAGTTCTCTGCTAATTCTGGGCTTCTTCCCTCTCCATATGAAGTTGGTAATCAGTTTTTCCATTTCTTTGAAGAAAGATGATGGTAATTGTATCGGGATAGCATTAAACTTATATAGTGCCTTTGGCAGAACTGACATCTTAACTATATTAAGTCTCCCAATCCAAGAGCACGGAATATTCTTCCATTTGTTGAGGTCGCTCTTGGTTTCTTGTAATAGTGTTCTTTAGTTTTCCCTATATAGATCTTTTGTTTTTTCAGTCAAGAATATCACTAGATATTTCAGTTTGTGTTTGGCTATTGTGAAGGGTACCACCTTTTTGATCTCTTCTACTGTGGTCTTATCTGATGTGTATAACAGTCTGATGGACTTCTGTTTGTTGATCTTGTATCCTGCCACTCTGCCAAACTCCTCTATTGCTTCCAGTACTCCCCTTGTGGAACTTTTGGGATTTTCCATATATAAAATCATATCATCTGCAAATAACGATAGTTTCACCTCTTCCTTCCCCAGACGAATACCTTGGATGTCACTTCTTTGCCTTATGCTGTTAGCTAAAACCTCCAGCACGATATTAAATAGGAGTGGAGACAAGGGGCATCCTTGTCTGGTTCCCTTTTTCAGTGGGATTGTGTTAGTCTTTTCTCCATTGACTACCACTTTGGCTGTTGGTTTTTCATATATAGCTTGTATTGTCTTGAGGAACTTTCCTTCCATTCCTATCTTCGCTAGTGTCTTAAACAGGAATTGGTGTTGGATGTTGTCGAATGCTTTTTCTGCGTCTATTGATATTATCATGTGATTCTTATACTTTTTCATGTCAATGTGACGAATAATACTAATGGTCTTTCGTATGTTGAACCATCCCTGCATCCCTGGTATGAATCCCACTTGGTCATGGTGAATTATTTGTTTTATATACTTTTGTATTCTGTTGGCTAGTATTTTGTTAAGGATTTTTGCATCAATGTTCATTAGGGATATCGGTCTGTAGTTCTCGATTCTTGTGGGATCCTTGCCCGGTTTGGGTATCAGAGTTATACTAGCTTCATAGAAGGAGTTTGGGAGTTTGCCATCTTTTTCTATGTTCTGGAAAAGTTTGTGTAGGATTGGTATTAGTTCTTCCCTGAATGCTTGGTAGAATTCTCCAGTGTATCCATCTGGTCCAGGGGATTTTTTTGTTGGTAATCCCTTGATAACCTTTTCTATTTCTTCTATTGCGATGGGTCTGTTGAGATTTTTGATGTCCACCGAGGATAGTCTAGGAGGGATTGTTTTTCCAGGAATTTGTCCATGTCTTCCAAATTGTTGAATTCATTGGAGTACAATCCTTCATAGTATTGTGTAACTATCCTTTTGATTTCATTAGGGTCTGTTGTAATGACCCCTCTTTCATCCCTTATTCTTGCTATTGAGATTTGTTCCCTCCTTTCTTTGGTTAGGTTTGCCAATGGTCTATCGATCCTGTTTATCTTTTCAAAGAACCAACTTTTAGCGATATTAATTTTTTCCAAAGTTTTTTTATTTTCCCTCTCCTGAATCTCAGCCCTGATTTTTATAATTTCTTTTCTTTTGCTATTAGTAGGGTTGTCCTGCTGACTCAGCTCTAGTTTTTGTAAATTTTGTGTCAGCGTATCCGTCATGAGTCTCTCTTCCTTTCTCAGGTGTGCTTGTATTGCTATGAACCTTCCTCTGATGACTGCCTTTGCTGTGTCCCATAAGTTTTGGTACGTCGTGTGCTCATTTTCGTTGGTTTCGAGAAATTTCCTGATTTCGTCTCGGATCTGCACCAGTATGCACTCCTTTTGCAGTAGAGAGTTATTCATCCTCCAATTATTTGCTCTTATTTTCTTTCTCTTCCTTTTGTTGATTTCCAGTCTTATGGCACAGTGGTCAGAGAGAGAGGTCTGTATTATTTCAATGTACTTAAATTTATGTAGATTTGCCTTATGCCCCAGCATGTGGTCTATCTTCGAATATGTGCCATGAGGACTTGAAAAGAATGTGAAATTTTTTGTATTTGGATGAAAAGCTCTGTAAATATCTATTAGGTCAAATTGTCTAATTGTGGAGTTTAGCTCTCTAGTCTCCTTGTTGATTTTCTTACCCTGTGATCTGTCTTTCTCAGTGAGTGGTGTGTTGAAGTCACCCACTATAATTGTCGAGTCTGTGATTTCTTTCTTAATCTTTTGGAGTGTTTGGTTCACGTATTGAGCTGGTCTCTCATTCGGGGAATATATGTTTACAATGCTTAGTGGTTCATTGTCTATCATTCCCTTGAGCATTATATAGTGTCCCTCCTTATCTCTTTTTATGGTTTGCACTTTGAGGTCAATTTTATCCGAGATAAGGATTGCAACCCCTGCTTTTTTTGTGTTGCTGTTTGCTTGGTAGGTCCTTCTCCAGCCTTTGATTCTCAGCCTATTTTTGTCTGTAGCCTTGAGGTGTGTCTCCTGTAGGCAGCAAATTGATGGGTTGTGTTTTCTAAGCCATTCTGCAAGTCTCAGTCTTTTAATGCCTGAGTTCAGGCCATTGATATTCAGGGTTATTATCTCCATGTGCGGACTCTGTGATGCCATTTTATACTTTTTGTGTTGGGAGTTTTCCTACTTTCCTTTCTCATTAGTGTGTGTTTTGTGTGTGTATCATTCTTGACTTCTTTCCATCTTTAAGCCATTGCTATCTTGGGGTCTGTTTTCTCTTTGTTGTGCTCTGGGTGAAGTTGTTCTATGTGCTGGTGTCTTATTTGTGCTTGGTGAGTGTTGTTCTTCTGCCCATACTGAGTCGGCGAGGATCTTTTGTAATGCTGGGTTTGTTGTAACGTATTTTTTGAGTTTTTCCTTGTCTGGGAAGACTTTTACTTCTCCATAGATCTTGATCGATAATTTGGCTGGGTAGAGTATTCTTGGATTTGCGTTGTTTTCTTTCAATTTTTGGAATATGTTACTCCACTCTCTCCTTTTTTTCATAGTTTCTGCTGATAGGTCTGAGCATGTCCTTATGTGGGAACCTTTATATGTGATTGCTTGCTTTTCCCTAGCTGCTCTCATGATTTTCTCCTTTTCCTCAAAGTTTGAAAGTTTAACTATTATGTGCCTTGGTGATTTCTTCTTGGGGTCCCGTCGTGCTGGTGTTCTTTCAGCCTCCTGGATGGTTGCTTGGTTTTCATTCATTAGGCTGGGGAAGTTTTCCTCCAAGAATTCTCTCGCTATTGTTGCAGATGACTTCTTTGTTGTGTCTTCCTCCGGTAGGCCAATAATTCTAATGTTGTTCCGCTTCATAGCATCAGACATAGCTCTTAGGTTTTCTTCGGCTTCTCTGATGCTCTTATTAGATGTTTGTTCACGTTTATTACAGTCTGCTTGGCTGTCCTCCACGCCACTGATGCGGTTCTCTGATTCCTCCAATCGATTCTCAAGGAACATGATTCTGCTATTGTGTTTCGTTACCTGCTCCTCAAGCTCCTGTATTTTCCTTTGGTATGTGTCTTTTATATCCTCTATCATTTCATCCTTTTTCTGTAGTGTTTCCCTCATATTCTGCATCGCTCCAAGCACCATTCTGAGAGCTTCTTTGTATGGCATCTCAATGTCTGCTTCTTCTATGTATGTTGTTATGTTCAGGACATCTTCTTCCTTTGCCTTTTGTTTGTCCTGTTTTTTCGTTGAGGTCGTTGGGGGTGATGGCTGTTTGCGTTGAGTTGTTTTTGAGGGACCAGGTGCCATTTTCTAGTCTCTCTCTGGAAGACTTATAGGAATTCTTCTTCGCTCTGCCTACAGCTGATTTTGCTATGGGATTAACCTACCACTTTATCTTCCTGTGGCTTCCCTATTAGGGGAGTGCCCCAGATGGCAGATCGACTGCCTGCACCAGTGTTGCAGAGGCTGGGCTGAAGTTCCCGCTATTGGTTTGAATATTGATAAGTGTTGGCTGAGCTGCCTTATGTCCCCAGGTACACAGGCAGGAACTCCCTGGTGAGAAGTCTGAGGAGTATCCCCTGGAGAGCAAGCAGGCCTTACCCTAGCCTTGAGCTATCTATGCAGGGTGGAGCTCACCTAGCTGGGTGTGGCCCAGGAGCAAATGCCCTAGGGCAATGGGAGTGCCCCGTAAGTCCGCAATGGCGTGTGAGAGAGCAGGGCAGGAACAAGGGGTTGAGAAAAATCAAAAAGTGAGACTAGACTGTGCAGGGGTACAGGGAAGCGAGGGAAGCAAAAGAAACTATGTAGCTGAGTCCCACTCCCTGCCTGTGGATCTACAAGGGCTTACTCCCTGCCCCAAGCCCCAGCGGTAGTTCGCAGCTGAGCCCCAAGAAGGGTCGCAAGAAAACTGCTGAGCCGCCCCCAGAGAGCAGAGAGGGGGGACAGAGAGCAGAGATGTTAACAGACGCCGCCGTGTAGCTGAAGCTTGATCCCTGCCTATGAAGCTGTGGGGGTTTGGGTTTATTCCCTGTTCATCCACGCGGCGCGGCTGCGGCTGTGGCTGTGCCTTGAAAAAGCCCCTGCGCAGCCCTCCAAGGCTGTGTGGGAATATAAAGCAGAGACGCAAACAGAAGCAACAATGTAGATGAACCCCGATCCCTGCCAGTGGAGCCGCAAGAGTCCTGTTCCTGCCCTGAGGCAGATAGGGAAAAACTGTGGCTGTGCTGAGACCAAGCCCTGCTACAGGCTCCAAATGGTCCCGGCTTGGGCAGATCCGGCAACTGGACTAGGGTCGAGCCCCAGCCGGCTTCCACTGAGGTAAGCCAAAAGACCCCAGCCCCTCAAAACCCCGTGAATCTGTGCCTACTTATCTTTATGATGCACCTCCTGCGATCCAGTGGCATTGAATTTCACTCTGAGCAACTCTCCTGGGCTGGATTCTGCGGAGTCCCTCTGGTGTGTGTCACTCCGTCGCCATCTTCCCGGAAGTCCGAGTTCCAATTTAATAAAAGAAAGTATTCATGCATTGAGGGAGTGTTTGAGTAGAGGCCGCAGATATTATGTTTTAATTAAAATTTTCAACTTTGGTTAGTCCTTTTAAAGTATCTTAAATATATATGTTGCAAACTAATTGAATTTATTTATAGAATAATATCAGACTTATGACAATATAGATAATATTCCTTAGATTTGTTTTTCTAATCAACTTCACATAACACAAGCCCCTTGAATGTTCAACGTTAGTGTTTGAGTAGTTGATTTTGTCACATCTCCCCTACGAGATGAGTGAAATTATAGGAGATGTGTGTAAGTGGATACGTCTGTACCAGTATAACCAGCTGTGAGCTCACTTGGTGAGATACTCCCACAATTAGCCATCAGGATTCCAGAATGCACTTGAGATGCACAGCTCAGCTATCACTACCTGTGATGCTCTAGAACAGCGGTTCTCAACCTGTGGGCCACGACCGCTTTGGGGATCAAAAAACCCTTTCACAGGGGTCACCCGATTCATAAAAGTAGCAAAATTACAGTTATGAAGTAGCAATGAAAAATAACTTTGGAGGTCACTACAACACGAAGAACTGCTCTCGAGTTATTGAAGCTTCCGATTATTTAGACATGATATAGACCAGAAATACATTCATGAATGTGAAATATATACACATACAAGTGTTCTATAGAGTTGAAGGGTGAATCCATCTCTGCTGTCACAGCATCAAGCAAGGATATTGTCATATAGGTTGCATCTAAACCACTGACAACAAAGTGAACTCATGAAGGGGTGACTGTGGAGCTTCATTTCCTATTGACAGTATCCCTGGGTAAGACAGCACATGGGATGGAGAGAACACTGTGGCAGCTCCAGAGCCCTCACCTTCTGATTTATGTCCTCACAGGTGTGCATGCCCAGATGCAGTTAGTGCAGTCTATCACCAACGTGAAAAACCTTGGAGATTGGTGACGGTGTCCTGCAGGACCTCTGGAAACACTTTCACCAGCTACAGTATAAATAGGGTTTGACAAGCACCAGGAAAAGGCTTCTGTGGATGGGCTGGATCAACACCCACGCTGGGAAATCAGCCTATGTCCAGGGATTCACACAGGGCTATGCCTTCTCCTTGGATGCCTCAGTCAGCACAATGACTCTACAGATTGTCAGCCAGAAGTCTGAGACACACGCTGTGAAACCCACATCCCGAGAGTGGCAGGAAACCTGGGGGAATGGCAGCTGTGCTCACTATGGCAGGGACTCTGAATATTTCTCTGAATCCTTTATTTACTAGGTATGCCCTTCGAGATGAAATACAAAGAAAATTACTTCCTGAAATTAGCATAACTTTCCTGTGAAATGAGGAGGAGGATAAACAATACCTTGGTATGCAGCCTTTGTTCAGCTCTCTGTGTAAATACTGCCATTGCAGCACTAGGAACAATGCAGACTCTATGAAGGGTTGATTCAACATCTCCAGAGACAATGACAAGAACACAGTTTATCTGTAAATGGAAGGTTAGAAAATGGAAGACAAGACCCTCTGTTACTCTGTGATAACATGAGAGGAAGTCAGTGTGATCCCAGACACCAACTCCCTGCTCGGAGAGAGCTGGGCAGCAGGGGACGCTCAGGACCCACACATCACAGGACACACTCAGGGACAGGTGCACAGGGACAGCTTCAGGGCTGGTTTCCTGTTGTGGTCTGGGGATGCTTCTCCATCTCACGTTTCCCCCAAGGGTTTTCTCTATTTTTATGACACAGGAATGCAATGTTAATGTACAAGAAATATGTAAAATCAGACCTATTGCATGTAGGATGTATAACAATGGAATTGAAATCTCAATTTAAAAAGTGGGAGGAAGGAGCAAATAAAAAAGACAATTTTTATTTATTAGGGTTATACCTTACTTATTGGTATGCTAAACTTGGCAGCAATTGCATTCTTCAAGTAAAGCTTGATAATAGTTGTATTGATTGGATTTCCTTGAAGGCATATAATCCTATCACAGACATTATTGTATTTCATGATGGGTTTAGCAAGATCCTTTCTGACAATGACTGCCATGCCGTTCTCTTGACTGTGCTTTTCCCAACATAGTAAATCCTATGTTTTTCTGTTCAAATTGGTCAATACCAGTCAGTCGATTTATGCTCACTAATGCCTAGGTTACCAATCAATATTCTTGCACCCCATTTAATTTTTGACCACTTCCAATTTCCCTGAATTCGTAGTATGCTCTTTACAAGTTCTGGTATTAGAAGGCTTTTGTAGCTGTTTCGCTTTACCTTACTTAAGTCATGCCCCATCAGCAAAGGAAGATCCTGACGGCTCCACTCCCAAATCACGTCATGATGGCCTACTCCCCTCCAAGAAATCGGCCTCTCTTCAGTCACATTTCGAGTGCCCTCGAACCTGAGGGGCCCATCCTCTGGCAGTAGCTTCAACAATTTCCTACTTCCTTGGCTTAAGCTTTTAATATTCGACAATACTTCAAAGTTATGCATAAGGTTTTAGCAGCATCTTCCTCTTAAGAGGGCAGAGGGGTCCTTCTGCATTGTCTGTTCTTAGTCTGGAAGCTTTGCTGAAATCTGCTCCCTTTGGGTGACCCTGCTGGCATTAGATATAACACTGATATATCTTCCAGCACCTCAACAAAAAGAGCCATGACAGTATCATGAACTAACAGACAGATGGTGAGAATATAACAGCATTTCTTTACTATATATCAAGCAAGTTCTGGATCATATTTTAAATGCAATAAATAAATAACAGCATAGTGCAACCAAATAGTGGAATATTTCAGTTCAACATTCTCTATTATGAACTTAACATTGAAATAGAAATCTATAAGGACATCAAGAATCAAATAAGTAAACAAATAAACAAGTCTAGCAAACTAAAATTAATAACCAATATATAGCATACTCCACCAAGAACCAAACATATTTGCTCCCATTAAGCTGGGGTTTATTTCAGAAATAAAGTTAAGCATGAAATTGGTGGAAATATAAACAGAACTATAAATAGACAGACAGATAGATAGATATAGATGACAGATACAAGATATCGACAGTATTGACAGAAAGTAGATGGTAGCTAAATCGATAGTTGAGTAGATTTGTAAACCAATTAATAGATATTCAGCAGATATAGGAAAATATATAGATGGACGAGAGAGAGAGAGAGAGAGAGAGAAAGAGAACCTTGTTCAACAGACTCCATTGTCATTGTGTATTCAGGTTCAGGGTTTGGGCTAAGTCCATGCAGATGGTGTTTAGACAACACTCTTGTCTATCCTGAGATAAATTGGAGACTAATTGCACAAACCACAACATGAGGTGTTCCATCAGGAGTAAGCTGTTGTACATGGATGCTATAAAACAATGACTCACTCGTCGAGATTATCTCAAGTAACTGGGTCCTCACAAAAGAAATATACCACTTATTTGATGCATGCATGGATGGCGATACAAGTAGGTCAGGGAAGCTATGTGAGACCAGATTGTAAGCACCACGAAGGGAAGCTTGGGATGTATGGCACAGGGTCTCAGGCCAAATAGGGACATGACCCTCATTCAAGACTCAGTGCATGGGGAGGAAGATACAGATTTTCTAGCCGAATTTGGGGGCCTTCCCTACCCCATTTTCCCCTGTGTCATGGTTTTTAGTCCTCGTCCTGCTTCTGAGAACCAAGATTTAGATGTTTTTAGCATAACTGTCAACCCCAGAGAACAGAGGGAGGAGAATGAAGCATGGAAGTAGGACATCTTCTCTGGGTCCTGGCTTGTGTCTTGGGATACCACAAGTGGACACACCACAATCCAAGGTGCTCTCTGCCCACCAGAGGAGACCTGAAGGGAAAGTGTTCTAATGTTATTTTCTCTTTACTTTTCCTTGTGAATTGCATGAAGGTATACTGAGGAGATTAGTGTTCATTCAACAATTCATACACTTTTGTTTCATTTCATTGTCTACAATACACACAAACTCCTGTTACAATTACCTTTTCTTGTCAAACATTCTGAATTTTCCCTGGATAAGTGATGACCTTTTAAACTCAGAAGTTTGATTATTCTAAGGTAATTGTATCTCCCCAGGACAATTGCTCCCTTGTAGGCTTGCCGATTATTTGACTGGAAGTTTTTCCGAGGCTGTGAGTTTGGTCCCAAACCTGAAGGGATGCTGACAGCCATAGTCTCAGGACTTCCACAAGTCTACCCAACCAGGAAGCCTAGTCTTTGTATTTTTATTTTCTTTGTGTGTGTGTGCGTTGTTTCACTTATTATCCCACTCCTCCCAAGAACTTCTAATGCTATCTTTTCCAAACAAGTGGGTACTGATAGCAAGGCACCATCTATTGCTTCTGGTCTTAGAGTTCAGGATACTCATGTCCATGATTCATTACAGCATTGGACTAATAATGGTTTCCATGTGTCTTCAGTGATCATCACTCTGGAAAGGGAGAGACAATTAGCTACACTTCATGTGGTTTAAAGTCTCTAATCACTACCCTCAAAACCCAGATGTAGAACATTGTCTTTATGGGCTGTTATGTCAACGGTTCTTGGTGTTCCCTGAGCCCCAAGGCCTCCTTAGAGAGAGAAAAGTTAACCTACTGATTGTTCCCTTTCGTTCAGATCAGAGCAGATCAGAGAAATATTTAGGACAGATTATGAAACTGATGAAGATGAAATATTCTCCATGTTGTACTTTTAACTTCTCTTCTGAACTAGCTCCACTGTCAGAGAGATGGTGACAAGGGCCAGGTTGACCATGAGTATTCAGAGTGACACACTCATCTTTGGCTTTAATCTGCACAGATTTGTCTGACACTCTGAGTAAAGCTGACATTCCCTGAAATTTGTCTCCTCTCCTCAGGAAGCAGGAAGCACAGGGGAGACTGGGCACTGGGAGACACCTGAGAGGTCTATTCAGAAGGGGCCATTCAGGCTATCAGATTTTTCAAAGTCTTCACTAAGAATACAGGGTCACTTTTTATGCTGGACATCATTCCCCACAGACAGTAAGGAGGGACCATCTGTGAGGCCCCAGGCTCCTTGGGCTGCAGATTCACACTGGGTTTAAAACCACTCCTCCCCGGTGTAGATTGAGAGATGCTCTGAGTGGAGAGCCACCGTTCAAAACTCTCCATGCGTGAGGTGCTAGTGCCAGTGTTCTCTCTCTCTCTCTGTATACATGTGTGTGTTGTGGGATGTTATTAGGATCCAGTTCTTCCCTCCCTGCGGTCCCAAGACCCGCACCTCCCCCTGCCTTGGGTTTCCAGGGTTGTGAGGCTGGAGGAGTCTGACATGGAGGGCAGGACAGAAATATGCAAAGTGGAAGACATCCATTTTAGACCCACAGGCTACCTCCACAGGGGAAGCTCCCTCATCACCCAGCTGGTGACCTTAGTGTGATTGCTTTCCATCCTCCTTGCAAGATGGGTTCTGCCACCCTACCTCTCCTCATTGCTCTTTTCCCAGGTCAGGATTGCCACAGGGTTCGAGATGAATAGAGGTGTGTGTGTGTGTGTGTGTGTGTGTGTGTGTGTGTGTGTGTGTGAAGAGGAAATCTCTGAATCCTATCTCCACACGTGTGTGGGCTCAGGTGCAGCTGGTGCAGTCTGAAGTGAAGAGACCTGGGGAGTCTTTGTGGATCTCCTGTAAGACATCTGGATGCAGCTTTACTGGAAGCTGGATCGGCTGGATTAGGCAGACACCTGCAAAGGGCTTGGAATGGATAGGAATTCTTGACCCTAGTGAGGCTGACACCAGGTCCAACCCATCCTTCCAAGGAAAAGTCACCATCTCCACAGACAACTCCATCAGCACCATGTCCCTGCAGTGAAGCAGCCTTAAGGACACAGACATGGCCATGTATTGCTGTGCAAGAAACACAGTGAGAGAAACTCCTTCCTGAAAGGGGCAGAAACCCTCAGCCCGATGCAGCTGCAGAGCAGGAGTCTCAGAGGCATCTGTCAATCCAGCACCAGAGGACACAATGTCTGCTGTGTCCTAGAGAGTGAGAACAAGAACACAGGCCACTGACACGACAGGGAAATATCTCCCCATGTGGGGGCAGTGATGCCTCTTACTGGATCGGGGTTCTCTGGAGTGGCTCACTCTGTGGCTTCTGAATAACCACACGACTATAGAGCAGATGAGGTCAGGTTTCTTCACGATATTTTCAGAGTTCAGCCCTTGCTGCCGTTGAGGAATGAGCAGGTGCATTGCTGTAATAGGAAAGAAATTCCTAACCTCAAATTTCCTGGCCTCTTTTCTCACCAAGGCCATTCCAATTATTACTAGAACTTCTTCCTGACAAGTAACTGAGGTATCTTATTGTCAACATGGCTGATAAACACATGTGGGGTTAATTGAAGGGCGGAGGGATAAATGGTTCAGTGAGCCTCGCCTTTGTAGTTCTCAGGTCTCTTGCCTGTGATGACCGAACCAGCGTGCAGATGCCTTAGCAGTTCCCTGCTTCAGCTTGCAAGACTGACTTCCTGCAAGACATCCCCAAGGAGAAGCCACATGAACCTACCCCGATGCAGCCCTGGGTGCTGGAGCACCCGTGTGGAGAACCCTGTGTGCGCTGAGTTGCTTACACATTCACTGACTCAGCTTTTCTCCTACAGTTGGCATCATTGTGTCCGTTTTGTGAGATGGAGGTGGACTTCGTGGATTGGTTTTGGACATATGAGTTAATGTTGGTCTTGTGGGCTTGAGAAGCACTGGGTTGGGATGTTTTCTTGATGCACACTTACCCTTTATATAAAACTCTCTTATACATTAGTTTCTATAGATTTGTTTCTCTAAAGTACCCAAACTAACACAGTAGCGATGGTCATTTTTGCGTTCTAACTGAATTCAGTTGCCTGCATTCAACTTGATTCAAGAAACAGCTTTGTAGAAACTTTAAGGTGGAGTGGTGGCATTTGCAATTAGAAAACTACTAATGGATCCCAGACCTTATACCAGCCAGTTACACTCATGGGGAAATACTTCATATAGTTTTCTGGTTAAAAGTGATCTCCCCAGGAGGAGATTAGACCCTGCTGAGCCAGGATGGACTTGGTTCAGAAGTGTCTACATCCTTCCTCTCCCTCTTTCTCCTGAAGATACTGGTCCTACCTGAGGTCAGTGTCAGGGAAGGGTATTTTGGATTGATTAGATTCAGGTAGCACACAGGGAGAGGCCATGGTGTACAGAGACCTCTGACTATAAGTCACTGTATTAGTGACTTTGACCCTTCAAGGAAACAGTTCTCCCTAACTCCGACCTCTGTGAGCATTGAGGACACATCTGTTATTGCTGTGCAGGTGGACACAGAGAGGGCAGTCAGTGTGGCCCTCACATAAACTATACTGCAGGACAGCTCTGGTACCGGACTGCACAGACCGTTCAGACCAGCAGGTGGCACTCAGGACAAACAACAAGCCCAGGATCCAGGAGCAGGTACAGAGCTGAAATAATGTGGGGCTTTCTGCAGTGTCTTGAGTTGGTTTTGTTCCCACAGCTCTCAAACAGGTTCAGTGGAAACTCTGTTTACAATCGTAGGGAGTGTACTAGTGTCTCCTTAATGGTAACAAAGAAACTCTCACTGTCATGTAGTTGATTACGATCCAAAGTGACCCGATGGGACAGGTTTAAACTACCCCTGTAAAAGGTATTTGCATATAAGTGTTTAGTCTTGCAAAATTCTCTCATGTGATCTGCAATTTTATTTTTTAGTTTCACCTTAGTTAGTTGAAAGTATATAAAATACGAGTGATTTATATAAACAAACCTGGAGTTCGCATGAAAGTACCAGCATGATAGCCAGTAAAATAGGCCCCATGGGGCAGAGATACAAAGAGGGGTGGTGATGTTGAAAGCTAACTATCCTCAATAAAATTTTTTAAAATAGAAAGAAAGAAAGCTAAGTATTGGGCTTCTAACCACCAGGTCACTGGGTTGAAATCCAACATCCTCCCCTCAGGGACTGTACTATCGTCTCTTAAATTCCAACAAAGAGAATGTCCCTTAACAAAGGGCAGGAAGACAGTAAAAGCACTACAAGTTGGTGCCCTTTGAAAGTGAAAACTTGCCAGAAACGTAAAATGCAAACATTATCCACAAAATAAGTGATCGAAAAATGGTAAACTTATTCCCTGTCAGTGGTGGAAAATTTGTGGGCTGAGGGTGTAGGGGGTCAGGCAGCCCCACTAGGTCCCTGCTGCCATCAGAATCATTGTATGTTTATTCACTGCACAGGGTGGTGTCTATTAACAATATTTCATCCTTCACTGCCTAAAAATTGAATGACTTTCTAAATCATTAGTATTATGAGGAAGGTAAAAACAATTTATTTTGGTTTTATGTTGACATTTACTTAGAGAACTGACTCTTTTTCATTAAGTGAACTTTTGCATAAATGCTATGTTTCTGAAAGCTACTGCAACTTGATATCACAATTACAAAGTCTTTAAGAATAGAAATATGTTTTGTTGAATATGGAACTAGAAGTTAAAATTCAAGGCCAGCTCTAAGGGAAGGCTTTATGACTGTTAAAAAAATTCATTTGATTAATGATAATCTTTTCAATTAATAGTTTAAAAGTATAAAACTAGGAAAGTTAGACCTTAATCCTATTAAGAAAAAAACATACAGTAAAGTGCTTAGATGTTAAAACAAAATACAAAGGCAAAATAGTCTAGAATAAAATAATGGACTTTATATTTGTGTTTGTTTGTATGTCTTTATGACTATGAGATTTCAGATAAAACCATAAAATCATGGTGCATTAATGAAAAAAATAAGTTCAATAGCATTTGGACTTTTTGCAATTATAAATGTTATGAAAAGCTAGATATTTTAATAAACTATGTGTAACCTTGAAAAGAATGGGAATTCCAGAACATTTCATTGTGCTCATGAGGAACTTGTACATGGATCAAGAAGTAGGTGTGTGAACAGAACAAGGGTTTAAAATCAGGAAAGGTGTGTGTCAGTGTTGTAACCTCTTTTCATACTTGTCCAAGCTGTATGATGAACAAATAATCAGAAGAGCTGGCATATATGAAGAAGAATATGGCATCAGGACTGAAGAAAGGCTTATTAATAACATGTGATATGAAGATAATACATTCTTGCTTGCTCAAAGTGAGGACTTGAAACACTTGCTGATGATGATCAAGGATTGCAGAGATTATTATGTATTAGGATTCAATGTAAAGAAGACCAAATGATGAGGGCCATATTCCAATTATTCCAATTCTGCTGTTGTTTCTGATAACTGTTTATTTTGAACTGACTTTGGAAAGTCAGCATACTTCATGAAGACTACAGACACCCATCTTCCTCCCAGGTGCTCTCACAACAAGCAGCCAAGAAGAGCATTCACTCTCTCTCTCCTAATAGCTCAAGTCAAAGCAAAACAAAAAAAAAGTGTTACACGACTCAGTCTTTATAAGTGGCCTTGATTCTGCCTTGTCTGCTTGAGCCAACTGTAGTAAAGTTCAATGTATTGGAATTTTCTTTTAAGTTCCAGGATCCTACTGCATTTAAACTCTGAAAATTGTCTTACTTTGTGGAACTTTGTGAATCCTTACAATTATTATGTGCATTCCTAGATTGTTTCATTCCTTCAATAAACCCTTTAATTTTTAACTGAAGCTCCTGTTTGGCTTTGGAATGAAGAAGAGAAAAGTAAATAATATGTTCATTTCTTGACAATAGGTGTCTACCAATCACTATCAAGTTCCTAAAAA
Organism: Tenrec ecaudatus; assembly: GCF_050624435.1. Classification (NCBI taxonomy): domain Eukaryota; kingdom Metazoa; phylum Chordata; class Mammalia; order Afrosoricida; family Tenrecidae; genus Tenrec; species Tenrec ecaudatus. Next base: position 500,529 of record NW_027459692.1, on the reverse strand, counting down.
GGAAGAAAACAAACAATAAATAACAATAAACTGACCATTTTTTAGCAAAATGTAGTAAACATCAAGGGATTCAAAAAGTTATCTTCAATAGCTAATTTTTGTGGCAAGATTATATTTGTTTGAATATAATAGCGAAGGAGAATCTGACTACAGTGTAAGAACAATTATGAACATTGAGCATTCTGTTTGAGGCCATGCCCTAACCTGCTTAACTTTATGTAACAATGTAAATTCCACAGCTTGTACAAAGAACCTCCCCTTAGGACACGAGATGAGGCCACAGGATGTTAGAATACCCCATTTATTGCCTATAATTATTCTGAATTTTCTTTCCCAATCCCCTGTCTCTCTTGAGCCTTTCCTCACAGGAAAATATCACATTATACCAAATGACTATCCATTTTGACGAAAAGTGGCCAGGCAAACATGTCCAGTATAGATATTCCCAACCTTCAGGTCACAGATAACTTGGAACGGAAGGACTTTGTTCAAGGAAGCAAGTCACCAAAAAGACATCATCACACCAAATAAAAAGACATTTGGAACCAAGAAGTAGAAAGAGTCCTATCTTGTTAAGAATCATAACCCCAGGTAGGGACAGAGGGGGAAAATGAGAAGCTGATACTAGGCATCAAGTAGAAAGAATATTTTTTGAGAACGATGATGGCAACAAATGTGCAAATGTGCTTGAGACAATGACTGGATGAATAGACTGTGCTAAGAGTTGTACAAGCCCCCAATAAAATTATTTTTTGTAAAGAATCATAACCGTGGACATCAAGAATCTCAACAGAGCCATAGCAATAGAAGAAATAGAAAAGGGTATCAAGGGATTACCACCAAAAAATCCCCTGGACCAGATGGCTACACTGGAGAATTCTACCAAGCATTCAGGGAAGAACTAATACCAATCCTACACAAACTTTTCCAGAACATAGAAAAATATGGCAAACTCCTGGACTCCATCTATGAAGCTAGTATAACTCTGATACCCAAACCGGGCAAGGATCCCACAAGAATCGAGAACTACAGACCAATATCCCTAATGAACATTGATGCAAAAATCCTTAACAAAATACTAGCCAACAGAATACAAAAGTATATAAAACAAATAATTCACCATGACCAAGTGGGATTCATACCAGAGATGCAGGGATGGTTCAACATACGAAAGACCATTAGTATTATTCATCATATTGACATGAAAAAGTATAAGAACCACATGATAATATCAATAGACGCAGAAAAAGCATTCGACAACATCCAACACCAATTCCTGTTTAAGACACTAGCGAAGATAGGAATGGAAGGAAAGTTCCTCAAGACAATACAAGCTACATATGAAAAACCAACAACCAAAGTGGTAGTCAATGGAGAAAAGACTAAAACAATCCCACTGAAAAAGGAGAAGACAAGGATGCCCCTTGTCCCCATTCCTATTTAATATCATGCTGGAGGTTTTAGCTAACAGCATAAGGCAAAGATGTGACATCAAAGGTATTCATCTGGGGAAGGAAGAGGCGAAACAATCGTTATTTGCAGATGATATGATTTTATATATGGAAAATCCCACAAGTTCCACAAGGGGAGTACTGGAAGCAACAGAGGAGTTTGGCAGAGTGGCAGGATACAAGATCAACAAACAGAAGTCCATCGGACAGTTATACACATCAGATAAGACCACAGAAGAAGAGATCAAAAAGGTGGTACCCTTCACAATAGCCAAACACAAATTGAAATATCTAGGGATACACCTGACTGAAAAAACAAAAGATCTATATAGGGAAAACTATAGAACACTATTACACGAAACCAAGAGCTACTTCAACAAATGGAAGAATATCCCATGCTCTTGGATTGGGAGACTTAATATAGTTAAGATGTCAGTTCTGCCAAAAGCACTATATAAGTTTAATGCCATCCCAATACAATTACCATCATCTTTCTTCAAAGAAATGGAAAAACTGATTACCAACTTCATATGGAGAGGGAAGAAGCCCAGAATTAGCAGAGAACTCCTCAAGAAGAAGGACACAGTGGGAGGGCTTGCTTTACCTGACTTTGGCACATACTATGCACAACAGTTCCTAAAACTGCATGGTATTGATACAATGACAGATACGCAGACCAAAGGAATAGAAACCCAGGAATAAAAGCATCAGCATACACACAGCTGATCTTTGATAAGGGCCCCAAAAATATCAAATGGGAAGCCGATGCCCTCTTTAACAAGTGGTGCTGGGAAAAAATGGATATCAACCTGCGAAAAATGAAGCAAGACCCTCATCTCACTCCATGTACAAGAATAAACTCAAGGTGGATCACAGACCATGAAGTTAAACTCCAAACTATTGGGGCCATCAATGAGGGAATTGGGACCAACTTGAGAACTTTGGTGCAGGGAATACACAGGCTATCAGAAATAGGGAAGGACACAAACACAGAGGTGGCACAAATTGACAAGTGGGATATACTGAAGATAAAACACTTGTGTACATCTAAAGAATTCACCAAGAGAGTAATAATTGAGTCCACAGACTGGGAAAACATCTTTAGCAATGACACATCAGACAAAGGCCTTATTACTAAAGTCTACAATACTCTGCTAGCTTCCAAAAAGAAAAAACCAATAGCCCACTTGCAAGGTGGGCAAAGGACTTGAACCGAAATTTCACAGGGACAGAAATCCGAATGGCCCACAAACATATGAGAAAATGTTCCCTATCTTTAGCCATAAGAGAAATGCAAATTAAAACAACAATGAGGTACCACCTGACACCCTCAAAGTAGCCCAATTCAAAAAATCAGAAAGCAACAAGTGTTGGAGGGGTTGTGGGGAGACAGGAACTCTCATCCACTGCTGGTGGGCCTGTAAGTACGTACTGCCACTATGGAAATCAATCTGACGATAGCTAAAACAGATGGAAATAGAGTTACCATATGACCCAGCAATCCCCCTACTGGGCATATACCCAGAAGAAGCAAGAAACAAACCAAGGCCAGACATCTGTGCTCCAATGTTCATTGCGGGACAGTTCACAATTGCAAGGAGCTGGAAGCAATCCAAAATTACATGAACTGATGATTGGATTAAAAGACTGTGGTATATACATACAATGGAGTACTCCGCATCACTAAAAAGCAGTGATGAACGTATGAGGCACATAGCGGCATGGGAAGAACTGGAGGAAATCATGCTAAGTGAAGTAAGTCAGGCACAAAAGGACAAGTACAACATGAGCCAGCTGAGGTAAGTATTAAAAAAAAAAATTTTAATGCAAAAGTGGCATAGGGGAAAAAGCTACTGTACACAAACATTTTGGGGGTGAAGACTGTGTAGTATGGAAGAGACCAGACCAAAACCAGGGATGCACATGGTAGACAATGGTTAAGGAGGTTGGGAAAGCAAAATAAAAGAATGAATATAAGGAACAAAAGGAGAGTGGGGGCATGGGGCACTAATCCACCCAAGGGGAGGGTATTGTTTATATCTCCACAGGGAAAGTGGGACCAGACTTCAACCCAGTGCTGCAAGGTGTGAATGCAATATCCCGGGGTGGAGTAGGGAACCAGTGGAGAGGTCTGGGAGGCTGGCCCCAGCACCATAAATTAAGTGGATTCCTGCCCCTCCCCCGAAAAGAATTTGTTCCAAAGGGCGACATTGACTCTGCAGCTCCGGAGATGGACATATCTGATCAGAGCACACGGGAGAAGATGAAGGGGCAGGAGGAGAGAGTGGAACACAGCCTGGCCCACCAGGCCGTGAGGATGATGTTCCTGAGTAGAGTAGCCAGTCCACAGAGAGAACAACATGGCTGGCCCCACTATGAGAAATGATGCCACCCAGTGACTAAGGGAGATACAGGGGACAGCACCGGAGACACAGTGTGGGAATTGCACCTGACCTGTTCCCACCACATCGAGCCAAAGCACTGAGGGAGTGCAGCGGAACAGCAAGGGTATGGAGTGGCAAGGTCCCCAGGGAATGCTGAAAGTGGACTTTGGGGCCAGGGCTTGGTGCCCCAACAGACTGGACTGGAAAACGCTCCTAAGGGCCAGCAAATGATCCCTGAACTAACTACAAGCTTTTCTCTTGTGAAGTGTTTTGTTTTGTTCTTTGTCAGTGGTTTGTTTTGTTGTTTTGTTGTCTGGTTGTATACTGTTGCTTTGTTTTCCTCTGTCTTGTTTTCGTGCATGTTAGTGTCTCCACAGGTCTGTATGAATAGGACAGGCTGGATGAACTATCTGGAGGAAAAACAACAGGACCGACACTTCCGGGGGAACTTAGGGTGGGGGAGCGGTAGGGGGTAAGGAAGTGGTGTTAACAAACACAGGGACAAGGGAACAACATGGGACCCAAAATGGTAGTGAGGGGGGAGTGGCAGGCCAGGTGGGGAATGATCAAGGGTAAGGTTGCATAGAGAAGAGGTATAGCTATACCACAGGTGGGGACAGGGCATGGTAGTGGGGCAGGAGGAAAGTCAAGAGAGATGGAGGAAGGAGCTGGGAGTCAAGGGGAATTTATGGAGGTCTAGACAAAGACATGTACATGCTAATATATATAGGAGGATGGGGAAATAGATCTATGTGTGTATATTTATAGGTTCAGTATTAAGGTGGTGGAAGGAGCTTGGGCCTCTACTCAAACACTCCCTCAATGCATGAATACTTTCTTTTATTAAATTTGCACTCTATGATGCTCACTCTCCCGACACAACTGCTGAAGCCAAAGTGGGTGAACAAGTAAATGTGGTGAAGAAAGCTTATGGTGCCCGGCTATCGAAAGAGATAGTGTCTGGGGTCTTAAAGGCTTGAAGGTGAACAAGTGGCCATCTAGCTCAGAAGCAATAAAGCCCACATGGAAGAAGCACACCAGCCAGTGCGACCACGAGGTGCTAAAGGGACCAGGTATAAGGCATCATGCAAAAAAAAAAAAAAAGAATATATATATATATGTGTGTGTGTGTGTATTGTGTGTGTGTACATATGTATGTGTGTGTGTGTGTGTGTGTGTGTATACCATTGAGAATGAATGGGGAAGTGCAGAGTGGAGACCCAGGGCCCAAGTTTCAGCCACTGGAGATCCCCTCATAGAGGGGTTTAGGAGAGGAAATGGGTCAGTCAGGGTGCGATATAGTACCGATGAAGAACACAGCTTTCCCCTCGATCCTGGATGCTTCCTCCCTCCAACTACCATGATCTGAATTCTACCTTGCAGGACTGGATAGGGCAGAGGTTGTACACTGGTGCATATGGATGCTGGAGGCACAGGGAATCCAGGGTGGACGATACCTTCAGGACCAGGGGTGTGAGGGGAGATGCTGGGAGAGTGGAGGGTGAGTGGGTTGGAAAGGGGGAACTGATTATAAGGATCCACATGTGACTTCCTCCTTGGGAGATGGACGGCAGAGAAGGGAGGGAAGGGAGACTCCGGATAGGGCAAGATATGACAAAATAAATATTTGTGGATTATCAAGGGCTCCTGAAGGAGGGGGGAGTGGGAAGGGAGGGGGAAAATAAAGAGGACCTGATGCAAAGGGCTTAAGTGGAGAGCAAATGCTTTGAGAGTGATTAGGGCAAAGAATGTACGGATGTGCTTTATACAATTGATGTATGTATATGTGTGGATTGTGATAAGAGTTGTATGAGCCCCTAATAAAATGTAAAAAAATAAAAGAAAAAAAAGAAAATGATTAGAGCAAAGAATGTACAGATGTGCTTTATGCAATTGATGTATGTATATGAATGGATTGTGATAAGGGTTGTATGAGCCCCTAATAAAATATTTTTTAAAAGAATCATAACCCCACCATAATGCATATTCATGACAATCCCCGGTCCCTGTGAAATCTGTTTCACATCCATAATCCTTTACATTTACTTGTTGGTTTACTTGGCTAAATCTGTAAACCACTTCTACCATTTATTTTCAGGAGCTTTCCTTGGGGAATCTTCTGGCTGAGTCCTTACTTGATCCAAGTAAAGCAAGGCCCTTTCACTTTCATACACCTCCTGTCTTTTTTTCTCAGCAAGAGTGGTGCTACTTAAATGTTATACATTTCGTTTAGATGAGTTTGCTTTTCCCTTATAGAGTCGCTATGATACGGAATCACTTTAATGACAGTGGGTTTGGGATTGGTGTTATCATAAAGAAGATGTGATAGGGACAGGAGGAAGGTCAAGGGAAATAAAGAGGTGGGAAGCAAAGGGCTGTTATAGAGGTCTAGATAAAGACATGTACATATGCAAATATATTTATATATGAGGATGGGGAAATAGATCTATGTGCAGATAATTATAGGTTTAGTATTAAGTTAGCAGAAGAACATTGGGCTTCCATTCAAGTACTCCCTCAATACAAGAATACTTTCCTCTATTAAAGTGGCATTCAATGATGCTCACCTTCCCTACACAACCGCTGAAGACAAAGAGGGTGAATAAGCAAATGTGGTGAAGAAAGCTGATGGTGCCCAAGTATCAAAAGGTACAGCATCTGGGGTCTCAAAAGCTTGAGGGTAAACAAGGGGCCATCTAGCTCAGAACAACATAGCCCACATGGAAGAACACACAAGCCTGTGTGATCCCAAGGTGCTGAAGGGATCAATTATCAGACATCAAAGAACAAAAAATCATATCATTGGATGCACACCTCCATGATACGATCGCTGAAGACAAATGGGTGCATAAGCAAATGTGGGGAAGAAAGCTGATGGTGCCCAACTCTAAAAAGGTATAGTGTCTACATGGAAGCAGCACACCAGCCAGTGCCATCATGAGGTGTCGAATGGATAAGGCATCAGAATAGAAAACAATCTTACCATAGTGAATGAGGGGAGGAGTGCAGAGTTAAGACCCAAAACCCATTTATCAGCCACTGGAGATACCCTTGAAGAGGGGTTTAGGGGAGGAATGAGCCAGTCAAGGTAGGATGCAGCACTGATGAAAAATACAACTTTCTTCTAGTTCCTAAATGCTTCCTCCCCCCGCTCCCCCACACGATCATGATTCGAATTCTACCTTGCAAGTCTGGCTAGACCAAAGGATATACACTGGTACAGATAGGAGCTGGAAACACAGGGAATCCAGGGCAGATGATACCTTCAGGACCAGCGGTGTGAGTGGCGATACTGGGAGGGTAGAGGGAGAGTGGGTTGGAAAGAGGGAACTGATTACAATACAAAGATCTACATGTGACCTCCTCCCTTGGGGGCAGACAACAGAAAAGTGGGTGAAGGGAGACGTCAGACAGGGCAAGATATGACAAAATATTAATTGAGAATGATGAGGACAATGAATGTACAGTTGTGCTTTACACAATTGATGTATGCATGGATTGTGATAAGAGTTGTATGATATGAACCCCTAATAAAATGATTTTGAAAATAAATAATAATGAAATAATAAAGTTAATTCTCAGAGTAAAACAAAATTTTTTAATTGAAAAAAAACAAAGAAGATAATGGGGTCGGATTTCCTCTTTTCAGTTTCTGAGCAGACTGGCATCATCACTACTTCATTCCTGGGGCTTCCAAAATGCAGAATATTTTATCAATTTCCAGGTAAAATATCAAACCTACTGAAAAACATTACATCATGGACAGGGTTCTCTAGGATCCACAGACCTTGTCCATTGTCATCAATTTCCTGTGGAGATTCTTCTGCCAAGCGGTAAATTGCCAGTGTCCAGCTCTGTCAGAGATAACCTGAAACAGGGTCTGAAGGTAGGGAGAGGGACTTTAAATAAAGAAGGAATAGAAGACAGAACAGAGGGGTTCAGGAGGACCGAACAGCTCAACAACCCTGGAGCTTCTGGCAATTTTATTTTTGCAAAAGCCTTCCTTATATACTAAACACAGTAACCACAACCTTGACTTCATCATCTGTTCCGGGCAGTTTGTCAGTCTGTTTATACAAAGCTTATTCATAACTAAAACAATATATTCCTCAAAAAAACTTTTATATCTAGTACAGGATGAGAACACACAATCAAGGCTATCTGTTCCTCCAAGGATACTGTGAGATCAGTCAACTGGACACGTAGTCCTCTGATGTACACAGAAAGGCCAAATTTTCCAAACTGACTCAGGGGAAGATAGGGAAAGGGAAAAGAGTCCCCACTCCAATCCCTTAAAGCCCGGAGTAATTAGGGAAAATTCCCTACTCAGTCTCAACCAAAGCCAAGGAAGTAAGTGGAGAACTTCTTAGACCGAATCCCACAGTAAATTCTCTCTGGTAGTGTCCAGATTCCCCAAATGGCTTGACATAATAAGGTTTCCATTGCTTGTCATCAGTGATTATTTTCCCTCTTCCTAGTTGTCAAAGATTTGAACCCAGGATTGATGAACCCCTCACAGATTCTCAACCTAGTTTTTGCTTTCTCTGGTGACTGCTGAATTCCAGAGCTGGATCTTCCAAAACCTGCAGAAGTGGTTGGAGTAGTTGTGAGCAATATATTCTAGTAGCAGAAAACAGCTTCCCATCACTATGGAGATGGTACTCAAGCTCCCGAAGAATACCCACAAATCAGTTATCCTGCATCTGAGCTCAATCACACTGAGGGCACAGCTGTCCACTCATGTGGGAGAGAATCTGAGAGAGAACTGAGTGCCATCCCAGACACAAATATCACTGCAATCATGGCATTGATCTACGGTGATAACGTGGGGTGTGGAAAGCACAGGGGCGACTATATTTCTGGGGCCTGGGCAATGTGGGAGGCCTGGGAGCAAGCAGCTTCCTGTTAGCATCTAGGGTTTCCATTCCCTCCAAAATATTTCCTCCCAGAATGCCGTCTTCTTAAATGTGTATTCCCAAACCCCACAGATATTATAATTTTCATCCATTTGTAGATTTTATGCACACACAAAATTGTATGTGTGCATGCATACCTGTTTTATACACAAATGCTGTTTGTCTCATTGAGAGCTATGGCATATATTCAATGTTTTTTTATACCCTGGATGGCTGTATTGGAATGAAAAAACAATGATCACACAACATAACACTCTGTGGGACTCAACTGAAGAGAACTTAATGGTGAATTCATAGACACAGACATCTGTATAGTATAGAAATATGGCTCTGAAATTAAGTACCTCATTGCCCATCTAATGGAGCTACTAAAGATGAGCACGCCATATCACAGTTTAGCAGGGCAGGCAAGGTGGGTAGGAACTAATACATATAAAAACTCACATAAATGAAACAGAAGGCGCACAGAAAATAAACGAATTAAATGAAAAAAAGAGAAGACAAATTAAAGTGATAAAGACCCAGATTCCCTGCTCATGACAAAAAGAAAGAGGACTGGAATCTCTCAGATCAGAAACCAGAGAAGAGACACCATTCCACAGATTTTATGGACATGTTTTATGAACAGCTTCATACACACAGTTTAAAAAAGTCACTGAATAGGGGAAATTCCTTGAAAGGCTAAAAAGAATCTAATAATGTCCCCACATAAGAAACGGATCATAGAGCTGCTCACTGTCATCATGCGTATCCATCGGTTGAGGGGAACGAGAGGGGATGCACTGTGAGCTCTCAGATGGCAAAGGCTGTTGTGTCTGCCATATACAGCTTATAACTTGAAAGTTACTTTCTTAAAAATTAATAATGTGTAACAATCAAAGCAATACTTGGTACAGAACCTGTGTAAGGGCTCTGTTTTCCTATGAGAGTGTTTGTGTTTCTCTGAGTCTGAGGGAGAACAGGTGCCCATAATCTCTACTCATCCGCTTCTAAATATCAGAGAAGATGCCAATGTAGCTCTCTGCCTGCCGATAAACCAGCCACAGCCCCTGATTTGGGAGATCTCAGAGGACAGTCCAGCCTTCGGGTCTCTGCTGTTACCATTTCATGCCCAGGAGCTAGTCCAGAGGACACATCATTAATTTTGCAGCAACGCTGGCTTTCATTTTGGCTATTTCACATGGTAATTGTGCTGTACCCTGCTCTGTGTGTGTGTGTGTGTGTGTGAGAGAGAGAGAGAGAGAGAGAGAGAGAGAGAGAGAGAGAGAGAGAGAGAGAGAGAGAGAGAGAGAGAGAGAGAGAGAGAGAGAGAGAGAGAGAGAGAGAGAGAGAGAGAGAGAGAGAGAGAGAGATGGTGAGTGATTTAGTTTATTTAGGTCATCTGAGCACAGTGTCTCCTGCTTGCAGGTGGTCAGTGTGAGGTGCAGCTGGTGGACTTTAGGGTTGATATGCGAAAGCCAGAAGGATCTCTGAAAATATCCTGTGTAAATTCTGGATTCAGCATCAATAACAATGGCATGAATTGGGTCCTCCAGACTCAAGGAAAGGGCCTTCAGTGGGTCTCAAGCATTAAGACTGGTGGTGGTACACACTACATTGACTGCGTGAAGGGTCGATTCACCATCTCCAGAGACAACTCCAAGAACACACTCTATCTTCAAATGAACAACCTGAAAGCTGAGGACAGGGCCATGTATTATTGTGCAAGAGACACCCAATGGGGGGAAATCAGTGAGAGCCCAGACACAAATCTCCCCTGCAGGAAGGACAGTGGTCTCCAGGGGGCGCTCAGAACTCACAGAGCACAGGACTCAGACACAGGAGCAGGTGCAGCTGGAGCTTCAAGGCTGTTTTCTTGTGGGGATCTGCGGATTCTGCTAAATCTCGGTTTCCCTAGGGAATCCCTCTCTAATTTAAAAATATTAATTCTGTGACTACTTCCGGTATCTGTGAATTCAAAAAGTATATTGTAACGGGAGAATATAATCTGTCTTACAGCAACAAACAGTCTGCCCCTTAAGGACAGGAAATGACTCTGTTAGGGGTCCTTGCATCAGAGTTCTCATGACGCTCCGATAAATACTTTCCAATCAGACTCAGTGGAAATAGGAGACTGGGAAAAGGTAACTATTAAGTGCCAACATTGTTGGCTGCAAAGTTCACAGTATATTCTTCCATCACTTTGTGAGTTTTCCTGACAATCACTTATTCAAAATATAGAAACATCAATACATGCACACCATAGAAAGATATACATGCCTAAAAGTACTAGAGAGACCACAAAGCACATTATGACATAGACATGAGTGAAATTACACAAACACACACGCACACGCACAAACACAAAACAATGAAACAAAACAAAAAAACACCTGCAGTGGAAGCTCCACTCAAACTTGGGCACTTGTCAGATAGCAGGAATTAGGAAATGGCAAATAGTTTCTGACATTCAGCAGTGTCCCAGGGTTACTTCAATTTCATAGTCTCCTGAAATGGTGTTCTCAAAGGAACCAAATTGTTGAACTTAAAGAAGAAAATCTCCAGTGTGGGTGGCACAGGTGATTGCTATCCTAAAGTCATGTGTTTCAGAGTATGATCATATGATTTCAAACTGTAAAAACAAGATCAGAGGAGGGAATGGTATTAGAGGTGCAATTCAGGGCTATCATTGTTGGAAGTTCTCTTTGTTCTGGCTAAAGACTTCAGGCCTCTAGTGATGTGCTGTTGTTTTCCTTTCTCTCTTGGCATTGGTCTGACAAGGGGAATACAATCCTGCACTTGCCTTGTCAGCACCCTCAGGGGGATTCCAGGGTTATTATAGTTGATGACTGTAAGTTTGTCTGGAGTTCTGCTAAAGCGAAAGGTGATCAACTGATCTTCTGACTGCAGCATTCTAAGGGAAACATTGTGAACCTAGGTCTGACATGTGGCCTTACAAACATCCACGTTTCTCCCTCAAGGGAAATTTGGGCCCAGGAGAAATTCCTGACCCTCTTCCAGGATAGACCTTCTTCTTTTTTACCGCATCTGTTTCCCCCGCAGTTGCTATAGCTTATCACAGGTGACCATAACGTCCTGTTTTGGAGTTTTTAGCTTGTATATCTTGGTTTTTGTGTATTATGGAAGATAGGGGCTATATTCGGGGGGGGGGATCATATGGCGTCCTCTCTTTCTATTGGTCTCTGTGTGAATTAACCACTACACGTTATTCTGCTGATGAAAACCAGACTAGCAAAAGTATTCAACTCTAGGAGAGAGGACACACCCCATAGGATGCCCAGTTCTCCCCATTCACTGGAAAGGCAGGATTATACATAAGTCACAGTGGAATTTCTGAAGGCCTAAGATTCTCTTGTTGCAATATTAAATAGGAAAAGAAAAATGTGTTGAACAAAAGAGTGAAACCATGGATGTTGGTTTCCTGATCGGATGTCTTTGTGTTTGCATGCCTTCAATGCAGCTAGAGGCTCTGGGAGACTTGAGGCAGAATAGGGCACCTCTGAGATTCCGCAGTCCAATCTGTGGACCAATCCCCAGCAGTGATGGCATGGATGTCATCAGCCAATTCTATGAAGGGCCTGAAGTGAGTAATAGTTATTCCATATCCTACCTATACACTGTGAATACCTGAATGACAGTCACCAGGGAAAAGCCAAGAACATTCTGCATCTTCAAATGGACAGCCTCAACACTGATAACACAACCTTCTATTTCAATAATGGAGACACGGAAAAGGGAATCTGTAAGGGTCTGTACACAAACCTCCCAAAAGGGAGGTATGGATTTCAGGGATTGCTCAGGACTCTCAGTCATAGGGCTCAGTTCTGGCAGACAGTATGGAGGGGAGTTAAGAACTGGCTTCATGTCAGTGTCTGGGACTTCCTCTCCATCTTACAAATTCCATTAGAGCTTCTTTCAATGTGAGGGTTTGCATCAACCACTGAATTACAAACTTTGCATTGTAAGGGGAGGAAACAGTCCCCCATTTCCAAAGAGCAGAAGGACACCTTTGGAGTCAGATACACACAGAGGGACAAGGCAAAGATGATGGATCTCTCAGCTATGATGCAAATCTGTGCCCAGCAAGGGTCTTGGGAGGAAAGGGTGGCTGGGATTTCCATAAAGTTAGCTCAATCCCGCATGAACCAGCAAGCACTTCACAGTGTCCTCAAGCCATAGCTGTGCATTGGAGCTGTCCTGTGTATCTCAAACCCAGCTTGTCTCCATCCCCTTGACATCCTCAGACACTGGGTGGGAATCAGGACAAAGCAGGTGAGGAGTTCCAGAGGACACATTTAAGGGCCTGCCCTATCATACGGTTAGCTTAGACAATCATGGCATTAACATTCAGAGATGGAGGTGACCTGGACTAGTGTGCAATTACATCAAAGTGTGATCCTTAAGTTGTCCTGCCAGCCAGCAACATCAGATGTTATGAGACGAGTGTGTGCTGGAATGACCAGGTTCACGTAATGCCATACTAGTCTGTATGTGGAAACTGAATGACTCCAATGAGCTTCAACTGAAAACTATCATCATATTATTCGATTGAAATCCTGAATTTTAGTGAACCTCGTGAGTGTTCTTTTGCAAGGCATTTGCTTTTTCTCCTCAGCAAAACCGAGCTCAGAAAAGCCCAGGTGACCAGGACCTGTGCTTGGATTTCCACAATGGTAAAAAAATATTAATTTAGAGACATAGAGACAGTTTAAGCATTCAGTAAATGAGTTGTGTCAACTGTAAGACTGGAGAAAATGCTTGTCATGGTGGATATCAATGATAAAGAAATATTCATGGGAAGTGAACATTAAAAATGCATGTTTCAAGATAGTACTACTGAGTTCATGGTCAAGAATATGCAAATGATTCCAAAATCAGGCAATCTGTGACTTGGGTAATACATTCAAGGTTGAGAGTCCTGCAGTTATTAAGGGGTCAACCCTACAGCACAAAAAGAGTCACAGACTTTGGTTGTAAATGATCAAATTTCAGGTGAGCCAGAGCCGCTGGGTAATGAATAGTTAAAACGGTCTATAATCCTTCCTAAAATTTAAGGACCTGAATGGACCTCATTTAATTTGGAGTGCCTTTGTGTCTCAAACTGGTGTATTTTGGTTAAGGATCTGAAATACTATTTTTGGATCTTATTCTTACTCTGTCCTGTCTATTAAACAACTCCTTCCCCCTAACTGCTCTGCTGTATCTCTACATGTGAAGTCATGACACCTGACTGGTTTGCACTCTTCTGAACGTTCCTGCCAAACAAAGGTCTTTCTTCAGAATCTTGCATTTCTTAAAGGGCACAGAGTTAAAGCCTTGTCTTGTCTGGGGACCAACTTTTCTAGTTGGCAACGTCTTCCCTGAACCATGATGACACTTAACTCACTTTACTTACACTGAGGTTTTCCTTAGCCATCAGGCACTGGGATGCATTGAGGGTGTTGCTTGTAGGAGCGGTGTGGTTTGTGATGATCACGGCCAAGGTGGGAAAAGACTGGGCTGATTCTCATCAGTAGGAGGCCAATGCCTCCTGGAGACATCCTGCCAGAGACCTCAGGGCATATGACCATTAATAACATGCAGGGACAGGAGTGAAGGACAGCCTCTGGTCCCAGCTTACCCCTGCCTGACCTTAGCAATATGGTCTGAAGTGAACCCATGAGCATGTGAGCCATTTCCTCAAGTATTCATGAGTTTCTGTTGGACTCTGGAACAATTCACAGAGCCCAGAAACATGAGGAAGTATACTCAAGGGAGGGGTGGATTGAAAAGGGCACTGAATGGCATTATGGAAGAGGTGGATATTGAGGCATCATCAATCCCCAACTCCTTGGGATCAGCCTGGTATTAATTCTTGTAAATCATATATTTACCACATATGAAAATAACCAAGGACTTTGAGGTTGATTAAGTGGCACCAGTGTATGAAAAAGAAATGTGTTTTGGAGAGTGTGAGATAATGGAGACACTGCAGGGTGGACCTGATGGTTTCAAGGAAATCTGTACTGTCCAGTCTCTGACACACAGGTATATCAGAGCCTCAGGGCAGGAGCAATGAAGGGCTGGAGGGGGAGATTCTGGGCTCAGAAATGCGGGGCTGTTCTTTGACTATTCACTCACACCTCCTAGGAAACTTGCTTTCTCACTGCGGACTAACACAGAGATGAGTTCAAAAGAAGAATTACCCTACAATGGCCTCAGAGGAAACAAAGGAGCATCTATTCATAAGCACAGGGCTCCCTCCTATGCAAATCATTCTTCAGGCACTAGGTTAAAATCCCAGCCTTGGGCACTGAAGGCTATCAGTTCTCTTCTGACAGAGCTGTGGGTCCCTTGGGACAGCGCAGCTGTTGGCTAAAGCATGCTATTGCTATGTGTTCTCCTGTGCCTGCTGACAGTTACCCAAGGTGAGGGTCTCAGATATCAGTGTGGAATCTGGGGAAGGTTGTGACTGAGTGACTAACAGAGACCAATTACCTTTATTTACAGAAGTCATGTCCCAGGTGCAGCTTCAGGAGTCAGGCCCAGGATTGGTGGAGCCCTCCCAGAAGCTGTCCCTCACCTGCACTGTCTCTGGTGTCTCCATCACAAGCAGTGGTTACTACTGGCACTGGATCCGCCAGACCTCAGGAAAGGGGCTGCAGTGGATGGGCAGGATAACGTATGAAGGTAATACATATTATAACCCGTCCTTCCAAAGCCGACTCTCCATCACCAGAGACACATCGAAGAATCAGTTATCCCTGTAGCTGAGCTCAGTGACTGCGGAGGACATGGCCATGTCTTACTGTACAAGGAGCACAGTGAGGGGAAGTCAGTGTGAGCCTAGACACAAACCTCCCTTGCAGGGAAGTCATTGGGCAGCAGGGGGCGCGCAGGACCCACAGAGAACAGCCAGCCAACCCTAGACAGGCACAGATGAATGACAGGATGTCCTGTTGGAATTAAGGTTTCTCTTAGCTCTCAGCATCCCCAGGGACAATTTTGCCTCTTTATTTTTTTCTGTCTAAATTTTCTCCTTCACAATGCAGGCTTGAAAGGAGCGGCTAACAATCTTGGTTTGAAATAGAATATAAAAATCACAGGGCCCCCTGACTTGTGAGACAAGGTCAAATAGAATGGCCTGGAATGACTGGAGGACTGCTTTGTGAGATCATTCATGGAAGGGAACACTCATTGGAAGGGAACATTTGATCCCTCTAAAATGGCAAGTGTGTTACAAGAGCAGGACATTTCAAACGAGTGTCTCAGAATGCTGGTTAGAAGTGGAGAGGACGACACTTCTCCCCTGGTTTGAGCATGTCGTCAGGGAGACAAGTCCCTAGGGAAGAATGTCCCTTTGCACTGCAGTGTCAGCAACAAGAGGTGCACCCTCAATCAAGTGAATAGTCAGTGGTGCCTAAATGGTCTCACACATGGGAGAAGTGTGAGGATGGTGAGGGCCTGGGGATTATTGTTATTATTCTGTTTTTTATAAAGTCGCTAAGAGTAAGCACTGACTCAACAGCACCTACCAACGTCTCTAATGCAGTGAGGGGCAGAAAACTGAAAGTAATTTGGAAATAAATATAATTGCCTAAATTAGCAATATACTATCTTACTGCATATTATTTTATCTTTATTTAGAAGTGTTAAAATGATTTAAAATTCAATAAATCTGCCATTTCTAATTATGATAAAACCTATGGGGATAACACACCCGAGGACAAGTGTAAGAAATAAATATAAAGGCTATAATGAAATAAGGAGAAATGGTGACACAGTGGATTTGGGTTGGGCTGCTAACTGCAAGCTCAGCAGGTAGTAGAGCACTACAGCCTCGCAACCCACAGAGCCCGTTGTGCTCTACCCTGCAGGACTGAGATGACAGAGGATGGACTCAAGGGCAGGGAGTTGGTGTTTTGGTATAAATAATAGTAAATCATCAATGATTCCCTTATTGAATCCAATAAATATTCCCATGTAACAAGGAAGAATAAATGAACTTGCATCGGAGGAAATACAAATAAATTCTTTATGCTCCTGATGAGACATTTTTGCATTCTCAAGAGAAAAACTAAGTAAACCATGGACTCAAGAGTTTGTACTATACTAAGATCACTGAATCCAAAGATAATCAGCATATTGTTTTTCTAGATATTAGGGTGGAAATATTTCCAAATGTTTCAACTTTTAAATTTTAGTTACAATTCAATCCATTATCAATCAATTTGGTAACAGAAATTTAATGAAATCATCAGAATGGTATTTAAATTTATTTGGGATCATTATAGATGAAAAATAAATATAGCTAACGTATATTCTTGACCATACTCTGAAGTACAACACCGTGTTTGATGCCTTCTGACAACTATAAATGCAGTAACATTAGATATGATCTGTCTTTGTTGCATCTACTTCTCAATTGACTGTTTTATTGTGTGTGTTTTTTTTGGTGTCCTTTCGTTTCAAACAGTATGTGATGGTATCTCACTGTTTAACCTTACACTCTAATGACAAGTAATGCTTATTTGTTATATATGATGCTTATGTTTCCTAAGAAAGTCAGATTATTTGTGTTTTTGTAGTCCTTCCAGGATGAGGCTTTAAAATCAAGTCCTGTTTTCAATATTTTATATCTTCCTTATTATAGATTTCCTTCTAGTTCCCAGTTTAGGTCGGTACCTTCAGTGATGATGCCTCTCTCTGTGCCTGATATAACAGATCACAGGGAAAAACTAAGAAGAGCTTCCACCCCGTGGAACACATGGTCTAGAACAGACTCAGTAAGAGATTGACAGTACAACTGGGGGATTTATTGGGGTGGGCATCTGGAGGATCCTTGAGCAAAATCCGTGAAAGGCAGGGTTCAGACTCCATGCCGCTGTCTCTCAACATCAATGAGGACTCACCTATGAAAGTGGACAGAGACATCCTTCCTGAGCAGACAGCCCCCAGCACTCCTCTCAGACACCACACCCAGGATTCTGCCCAGCAGGACAGTGAGGGTTTGCATCTCTGGGCTCCCGCTGCGTCACAGAAATCTGGGAGCTTCCACTAGCCTTTCAGCTGGCCACTTCCCAGTGTGCATCTAGTGGAACAGAGTGTGTTGGTGACTGCAGATGGATTTCATCCATTTTGACCCCCAAAATTCAATAAATACAAATAACAATTTTAAAATAAAAGCTACATAGTCATCAGTAACCAGAAAATGTGTAACGGATAAATAATAAAGACTATATATAAATGATATCATCACAATGCATGTGATATGATTAAAGTTAACCTTAATGATTTTAAATGATATAGAACAGCTTTTAGCAATAATCCACACCAACTTTCATTATAAGAAAGAAATAAATGACAATCTATCCAAGGAAAGAGAGGTAAAAATAAAATTGTCACCCTTTATGGTATATGATTAAAGTTTACCCTAGTGCTTCTAAATGAGACCTCAGCAGCTTTCAGCATGAAAGCCATGTTTCCTACATAACTTGGATTCATCCTTCTGAATAACCTGGGAGGAAGCAGCCTACCATCCCACGTGCCCATCTTGGATTCCTCTAGCCCTCACCTGCTTGAGTCAAGAGAGTGGTCCAGACTGATATCTGAGCC
This sequence comes from Tenrec ecaudatus, assembly GCF_050624435.1. NCBI lineage: Eukaryota > Metazoa > Chordata > Mammalia > Afrosoricida > Tenrecidae > Tenrec > Tenrec ecaudatus. The sequence continues at coordinate 482,184 of NW_027459692.1, read as the reverse complement.
TTGACAGCCCCTACAACTGTGAATTGAAAAGGTGAGAAGTGTGACTAGAATTTTTCCTAAACATTTCTGGCACGGTGTAAGGGTGGCGGGATGGGACTAAAAGTGAGGCTTTCTTCTTTAGTAAAGGGCACAGTCTCTGAAACTCACAGGGAAGCACTGATTCAATAACATTCAGTGACTAAGGGTGCTGGGGCCAAGATATCAGAGGACGGAGGTCACCCACCCAGTTGGCCCTTCCTGAGGTCTGAGCAGATGCAGCTTACCCTTCATGGGTCAGGATTCCTTTTGGAGTAGATTCGTCAGAATGAGCACAGGGACCCACTCAGCATCTTGGAGCTTCCCATCCAGAGTTATGTTGCAACATGAGGCTTCATCCATTGCCCCTCTGGAGCGGCTGTCCATAGAATTCTCCCACCGTTGTTCATGGCAGCTGTTGCCTGGAGATAGAGGGAGACAGTGAAAGTCATGGTGGAGTCCTGGCTCTTCATCTCGCTGTCCCTGGTTGTTCTAGTGACAATCTCACAGGACATCTTTTGCATGTGAAAGACAGTTGTCTTCATATTCTAAGTTTCCAGAGCTTTTCAAGAACATTTGATATTTGGTTGTTTTTATTTTACAGTGTCTCATGTTTGTCTGAAAATTTTGCCTCAGTGTTTTTAAAGGTTTTTTTTTTTCAAAAGTCAGCCACCAGGCCTATCTGTTAAAGTGTCTCTGAGGAGAAATGAAACATCTTCTCAGCTGCTAAACATTGGAACTCTTTGTGTTATTAGGGGTTCCAAGTTTAATCTCACATTTATTCAAGAGGGAAATTGACACATTGTGATGTATTTATTTTGGAGGATTTAAAGAATTTTTTAAATTATGGTAAATTCTCCCTTTTAAGCTTCTTGGGTTTGCATTTGTATTTGTTTTGTTTCACTTTCTATTAAAAATCTCTGACATTTAAGGAAAAGGCATTGCTTTAGAATGCTGCTGTTGGTGTTGCTGAGATGACTGCAAGGTGTGACATAAGTGTGGATCAACTACAAGTCCGGGGAGATAACATAGAGCTAAATAAGAGACTGTCACAGTATTTTCACATTAGAATAGAGGCGTCTAACCTACTAAGAATTGTGTAGGGAGATTTGCATTCTGGTGGTGAGAATAATTTTTTATATAATTCATGAATTCTATTTATGAATCATAAAATGTCTGTCATTGTAAAGATGTTTTAGGCTGTTCTTGTTGTTAAGAGATATGGAATTGGTCCAGAATCCTACATACCCTCAGCACTGACTCATAGTTAGCCTATATGAAAATGGAGGAAATACTGGAAAATCCAGGGACATCCTCAAAATTGTAATGTTGAAATGAAATGCTGCAGTTATCATATCACTCTAGCTTAATGAGTTGATTATACTAAGAAAGTGTTTATACTACTCACTGCTATAACATATTTGATGTAATCATTCAAATTGTTAATTTGGTCTTCAAATATCCAATTCTTTATAGGTCATTGTCTTCCTTGAAAAATGCTGACAGAGACCTGCTCTGATCTGCCTTTCAAGATGTTGATCTTACTTACAAGACATGCCCACATCTTCCTTGAAAGACATCGATGATCTGACTTGTAAGATGGTGACAGAAGACCAGATAAAAGTCTTTCTTGCAAGATGTTACTAAGCTTCCTTGCAAGATGCTGGGAAAATATTCTCTTATCTGTCTTACAAGATGTCGCTGATACTCTTTAAAAGGTGCTGATAGAAGACCTGGTCTGAGCTTCACTGATCTTTTTTGGAAGATGCTGATAGAGTACTGCTCTGATCTTCCTGGCAAGATGTTGCTGTTCTTCCTTGCAAATTGCGAGAGAAGACCTGTTCTGATCTGCCTTGCAAGATTTAGCTGAACTTCCTTGCAAGAAATTGATTGAGACCTGCAATGATCTTACTTACAAGATATCACTGGTCTTCCTTAATGGGTGCTGATGGAAGACTTGCTCTGGTCTTCCTTGCCAAGATGTTGCTGATCTGCTTTGCAATATAGAAGACCTACAATGATCTTCTGTACAAGATGCTGCTGGTCTTCTTCAAAGAAGCTCTTAGAAGATCTGCTCTGGTCATTCTTTTTTTCTTCTTCTTCTTCTTCTTCTTCTTCTTTTACATTTTATTAGGGGCTCATACAACTCTTATCACAATCCATACATATACACATATCAATTGTAGAGAGCACATCCGTACATTCTTTGCCCTAATCATTTTCAAAGCATTTGCTCTCCACTTAAGCCCTTTGCATCAGGTCCTCTTTTTCCCCTCCCTCCGCGCTCCCTCCTCCCTCATTAGCCTTTGATAATTTATAGATTGTTATTTTGTCATATCTTGCCCTATCCAGAGTCTCCCTTTCCCCCCTTCTATGCTGTCCCTCTCCCAGGGAGGAGGTCACATGTGGATCCTTATAATCAGTTCCTCCTTTCCAACCCACTCACCCTCCACTCTCCCAGCATTGCCTCTCATACCCCTGGTCCTGAAGTTATCGTCCACCCTGGATTCCCTGTGCCTCCAGCTCCCATATGCACCGGTGTACAACCTCTGCCCTATCCAGTCCTGCAAGGTACATTTCGGATCATGGTAGTTGGGGGGAGGAAGCATCCAGGATCTCGGTGAAAGCTGCTTTCTTCACCAGTACTACCTCGCACACTGACTGACCCATTTCCTCTCCTAAACCCCTCTATGAGGGGATCTCCAGTGGCCGACACTTGGGCCTTAGGTCTCCACTCTGCACTTCCGCTTCATTCACTATGGTATACACACACTCACACACACACACACACACACACACACACACACATATATACACACACATATATTCTTTTCTTTTTTCTTGCATTATGCCTTATACCTGGTCCCTTTGGCACCTCGTGATCGCACAGGCTGGTGTGTTCTTCTTTGTTGGCTTTGTTGCTTGTGAGCTAGATGGCCGCTTGTTTATCTTCAAGCCTTTAAGACCCCAGACACTATATCTTTTGATAGCCAGGCACCATCAGCTTTCTTCACCACATTTACTTGTTCACCCGCTTTGGCTTCAGCAGTTGTGTCGGGAGGGTAAGCATTGTAGAGTGCCAATTTAATAAACGAAAGTAGTCATGCATTGAGGGAGTGCCTGAGTAGAGCCCCAAGGTCCTTCCGCCACCTTAATACTAAACCTATAAATATAGGCACATAGATCTATTTCCATATATATATATATATATTTGCATGTACATGTCTTTGTGTAGACCTCCATAAATGCCCCCTGACTCCTAGCTCTTTCCTCCATCTCCCTTGACTTCCCTCCTGCCCTACTACCATGCTCCGTCCCCACCTAGGCTACAGCTATACCTTTTCTCTACGCAACCTTACCCTTGCTCATTCCCCACCAGGCCTGCCACTCTCCCCTCACTACCATTTTGGGTCACATGTTGATCCCTTGTCCCTGTGTTTGTTAACACCACTTCCTTACCCCTCTACCTCCCCAACTTTCCTAATAGTTTGAGCAAATTTTAAATCAAAACTTTTATTTTATGCAAAAGGGGCATAGGCGAAAAGCTCGTGTATACAAACATTCCTGTGGCGAGGTCCAGGTAGTATGGCAGGGGCCAGCCCAAATTTAGGGATACATATGGAAACGAATTCAAAATGAGGGAGCAAAAAGGAAAAAGAAAAAAAGACATGAGATGCAGGACAACAGGGTACTAACCACCCAAGGGGAGGGTATAGTTTATCTCCACAGGGAAAGAGGGGCCAGAGTTCAGCCGGTGCAACATGACATGAATGAAACATACTAGCATGAAGAAGGGAACCAATAGAGAGGTTCGAGGGGCTGACCACAATCCCAACTACGTGGATAGTCTCCCCTCCACCCAGAAGAATGTACTTCAGAGGACCACACTGAAACTACAGCTCAGGGAGAGGGACATGTCTGATCAGAGCACACAGGTGCAAAGGAAGGGGGTGGAAGAGAGAGCGGGGCACATGCTGGGGCACATGCTGGGCCACCAAGCCCTGAGGACTATATCACAGCTCAGAACAGTCAATACAGAGAGAGGACTATAGGGCTGGCCCCACTACAAGGCACGACATCCCTCACTGACCCATAGCACTATGGGGAACAACACTGGAGACACTGGGAATTGTGTCCAATCTGAACCCACGACACCGAGGCAAAACACTAAAGGTGTGTGACAGAACAGCAAGGGGAGCAGAGCATTGAGTCCCAAGGGAATATGAAAAATAAACTTTGGGGCCAGAGAGTGGCACCTCATCACACTCCACCAGAAAACACTCCTAAAGGTCAACAAACAGACTTTGAACTATTACAGCAGTGGTTCTCAAACTTCCTAATGCCAGGAACCTCTAATAGAGTTTCTCATGTTGTGGTGACCCCCCCCCCCAGCCATAGAATTATTTTTGTTGCTACTTCATAACTGTAATTTTGCTACTGTTATAAATCAGGCAACTCCTGTGAAAGTGTCATTCGATCCCCCCCAAAGGGGTCACGACCCACAAGTTGAGAACTGCTGATTCATAGGCTTTTCTTTTTGTTGTTGTTTTGTTTCTTTTGTTGCTTTTTTTTGCTGTATTATTTTTTGTGCATATTATTATCTCTGTGGGTCTATCCAGATAAGTTAGGCGGGACAAAGAATCTGGAGGAAAAACAATGGAATCGGCAGTTCCGGGATTATCTGGGAGAGGGGGAGTAGGGGAAAGGAAGTATGTGTTTACAAACCCAGGGGCATAGGAACAACAAATGATCCAAAATCAATGGCAAGGAGGGAGTGGGAGACCAGGTAGGGCTTGAAAAAGGGCAAAGTAACTAAGAGGAATTACTGAACCCCAAATGAAGGCTGAGAATGAGAGTGGGACATGAGGAAAGGAATAGGAAATAGAGGCAAGAACTAGGAGGCAAAGGGCATTTATAGACGGCTAAATACAGGCATGTATATATATATAAATATATTTATATATGATGATGTGCATATATTTATAGGTTTAGTATTAAGGTAGCAGATGGACATTGGGCCTCTACTCAAGTACTCCCTCAAAGCCAGAACACTTTGTTCTATTAATCTGGCATTCCATGATGCTTGCCTTCCTGACAGGATTGCTGAAGACAAAGCGGTATATAAGCAAATGTGGTAAAGAAAGCTTAAGATGACCGGGTATCAAAAGATAAAACATCTGGGTCTCAAAGGCTTGAAGATAAACAAGCTGCCATCTAGCTCAGAAGCAATAAAGCCCACATGGAAGAAGCACACCGGCCTGTGTGAACACAAGCTTTCAGTGGAATTAGGTATCAGGAATCAAAGAGGAAAAATCATATCATTGTGAATGAGGGGGAGTTCAGAGTGGAGACCCAAGACCCATCTGTAGGCAACTGGACATCCCCTTACAGAAGGGTTATGGGGAGGAAAGCAGCCAGTCAGTGTGCAATATACCACTGAAGAAACATACAACTTTCATCCAGCTCTTTGTTCTTCCTCCCCCCTACTACCATGATCCCAAAGCTACCTTTGAAATCTGGCTAGACCAGAGGATGTACACTGGTACAGATAAGAACTGGAATCACAGGGAATCCAGGAGAGATAAACCCATCAGGACAAATAATGAGAGTAGTGACACCATAAGGGTAAGGGGAAAGTGGGATAAAAAGAGGGAACCAATCACAATCATATGGGTCTGGGTCTCCACTCCTAACTCCCCATCATTCACAATGATATGATTTTTCCCCTTGGCATCAGCTGTTCATTTTTTCCCTCTCTCCCTGCTCCCCCCTCCCTCATAAGCCCTTGATAATTTATAAATTATTATTTTATCTTCTCTTACACTGCCCAGTGTCTCCCTTCACCTACTTTTCTGTTGCCCATCCCCCAGAGATAAGGTTATATGTAGATCTTTGTGATAGCTTTCCCCTTTCTACCTCCCCTTCCCTCCCGGAATTGCCATTCTCTCCACTGGTCCTGAGGGGTTCATCTGTCCTGGATTCCCTGTGTTTACAGTTCAAATATGCACTGCTGTGCATCCTGTGGTCTAACCAGGTTTTCAAGTTAGAATTGGGATCATGATAATGGGGTGAGAGGAAGTGTTTAAGAACTAGAAGAAGGTTGTGAGTTTCATTATTGCTACAGTGAAAAAAAAGGTTTTTATTTTATTTGGATCCATAATCCGTGGCAAAAACTATCAATAAATCCAAAAACATATTTTTTGGAGAAAATCTTCTATAAAGGATCCACTTGAAGTGTTGAAATCAACATGGGGAGCTTGGCTCAAGTCAGACCATGGTATATTCATTACAACATATCCATTTTTTAAAAGTGGACAATGAGTAAAATTATATATTAATTTATTTTATTTTTTATTTGTGCAGAATATTGAATATACCACAGACAGGAAGAAGAATAAAAAAATTATCTTGGAAGGAGCACTAATGAAACATTTGGCTGCTAACTGCTCAGTCAGTAATATGAAACTTCCAGCCACTTCACTGGAGAAAAATAAGGCTTTCTATTCCCACACATAGTTCCAGTGTAAGAAACCCACTGGGACAGCTCCACCCTCTCCTATTAGGCTGTTATGAATTTCAGTCCTCTCTATCACAGTGAGTTTGTACTTTTTTGTTTTTAGTCTCTTCGAAGAAGTTCAGGAAAAATGTCATTAAAATCAAAGACGTTGAGGTATCATTCCCTCAGACATGAGACATATTACAGGAATGGAATAGTCCAGAGAAAAAAAACATGGTTGTTTTTTTTAAGTTTAACCAAAAAATAGAACCACATTCAATGGCTGTATTTTAACCATAGGGTGTAGTTTAACAATACAGGGGCTAATTATGGCAGGCATTGTGGAAATAGTGAAAGACTAGGCAGGATTTCCTTCTGTTGTGCAAAGGGTCATTACGAATGAGGAGTGTGTCTACCAGTCTAAGTATCACCATCAATAAAAAGTAATTCCCACATATTGACCAACTGGATACATTGCCATCAGATTCATTCTGTTAATGAAGTCCTGAGACTGTTACATTTCTAAACCGTGAAAGAGCTCAATATCCCATTTTTAGAAACCTATAGAAAATGTTTCACTGCATGAAGTGAATAAAGAAAACTGTAGGGCTGAAGAAATTCTGACACTAGACAATCGGATAACCCATGTCCTCTGGTAGAGCTTTATATCCAGACTCTACACAGGAAGTTCTGTTGCCCATCCCAATGAACCAAGTCCCAAACTATGAGGTTGACGCCTTACATAACCAGGCCTAAATCACATAAGGAAGATCATCCCAGTAATCCAGTGGATTATACCATATATACATTTGATAGCAATAGCTATCACGAAGCTTTATGAAGCCCCGTCTTTGTTCCCCTCCCCTGCCATGCTCTTACATTATAGACAACCCTCAGCTATTGGACATAGTGTTCCCCACAAGTCCTATCTAACCTTTATCTGGGTAATGAAAATACCCTAGGCATCTTTAATACCATTTTGAAGCTCAAGCTTCTTGAAGTCAAATTGATGCATTCTTTACATACAAGAAGCAGAAGTCTAGAAAGTTTGGAGTTGGTTGAATGAATTTGGTTCACACACCAGCCAAATGTTGAAATCTTCCCTTGTCATGCATAAACGTGAAAGATAGTATTCCCAGGTTTTAGCTCCCTCAACTGGACGATATTTCTCTCTGGCAAATCTGTGACCTGAAACTTAGCAGTAGATAATATTGAGTAGGGCAAGTCAGTTTCTTGGCCTGTACTTCTTACCCTAAGTGCTTCCTTGTGGCCTCAAAACCATGCTCCAATCTGAGTGTTTGCATTAAATAGAGGACCCCCTCTAAATTTAGGGTACTCTCCTCTTTTCTTCAGCCCCCTTAGTTGACATTCATGTCAGACAGGAGATATTTCTTTATCTCAGAGAATGAATGGATTCCAGGTCTTCCCAAAATGAAAACAGTGAATCTCAAGTACTGTATAGACTTGGGAGGTAAATGCTTAGGTTGAGTATAGATCTACATTGTTAAAGGTTGTCCTACAGCATTAAACCACACAGATGAATTTGATATTACCTTAGGTGATTTTTCAGGCACAACATATTATTTCAGTCCAAGTCAATGAACTCACTGTGTTAATTGTTTTTGTGCCATTAAAACACTAGTATTGTGCTTTAAAAATAATTTAGAAAAGTGTGATATGTGATCAATGGTTTTGTTGCTGCTGTTATTTATTGTGCACTGTTTCTAGTAACAATTATTTCTCTTTTTAAAAACCATTTTATTGGTGGCTCATACAATTCTCACAATCCATACATACATCCATTTGTCAAGCACATTTGTACATGTGTTGCCATCATAATTCTCAAAACATTTGCTTTCTACTTGAACCCTTTGCATCAGCTCTTCAGTTTTCCCCCTCCCTCCCGTTTCCTCCCTCACTAAAGAACTCTTGATAATTTCGAAATTATTATTGCTTTGTCATATCTTACACTATCTGACGTCTCCCTTCTCCCACTTTTCTGTTGTCCATCCCCCAGGGAGGAAGTTATATGTAGAGCCTTATAATCAGTTGCCCATTTAGAATTATTTCTTTCCATTTATGTTTTAGTTTATTTTTATACTTCATTATCTGAATATAACACAAACAAGCCCTTGCTTTCCAGAACTTAGAAAGATTTTTAAAGAAAATCCCCCCAATATTTTAATGATCATCTAACTAAAGAATCAGAAATTATTTATATGTATTTTAAGTAGTAGTCACACACTTGTTCATGTTTCTTTTTTCCCACTATCTCATCCAGCTAATTGCTGTATGTTTATGTGTTGATACCAATGTAAATGTTTCTCTTACTGTGACATTCAACAGATTCTGAGTATTTCGTCAAAGTTCATCCTGCTTCAAACTCCTTGTATCCCATGGAAACTGTATAATATTTATAGTGTGTGAACAAATGTGTATGGTTAGTGGAGCACATTTAGAAGCCCACAGTAATAGAGTGTGGTACCACAGTAGAGTGTGGCAACCAGTGAAAGATGTTTTAGAGGTGAACAACAATAAATAAAATGAAATAAATCAGGAAATACTAGGGGGACTTGGCTAAGGCAGAGACAACCTTAACAAGAACAAAAGCCCAGAGGGAGGTGTATTTTCTAGTCTCTACAGCTCTTGTGTTTAAGGATGCCCTATGTTATGGCTTTTGTGAAAGACAGCACATTACCAATAAGGAATGACAAGGTGTAGGTAGACAGATGATACTAAGAGTCAAGGTGAATGAGGGAAGAAGCTTAAAAGTACATGAGATGAAGGAAGGTAATGGCTGATGCAGTCACTCTCTTCCTGCCTGTGGAGGAGAAATGCAAAGCCCTAGACTGTAGGTACAAGGTGCACAGCAGCACGGGGGAACTCCAGGGTGAGGTCTTGTGACTAGCTCTCAGAGGGTCTCTGCAAGCCTGGGATTATGACCACTTTTAGACAGCAGATGAAGCAACAGCAATCTAGTTGAGAGGAATTACTAATAGGTGGAAGAAGGACAAGCATGATGGTAGGGTAAGGAGGAAGGTAAAAGGAAACAGAAGAAAGATCTAGGAAGCAAAGCTATGGATAGTGGTATAAGCATAGGTCTGTGCATATGTAAATACATTAATTCTGAAAATAGAGATCTTGACCTACATGCATATATTTATAAGGCAGTACACTAAGATAGTAGATGTACTTTGGGACTCTGCTCAAGCCCTCCCTCAATGCAAGAACACTTTGTTCTAACAACCTGACCTTCTTTGATGCTCACCATACCAGCATGATCACTGAAGACAAAATGGGTACGTAAGCAAATGTGGTGAAGGAGAATAGTGCCTGGCTATCAAAATATATACTATCTGAGGTTTTAAAGGCTTGAAGTTTAAAAGAGGCTATCTAGTAGAGAAGCAATGGACCCACATGGAAGAAGCTCATCATCCTGTGTGATCATGAGGTGTCAAAGAGATAGGGTAATAGGCTTCATAAGACCACAAAGAAGCAAGCAAAACCCCCCAACACATTGCTGAGAATGAGGGGGGTTGTAGTAGAGACGCCACCTCTATCTGTAAACAATGGGACATCCCCTTACAGAAGGGTCACACTGAAAGGATGAGTCAACCTGGGGGCAGGATAGCACTGAGGAAACACAAATATTATTAGGTTCCTTGAGGCTTCCTCACACCCCACTATCATGACTCCAATTCTGCCTTTCCCTGTGGGCTAGACTGGAGCATGTGCACAGGTACAGAAAAGAGATAAGAGTTCACAACATACCGAATCTAGGAACAGGAATGGGAGTATTGATACCAGTCGGGGAAGCGAAAGGCAGGGAGGGGAGGGGAGGAAGGGGGAGCCAATCACAATGATAGACACATAACCACACACACACACCCCGGGGATAAACACACAAAACATGGGGGAAGAGAGATAGCAGTCAGTGCAAGATACAAAAATAACAATAGTTTAATATTTATCAAGGGGTGACAAGAGTGGGGGGGGGAGGAAGAGAGGGGATAAAAGGAGCTGATACCAAGGTCTCAATGGAAAGTAAATGTTTATAAATGAATGATGGAAATATATGTACAAATATTCTTGATACAATTGAATTGTGGATTGTTACAAGTCCCCAATAAAATGATCTTTTTTAAAAAGCACATGAAATGGATTAAGGAAAGAGATGACTTATCATCCATTCTGTCATCTTGGACTAGAGCATGGGTTTCAAGCTCTCTAAGTAATGTTGACAGAGGGAAAACGACACAAACAAGGAGACGGCTTATTGTCTTGGGTTCTAGGATATCCCATCCATAGTCTTGGTCTTCTAGGGAGACTGGATTAGCTAGTGTCTGGGCTGGAGTTTGTGAAACATGCTTAACCAGGAACTTGGAGCGAGGAAAACAAAATGAGTGTGGTGGGGAGAGGCTGTGCTTTGATAAAGGAGAGCAGCATTAGTCTGAGTGGCTAGTTGGACATCATTGGCACAGCCCTTTTGTAACCCCCAGGGTGTTTCTGAAGGCAGAGGGGTGTGAGGTTGCAGTCCTAGGATAAAGGGTAAGGTTTAGGGCCCCTCTAAAACTGATCTGCAAGTCATGGTAATAAACAGATGCACAATTTGTTTTAGACTCTCTTATGCCCAGTCACCATGCATTTCTGGAATCTCCACGTCATCATTCCTCTAGGTCTTAGGGACAGCCTTCCAGCTCAGGGCTCTGAGACAGGTTGGTTTCAGAGGAAGGTGGGCTTCCAGCTCCCTCCTTGATCAATATTCTTAATCTAAGCTTGACTAAGTATTAACTTCTTCTGGAAAGACTGTCAGCTTATGGAAAATTACAAAAGAACTAAAAGGTGATAATAAGTTCAATAGATGCATTATACTGGATAAATCTGCCTAACAAAGCCTCTTTAGAGTGTTGAAAAACAATGATGTTACTTTGAGGACTAGGTTTATCTGACCCAAACCATGGCATTGCCGATTACCGCATATGCATATATAAGTGGGACATTGAATAAGGGAGAAATAAGAAGAATGAATGTGGTTGAATTATAGTGCATGGGCATTCAAATAGGCAAACAAATCTGTTTTGGCAGAAGTAAGGTCAGGGTGCTAGTTAGAGGGTAGGAAGTGAGAGCTCACATTAAATACATTGGACATGTTGTCAGAGGTGACCAGTCCGTGGAGAAGGATGTTTTTGGTTTTTTTTGGTAAATTAGAGGGGCAGTGACAAATAGGAATCCCTCGACTACATGGATTGACACAGTGACTGAAGCAATGGGTTCATCCTAAACTGTGAGGATGCTGCAGGGGTGGGCAAAGTTTCATTCCCTTGTGCATAAGGTCCCTGTAAGATAGAATGGACACCATCAGAACTATCAACAACAAGAGCCTCAGAAATTACTAATCAACACCCAAGGCGTGCACAAAATGCTAAATAGTTATGTTTACAAAAGTTATTTCCATGCCATCAAATGCACAAAAGCTCAGGAGACATTCACTGGAATTTAAGTTCTAGTTTAAAAGAAGGAATGGGCCCTGCCCACTCACTGCGTTCTTCCCTCTGCCTTCCTTCCCCGCTGCGGGACGCCTCCTCATACAGCCGGGAGCCCGGAGCCCGGAGCCATGGCCTCGGGCAACACCCTCTACAGCGCCATGGACAGCCCGGAGATGCCAGCCGAGATCGTGGAGCTGTGTGAGATCGAGGTGGAGACCATCCAGGTGGAGACCATCGAGACCACGGTGGTGGGCGAGGAGGACGTGGACTGGGACGATCGCGGAGGCAGGAGCGGCCATGGGCACACCGGCTACCACCACCAGCAGCAGCAGTCCATGATCGCGCTACAGCCGCCGGTCACCGTGGACCCGAGCCAGGTGCACCACCACCAGGAGGCGATCCTGGTGCAGACACGTGAGTTGGTGGTCGGCGCCGAGGAAGGCTTCGAGGGCCAGATCCCGATCCCAGTTCCAGCGCCGGCCAGCATTGGCGAAGAGGACGACGATGACTACATCGGCCGCAAGAGCAGCGGTAGCGACAGCTCTTGTGGGGCAGCGGCACCGGCAGGGGCGATGCGGGCAACAAGAAGTGGGAGCATGAGCAGGTGCAGATCAATCAAGTCGCTGGAGGACCAGTTCTCTGTCACCCTATGGTCGTCAGATGAAAAAAAGGTCTTGACCATGAGACTGGCTGGGGAGCAGATCATTGGGGAGAACTCCCCTCCTGACTAATCGGAGTACATGATGGGAAAGATGCTCCCGCCCGGAGGGATCCCCGGCATCAACCTCTTGGACCCCAAACAGCTGGCAGAATTTGCCAGAATGAAGCCAAGAAAAATTCAAGAAGATGATGCTCCGAGAACAATAGCTTGCCCTCACAAAGGATGCCCGAAGGTGCTCAGGGACAGCTCAGCCAGGAGGAGGCACCTGGACACCCACGGCCCTGCGTCCACCTCTGTGCCGAGTGCGGCAAGGCTTTTGTCGAGAGCTCAAAGCTAAACGACACCAACTGCTTCGCACTGGAGACAAGCCCTTTCAGTATAAGTTTGAAGGCTGTGGGAAGCGGTTTCCCTGGACTTCAATTTGTGCACAGACGTGCAGATCCACACGGGAGACAGGCCCTAGGTGAACAAGAAGTTTGCTGAGTCTACTGACCTGAAATCTCACATCTTAATACACGCTAAGGCCAAAAACAAGCAGTGAGAAACCGTGAGAAGGTAGCTCCTTCTCAGCTCCAGAAGCCTTTTCCAGAAGTGACTGGCAGACAACGCGCCTCTCCTTTGTAGATTGTTTCCAGGAAAGAATTTTAAAAATGAATCCTACATACCTAAGGGACATGTTTTGATAAAGTAGTAAACATTTTAAAAACACAAACTTTATTAAGATGACATTGTTAAGATACCCTATCTTGCTCCGTAATCTCGTTTCAAAAAAAAATAGTGTTTTTGTAAAGTGTACTCCCAGCAGGCGAACAGTTCATGAACTTCGCATCAAAAGACAATTCGTTATATGACAGTACTAAAAACGGAACTTCTTTTCACATTTTTATAAATATGGATCTCACCTGTTGCTTACAATTTTTTAAATTTTGTATTCTCCAAGTGTGCATATTGTACACTTTTGGGGGATATGCTTAGTAATGCTGTGTGATTTTTCTGGAGGTTGATAACTTTGCTTGTAGTATATTTTCTTTAAAAGAATGGGCAGTTACATGCATACTTCAAAAGTATTTTCCTGTACAAAAAATATTATATAGGTTCTGTTTGCTATCTTAATTTTGGTTGTATTCTTTGATGTCAACACATTTTGTATAATTGTATAGCTGTATTGAATCATGTAGTATCAAATATTAGATGTGATTTCATGGTGTTAATTTAAACCCATTTTAGTTACCTTTTTTCCTCTCCAAAAAATACTGCCAGATGCTGACGTTGCGTGTGCTCCCTTTGCTTGTTGAGTTACAGAATGTGGTGCTTGGTTGTAGAGTATACTGTACTTTGACTATCAGATGTGCATGCACACCATGTCACAGGGAGGGCGACAATTAAACGGTGGTCCTACAGACAGGAATGGCAGAATGAGCTCTGTAAGCACAGTCTTGTTGTCTTCTGTTGTCCAGAATTATCCTAATTCTTGAGCCTCCCAGAAATTGGAAGCTAAATAAAGCAAGTCAAGTTTTCCTTAAAAAAAAAAAAGAATGGGTTTCTTTTATTTAAAAAAAAAACTAATAAAATAAAGGTGATGCAAAACTCACTGAGAAATTGCTGCCCCTCATTGATTTATAACATTCTTCTGGAGGTGAGCTGTAGGACATTTTCTAAGATCCATACAGCATGTCATATGGCAGAGTATTTTCCCAAACTGGGGCTCTGTTTTGCAGGCATCACACAATGATTAGGTGTTAGTCACTATTTTCCTGGCAAGGGGAGTGTAAATCATGTAGTCCTCTAGAATGAGGAGTCAGCTGGAAGATCAGAGGGTCCAGCCAGTTCCTGGAATCAATGGTAGTTGAATGAGTTTTAGGTTGCTTGCAAGGGCTATAATCAATTGAATTGAAGTAAAATCCCAGGAGAAACTTCTAGCATAAACAGACCATAGATTAAAGCTTAATACGGAGTACTGAGATGGTATGAATAAACACCGCTTTAGTGTTTTGTAGTTTAAGTTCAAGTTATTGAGTGTAGATATAACAATGGTTGTGAGAGGACACTTACCACTACTTCAATACTTTCTTTTTAAAAAAATCATTGTATTGGGGGTTCGTACAACTCTTATCACAATCCATATATACATCCACTGTATCAAGCACATTAGTACAGTTGTTGCCATCATCATTCTCAAAACATTTTCTTTCTACTTGAGTCCTTGGTAACCAATACTTTCTATCAGACCAGTAAATACTCTGACACCAATGTTAGATAATGATACTGCAAGAAAACTGTAACCCAATACTGATAATGGATATACACTAAAATTTCTTTAAAATATTTGGAACAGATTCAGACAACATATTAAAATGATTATATACCACGATGAATTGAAATTTGTCCCAGAGCCCATTTTACATGAGAAAATTAGCACTGTAATAAGCCCATTGACAGAAAAGAGGGTCAACTGTCTAAGTAGGCACAGAAACAAAATAGGAACATTTAAAAATCAAAGGCATTGGGCCTCTTCTCAAGTCCTCCCTCAATGCAAGCTAATAACCTGGCATTCTGTGATTCTCATCTTCCCAGCAGAATTGCTTGAATCAAAAAGGGTGTATAAGCAAATGTGAAGAAAGCTGGTGATGCCTGGCTATCAAAAGATATAGAGACTGGAATCTTAAAGGCTTGAAGTTAAACAAGAGGCCGTCTATCTGAGAAGCAGCAATGCCCACATGGAAGAAGCACACTAGTCTGTGTGACCACAAGGTGTTCATGGGATCAGGTATCGGGCATCAAATACCCCAAACAAAAAATCATATCAATGGGAACAAAGGGTGTCAGATTGGCGACCCAAAGTCCATCTGTAAACAATTGAACATCCTCTCACAGAAGGGTCACAAGGAAAGGATGAGCCACCCAGGGTACAGTATAGCACCTATGGAACATATAACATTCCTTCCGTTTTTTAAAGCTTGCTCCACCTCACTATGATGACCCCAGTTTTACATTACAAATTTGGCTAGACCAGAGTATGTACACTGGTACAGATAAAAGCTCTCAACATAGTACATGGAATCCAGGAGAGATAAACCCCTAAGAACAATAATGGGCATAATGATACCATGAAGGTAGGGGAAAGATGGGGCCACAAGGGGGAGAAAGGGGAACCGATTGCAAAGATCATCTTATAACATTCCCCCAGGGGAATGAACAACAGGAAGTGGGTGAAGGAAAATAGCAGATTGTGTAAGATATGAAAACAATAATAATTTAAAATTCATCAAGTGGTCACGAGGGAAGAAAGGTGGTGGAGGGAGGGGAAAAAAGAGGAGCTGATACCAAGGGCTCAAGTAGAACGAAAATATTTTGAAAATGATGATGGCAATGTATATACAATTGTACAAGTTATAATTGATGTGTGGATTGTAATAGGAGCTGTAAGAGCCCCAATAAAATACTTTAGTTTTAAAATGTCAAAGGCTTTTCATGTAAAAAAACTACAACTGTGACATGAAACAGGTATAGTTCGATGTGCTAATATATTCATTAAAAAAAACACCCCACTTAAGAAGCAGGACAAACATACATTTCCACTTTCAATACCGTATTAAAAATTCTATAGTATTTTCTAGATGGACCAATCATAAAAGGAATACTTTTTAAAAGGAAGAAAAGAGGCTTCCAAAGAGAAGAAATAGTAATTCCTCGAATCATCATAAATTAATGATACTTTACGTAACAGATTCCAAATATACCATAAATGCTACAGCTATTAAATATTTTTAAAGTTGTAGGCTACATTTCAACACACAAAAATAATTTTTGGCATTGAACACTCTAACCATTAATTGCTAATCTCCAACTGCCAAACCATTAACCCTTACACATTAACATGCTGAACTTCCTTACTAACAACTTCCTAAAGCACTGACCCCCCTAAGTACATGAAAAAGCCCCTTACCACCAGAACTTCTACTAACACCCTGAGCATATCCTGATACCCACAACAGTCTTAACATGCTTAACCAATCCGACCACCATACTCTCTTAACCTATAATGCATTTATCCCAGTTTTTAAATCAGGTAACAGGGTAAACTTTATTTTATAACCTTAAACCTAACTTAATGACCCTAAATCTCAAATTGAGAAACCCAACTCCGAAAATAAGAATCTTAAAACCTTAGCTCTACATCCTTATACCTTAACACATAAGCCTCTAATCAACTCCAAATACAATATGTTAGGCATTAAACCTTCAAAACATAAAACCCTTTAATATGTCCACGAACATCTGACTCACGACACTTAATTCCTATTTCTATTCCTCCGCAATTGTTCTTGAACCTGGAACACTGATTAATCCCAGGATATAGGTTCTAGTCTTAAATACAGACTCTGAGTCTAATACACTTACAAGCCTAAACAGAACCCCAAATCTAATCCATCAAAAACTCATCTTGCTAATTATGTGTGTGGAGCTATTTTCTCTCTCAGATTTTACGCAAGCAATAAGAACTTGAGTAGGTTGGCAGGCAAACCTAAGAATCACAAAAATATTTTCAGTTAATTTTAAGTCATTTGAATCTGGTTCAAGGAACTTAGAAAAATAAAGAAGTTATATAGAGTTTAAATATGACAAACAACGTCATGGTCAAGGGCTATCACGGGCCCCTTGTTGATTTCTGATCTTTGCGTCTTGGTCTCAAGGAGTCTTTTCTAACATATGTAGGGATGTTACCCAATAAGCAAGATGCTGAGGGTGCAATAGCACTTATTCACTAATTTGTAGATCACCATTTAACCTGGTTTATCCCCGGACATAGGGTGAAACTCACATTAAATAAAACAAATTAATTACTGGTTATTCTGTCATCGACCCCCTTGTTCCCCTCATTCCCAGGGGACATGCATGTCACCAGAGATGGAGGAGGTAGCAAATTAAGGAGCTTACATTGGAATCCATGACTCCACTTTTCAAAATTGATCTTGGCCTTTCTCTCAGCCCTAGGTAAAAAGACTCAGAGGAAGAATTTGCACACCCCCTTTAATAGTGAGAGCTGGCAACTCTAAAATATTTGGGTCCATGTCTCTTTGAGAGTCTTGTCAGCTAACATCTTAAGCTCACAAGACATACTGCAAGTAGGAACTCTATCTTCACCCCCAAGCTGGAAAGGCATCAATTCCAGGGGCACCCTGTATGTCCAGTGCCAGGAACCCCCACTCACAGCACACTGGGCTCTTCACTTCTGAAGACCTAAGTCCTCGAAGAGTTACTCCTGATAACAACAGCGGCCTAAGCTCTCTCTGATGCTGGCCTGGACATTAATACCTTTGAGTTCAACTCCAGGGACTTACAGAGGCAAACGCATTGTTCCTCCCTGAGCCTGTCTTACAGGTCTACTGGCTGAGGATACCTGTCATAATATACATCCCCCTGCTCAGGTTCCAGGGCCTCTTACCTTTAGGACACACAAAACATTCAAGCACGGATGATCCACTGGCTTTCCACACAGCACAGCCTGATCTGAGATCGATCCACCCCAATTTCAGCACCTTGAATTATCTGCCTCACTGGGTCCTGAGAGTGAGCTGGGAAATAAAGCAGTTAAATCACAATCCCCTGTAATTACTTCAGCATGATTAGTAAATCAACATAATGTAGCCATCCTTGGTTTAGTCCAGCTGAAGGCAGATTAGACCCTAGGTAGATTCCTCTAAGTTGCTGTAGGGAGGCATTCTTAGCTAATGCTTGGGAGCTCCAGGAACATCTTTGCTCACACATACACATGCACACGCATGCACACACACACAGATGCACACAGGCAAATATTCATTTAAATGGTAGCAAGTAAGAATTTAACCTAAAGAGAATGGGGAACCCGAAGAAAAATAAGAGACAATGGGATGATATTTAACATCAAGTGAGGGTACACTTACAGCCCACAGCCTGCCATTGTGTTCTCTGTATTTGCTCCATTAGAAAATGTAATACTTGATGACACTTTTTGTGTTAATCTCAATTATCAGACCAGGTTTGTTCATTAGTAAATTACTTCTTTGGCTAACTTCACTTTTCATTGATCAACCATGATCATCCTTTACGTTTTAAATGTTTTCTCTCCAGGTTTTAACTGCTTAAAACTTCACGATTTTAATTTATGCGTACTCAGAGGGCACTATAACATTGTGGCAGAGCATAATGACCAATGAAAACCAATTGACTATATGGGTCTTAAAGGCTTGAAGATAAACAAGTGGCAATCTTGCTCAGAAGCAACAAAGCCCACATGGAAGAAGTACACTAGCTTGTGTGATCACGAGTTGTCAAAGGGATGAGGTAGCAGACATCAAAGAACAAAATATCCTGTCATTGTGAATGAGGAGGAGTTCGGAGTGGGGACCCAAAGCCCATCTGTAGGCAACTTATGATACCCTAATGGAAGGGTCAAGGGGAGGCGACAAGCCAGTCAGGGTGCAGTGTAGCAACAATGAAACATATAACTTTCCTCTAGTTCCAAATTCTTCTCCCCCCCACCCCCCCTGCGCCCAATGCACACTATCATAATCCCAATTCTACTTTACAAATCTGGCAAGAACAGAGGATATACACTGGTAGAGATAGGAACTGGAAACACAGGGAATCCAGGGCGGATGATCCCTTCAGGACCAGTGGTGTGAGTGGTGATACTGGGAGAGGGGAGGGAGTGGGGGTGGAAAGGGGGAACCGGTTCCAGGGGTCCACATATAACCTCCTCCCTAGGGGATAGACAACAGAAAAGTGGGTGAACGGAGACTTGGACAGTATAAGATATGACAAAATAATAATGGGTTCATGAGGGAGGCGGGAAGGGAGGGGAAAAATGAGGAGCTGATGCCAGGGGCTGAAGTGGAGAATATATGTTTTGAGAATGATGAGGACAAAGAATGTAAAAATATGCTTTGCACAATTGATGTATATGTGGATTGTGATTAAAAGTTGTATGAGTCCCAATAAAATGATTAAAAAAATAAATATAAAGGTATTGGTTTAATTATATCTTTTTAATGTATTACTCATTTGAGGATATTTTAATGCAATGGATTCACAACGGATGGTAAGTGATTTTGCATTCATAGTTAATGGCAAAAAAAAAAACCCCGATTGACAGTGTCTAGGAGTTATCTGATACTTTTTGCTGGGAAAAAATGAGTATGTTTATTTATAAGGTATAAAATAAGTAAGTAACGTGTAAATATTGTGGAGTTTTCTATATAAAAATGTAGCGAATTGCACATTTTCAGTAAAGCATACATTTTCATCTGTACAGTTTCCATGTTAGAACAAGACTTTCCAAATTAGAGATAAGTTATTTTAGTTGTATCAATATTATTGGCCTGTTCAAGAAAGTTTTGCGTCAATGCATACTAGTGCCCAGTTTGAAAATTTTGAAGAAGATTGATTTCTGGATATTTTCTCAAGCTTACATTTATTGGAATTAGGAAAATCTGTGGGTAACTTTTTATCCTCACATTCTTTGGCTACAAAATATGAGTATATTTTTGCACATACAATAAGTACAATATTACAATGAATAAAATAATATTCAACTGAGGAAAGCCCTTTGAGCATCCCTGTCAACAAGTTTAACCATGTTAAACCACCACAATGACTCTCTTCAATGATACATTATCAAGTTTATGAAATTGAATGTCTCATTTATGAAAACATCTTTGCATATGTTCAATTTTAGACACTGTACCCGATCTCTTCACATGGCAGCAAATAATGATAGGTCTATCGTCCTACACTCTTGAGGTAGTTAATTTATTGTGTCTACCTGGCCGATAAACACATGTGGGATTAATTAAAGGGCAGAGAGATAAATGGCTTGGTGAGCCTCACCTTTCTTGTTTCTTGCTCTTTGATCATTAGACCAGTGTGCGGCTGCCTTGCTTGTTCTGTGCCTTAATTTGTAATCTACACTACCTGTGGGACATCTATCCCATCGACTGTGTCGCTGTAATTTGAGGTATCTTCAAGACCTGCTCTGCCACACTATTGGAATATACAGCTCTTGAGCTGTTGGACCCTGTCATCTGGCTGTTGGTGACCTACCTGCCTTGCTGTTTGCTGCCTGTGGCCGGACAGCCTGAATTACTCTATAGGCCCTCAGGATTAGAAGTACTGCCACTGTCTCACAGCTGTCTCATGGGAGTGAGTTGCACTGAGCCATTTGTACTGCTTTATAGTTTATTTATTTCTTATGTTATCTCTCTCTCTCTCTCTCTCTCTCTCTCTCTCTCTCTATCTATCTATCTATCTATCTATATATATATATATATATATATATATATATATATATAATTATTAGCATTATGGTTTTGTTTCTCTGGAGAACCCTGTATAACATAATTGTTAATGCAAGTGTGTTCATATGGTCAAAAAATAAATGCTCACCTCAGCCCCATGATGCAAAGACCAAGGTTTATTAAGTGCATACACTTCATTGGGGGAAATGTTTGTAAAAGAGAAAGTGCAGAGAAGCCCATGGAGGCTGGAAGATCACTCAGCTAAGATGCAAATCTTACCCTGAGAGAAGGAAAAAAATGAGAGGTAGGAAAAACTTTCTTAAATGTCAGTGTAACCCAGCAGATGCCCAGTAAGTTGATCAGGTTACCTCAATACAAAATCACCCATTAGAGAATTACCTTCTTTCTCATAGACAAATGTTTGTGCTTTGTTCTTCTTGCACTTGGCTTGGGCTAGCCCTTAGAACTCTGTCTTATGTACAAACCTTGTGGTAGAATTCAGAAGCAATGTTTCTACCTTGTCTCATTATGCTCATTGTGTTGGAATGGAATGACCTTCTTAGATTTGATTGTGCTGTTATATGTTTATATATGAAAAGATGTTCATATTTTCTAGTAAGATACATTGATTATAGGATGTTTTTTATTTATGATGAGATTGAAAGAAATGTGATATTCAATCTCATTAGTGATATTCTCATAGGTGATAATTTCACATTTCAACCTCATTAGTGATATTCTCATAGGTGACAATTTCACATTTGGTTTCCAAACAATATCCTTCTCTTGTTTGCTTAGGACTTTCATTATATTTCCTGAAGACTGTGTCACTCTTCTCTCTTTAGTTCTTTTCAAAGATAAATTTTCAGTTTGTTTTTGGAGTTAGTTATCTCAGCACATTAGATCCCCATTTGACATTTTCCTCAAATATTTTTCAGGGACAGTAATTGTATATATACTTACCATGTTACTATTATTTCTTGCTACTCTCCACAGAGTCAAAGATGTTGACTACTGCTGTACATTCTTCTCTCGCATACGGATCCATATCCTGTGTCCTTATCAGGATATTTTTTAGAGATTGCCAGTCCAATCTAATTTTTCTCATCTCATCTACTGATAGCAGAGTGAGTTGTTTAATCACATCAACTACTATGAGGAAGGCAGATGAAGCTGCTTATTTGCTTAAAGACTTACAGTCTACAAAACCATAAGGATTTCTACTCTGTCTTGCAGGGACACTATGAACTAGAATTAACATAACAATAGGGGGTAATTGAGTTTGTTGATTTGATTCTTATTTTATTTAGTTTCATTTTCCTCCCCTATATGTAAACACAACTCTGATGGAATCTAGGGGAGGCTTGAGTAAGCCTTGGTGGTCTCTGGAATTCTCCCCTTCAGGCTCTGTACTCATTTTCAGTAACAACTGGTGTGTCCAATGTGTGTCAGTTTCCAGGGGAGGGCTTTCAGTGGGTTGCACAATTTTATCTGATGGTGGCACAAAGACCTATGCTCCATGAAGAGCTGATTTGCCATCTCCAGAAGCAGGATGAACTGAAAGTACGGGGTAGTCCCTGTGAGTCCAGGCACAAACCTCCCTGCAGGGAGAGGACTGTGCTGTTGAAGGGGGCACTCAGGATCCAGTGAGCACAGGAACCAGCGTCTGATGTCAGTGCTGGTTGACTGTCAGGGTGGGTTTCCTGTTGTGGTTTTTTTTGTTTTTTTTTTAACTTTTCATTAGGGGCTCATACAATTCTTATCACAATCCATACATATACATACATCAATTGCATAAAGCACATCCGTACATTCTTTGCCCTAATCATTTTCAAAGCATTTGCACCCCACTTAAGACCTTTGCATCAGGTACTCTTTTTATTTTTCCCCTCCCTCCCCGCTCACCCCTCCTTCATGAGCCCTTAATAAATTATAGATTGTTATTTTGTCATATCTTGCCCTATCCGGTGTCTCCCTTCCCCGCCTTCTCTGCCGTCAGTCTCCCAGGAAGGAGGTCACATGATGATCCTTGTAATCAGTTCCCCCTTTCCAAACCACTCACCCTCTACTCTCCCAGTATCGCCCCTCACACCCCTGGTCCTGATGACATCATCCACCCCGGACTCCCCGTGCCTCCAGCTCCCACATGCACCAGTGCACAACCTCTGCCCCATCTAGTCCCTCAAGGTAGAATTCGGATTATTGTAATTGGGGGGGGAGGAAGCATCCAGGATCTGGGGGAAAGCTGTATTCTTCATCGGTACTACATCGCACCATGAGTGAGCAATCTCCTCTCCTAAACCCCTCTGTGAGGGGATCTCTAGTGGCCGACAAATGGGCTTTGGGTCCCCACTCTGTACTTCCCCCTTCATTCACTATGGTAAGATTTGTTTTGTTGATGATATCTTGTTCCTGATCAATTTGGCACCTCATGATAACACAGCCTGGTGTGCTTCTTCCATGTGGACTTTATTGCTTCTGAGCTAGATGGCCGCTTGTTCACCTTCAAGCCTTTAAGACCGCAGACACCATCTCTTTCAATAGCCGGGCACCATCAGCTTTCTTCACCACATTTGCTTATGCACCCGTTTCTCTTCGGCGATCATATCATGGAGGTGTGCAGCCAATGATATGATTTTTTGTTCTTTGATGCCTGACAACTGATCCCTCTGGGACCACGTGATCACGCAGGTTGGTGTGTTCTTCCATGTGGGCTTTGTTGCTTGTGAGCTAGATGGCCGCTTGTTTATCTTCAAGCCTTTAAGACCCCACACACTATCTCTTTTGATAGCCAAGCACCATCAGCTTTCTTCACCACATTTACTTGTTCGCCCGCTTTGGTTTCAGCCGTTGTGTCAGGAGGGTGAGCATCGTAGAGTGCCAATTTAATATAAGAAACTATTCATGCATTGAGGGAGTGCTTGAGTAGAGGCCCAAGGTCCTTCTGCCACCTTAATACTAAACCTATAAATATAGACACATAGATCTATTTCCCCAACCTCATATATATTTGCATGTACATGTCTTTGTCTAGACCTCTATAAATGTCCTTTGACTCCTAGCTCTTTCCTCCTTCTCCCTTGACTTTCCTCCTGCCCTACTACCATGCTCCGTCCCCACCTGGGTTACAGCTATGCCTCTTCTTTACGTAACCTTGCCCTTGATCATTCCCTACCAGGCCTGCCACTCCCCCCTCACTACCATTTTGGGTTCCTGTTGTGATTTTGAGATTCTTTTCCATCTCTTACTTTTCCCGGGGGATCTCTCTCTATGAATTATTCTGTGTTCACCCCAACTATGTATAGATTCAAAAGTTGCATTGAATAACAAGTAAATAGCTTCACTTGCAGGAAAACTAGTCCATTAACAGAATGGAAACTGTTTTTCTGGCATCACAGATTGAGTATTCTGATGAACCGTTGAGAAACCCCAGTAGAATTTTCTATCAGACTCGAGTCAGATGAGGTGAAGGGGGGCCATAAAATCATGTGTTTGAGTACTGACTTTTCAAACCAACAAAGAGATGCCTTTAGGAAAGACCTGTGATTTGATTTGATTCTGAAATAATAGACTCATGGCAAAGACTACAGTGCAATCCTCTAATTCCAAAACTCTGAGTTTTGAAGTATAGACTACTGAGTGGGTAATGTATGGACAGTGACATATAAAAGCATAATCTGGTTCACATCTGACCCTCTCCTTCCTGCAGAAGTGTGTCAAACCCAACAATGGTCTGAACCCTTATTTGTCCTTTTCTATTTTCTTTCTTTCCTTCTTTTTTTTTTCAACTTGAGCAACTTATGATCCATGCGTTATCATTTATATCTCCAAAGGAGCATGGCCACAATATCAATCACTCTGTTAAAGAGCATGTGTTAATTTCAATCCTGCAAGATGCAGAAACCAAGTCAGGAGAAAATCTGTGCAGATTTTCCAGGGGAAACACCTGTGTGAGAGAAAATCCAGAAGAGGCCAGGGGAGAGAGAAGGACTGTCAATCTATAACAGGAGGCAAAGGTTTTTTTTTTTTCAAAAAGTTCATGGAGAAATGTAATTAAATGATAATGGATTTTTTTCTTTAACTTTTGGAAGACTACTTGTATGGTCTTGAGATAAGGAGAGAGAGGGAGTATGTTGGGCAGAAATTGTATTAACTATTGTTCAGTTCAAAGGAAGTTCAGTATGGCCATTGGATGTTCTAATTGTATGGGTTCCGTGATCCTTTGTGACCACTCTAGTTTTACAAAATGTAAGACGCATTCTCAGGCCTGACAGATTCTTGATAAATTTTTATGAAGATAACCTGGTGTTATTTTTTTCTCTTAGCATACACATAAAATGGTTGGATTATACTTATTCTATTGGTTATATTGACTTGGATATTTCCCAATCCAGAGAGATTCACACGTGTGATGACTTTCAATCCTGTTTAAGACTCATGCCTCTATCATTTTTCCTGGGAATTTTATTACATGCACTAGAGACATTAAAGCTCGGTGTCATTTAACATTATGTATCTGTTGTACATTTTATCATGAATGTTGGAGTTTTACTAAGAGCATACCAGAACTAATTTTATTTTTTTTCAATCTTCAATCTTGGTTGGTCAAATCTGTGTTTTCTACAGAAAGCGAACATACTTCTCTTAACAAACACTTTCTTAATTAGTAGAGTGATAGACACACCAATATCTAGCTGTTGAAATCTATTACGTGGCTTCTTTTACTTAAGCATAAATATAAAAGTAAGACAAGTGTATGAGCACACAAAGTTGAAAATAATGAAGTCATTTTTATGAAAGTCACTGAAAGCATGTTTATCCTTTATTCCTTCTTACAACTCAGAAATGAGGTTGAGGCTTCTCAGCGCAGGTTAAGAGGGTGATAGGACTGAGATTGGAAAATGCTTGCTTAGTGTCAATGAAAACATTTTACACGTTCATTAAATATATTTTTTTAACTTGAGTTTCTTCCTATCTTTGTAGGTTATGACATAGCAATCCCTGTGCCTCAATGTTCAAGCTCATGGATGCCATTTGAAAGGTGAGCCATTAACACCAACGATCAGGTCCCTGTGCACACGAAAACTGACAAGCTGCATCCACAAAGATTACAGTCTAGGGAACCATATGGGTTCAGTTCTAGTCTGTAGTAGACCTGGAGTCAAAATGGTCAATACATTAAAAAAAAATGTCACGGTATATATTAAAGTTAATGTTTCCTCCAATTTCAAAAGTAAAGTTAACTATGACATTGGCAACTAACTAATAAGGAGAGTTCTGAATTAATGTTGGCAGTGACTTAATTCACACACTATGCAGAATGGACTATAAGTCAAATATAAGCAATTCACAACTTAGATCTAGAGAGACTGACCTAGATATGCCTGTAGGAATTGGGTCCAGGAGCAAAGAAACGTCTCATTATCATGTGTGATGCAGTCTGGATTCTCCCTAAATAATAGTAACCTCATGTCATTTTTCTGGTGCTCAGTATTCTGAATTCTAGTCTTAGTCAACTGTTTATTGACTGAGTCAACCAATTAATGGCAAATTTGCTCGTTATAATGCTACTTATGTATCATAAACACTTTTCACTTTGTTTTTAAAGCTTGACAGATTTTACTGAGACATCTGGCTTCAGGCATTACTTTCATTATGTTTTTGAAATAAATTAATTGCTATTTATGTTAGCTTTATTCACTGCTGCACCTGCTTTACTCTATTAGAATGCGATCATCTCCTAAGTCTTCTCACTCTTTGTTTGCAGATTTCAATGTGCTCTGCAGAGCATTTTGTCCCATGTTCTCCTCTCATATGAAAAAGGACTCTGTTTCATTCAGCACTCCATTTCCACAACCACGTGTCCTGTCACTTCAGTTGGACAAGCTACAGCAGTTTGTTAAAAAATGTTGATTGGTTGTGTGACTGAAAAAATCACTCTGTTCAGTTTTTCAATATAAAATGAATCATGAAAACTTTCAAAGATGCTAATGAATTAAATTTGAGATGTCACAATGTGCTGCACAGACTAAAAACTAACTGCACAGAAAGGTCATAATCAAATGAGATTGATGTATTCAGATAAATGAGAATTTCATCTTATTATTTACTATTTCTGCACGGTGGAAACATTTATTGCCCTTGTTCTCATATCTGAGTCTTGTGAGGATTTATCCTAATCTGACAAGAGGTAGAAAATGTTAATGTTCACTATATATCTATATTTTTACTCCTCAGAGGAGCAGAATTTTACCTTTCTAAATTGTAATCCACAATTGTTATGCTGGGAATCTGGATGGTGATGAAGTGAGAGAATAGGAATTTTCTGTGTGATCATCTAATTGAGCCTGAATCTGTTATGGGACCTTCGTAGTGAGGCTCTGACCTTCATGCCTGTGCTGTAGTTTATATCTTCACTGGCTGGTGTTCCTTTGCTTCACGGCAGTATCCATATTCTTTACCTTTGACTGTTAATCCCTGTTGACTATTCCTCTTTCCCCCCTTACCCCCCCCCCCCGACTCTCAATGTAGGCATCATGGGTAAGATGTGTGGTGGGTGGTTGATAGGAGAAATATTTCACCCCCCAGCTATGGAAAGACAATACAAATGACCTTCCTCTGGTGTGAAATATTTCAAGTTGAGAATGGTCTTCTTCTCCAGTGCCAGAAACACGATGACTTGTTTTGAATGTTCACTGGAGAACCTCAACAGGTTTTACAGTTAGATCATGAGCTCCACTAATGACCTGCCCCAGTGGTTTCTCACAGTCTCAGTAATCAGTACTCAGCCTCTAGAAATTTATCACATTTTAATTTATATATATACATATATTTTTTTAAATACATGGTTTCAGTGGTTTCTGATCCAGGTAAGCAGATTACTGCTGTGCCTCTCTGAATGCACCTCTCTCTAGATTTTTGGAGGCATTTTGATATGTCAATCCATGTCAGTTCTCTGATGCCCGCATGTAGGGACTCCCAGCATCCGTGCATCCGTGACTCACATTGCAGAAAACGGAGCTTATGACTGACTCAGAGGAGGAGACAGGCCAAGAGAGAGAGTGCAGGGGTCCATAGCGGAAAGAGAGTTGGAGGGGTCCAGAAAGGACCCAACGTGGGCACACAGGCACAGAGCTGTGGTAATCTCCATGTGAATAGATGTTATGGGGGATGAGTGCAAGCGGTGCCTCATGGCCCAACATCAAGCAAACCTGATCAACATTTTATCACCCCTTCTGCTTTGTACCCAAGTTCTTCCAGCTGAAACCTGGAAACCAGTCCCCTGGACTTTAAATGAAAACCATCCAGAGGTTAGTGGGTCTTATGAGCTCTTAGCTCTTGGATTGTTTTAGGACCATTCAGACAAGGCAGTATTTTCATAAAAATGTGTACTATACTCTTCACATTTTGCCAATTTTGTAGTGATATATCCTGATATTATGGGTTTTCTCTCTCTTTTTTCTTTCACAGTGCTGATATTATTTTTTAATTAAAATGTACAACTTTTGTTAATCCTGTTAATGTATCTTAAATATATATTGCAAAATAATTGAATTTATTTATGGAATAATATCAGACTTACTGTGATAAAGATAATTTCCTTTATATTTTAAAAGATGTTTTGTATGATTTTTGAAGTTTACACACTTTTATATTATTCAATTGGTTGCCTTTCAATTTTTCTTCCATTGTGTTTTGTGGACCTTTTTAAAAATTTTATTCCCTGCCTTTTTTTAATCATTTCATTAGGGGTCCATACATCTCTTATCACAATCCATACATATATCAACTGTGTAAAGTACATTTGTATATTTATTGCCCTCATCATTCTCAAAACATTTGTTCTTCACTTAAGCCCCTGGAATCAGCTCGGTTTTCCCCTTCCTTCCCACTCTACCTCCCTCATGAACCCCTGATAATTTATACATTATTATTGTGTCATATCTTGCACTCTCTGAAGTCTCCCATCGCCCACTTTTCTGTTGTCCATCCTGTAGGAAGGAGGTCACATGTAGATCCTTGTAATTGGTTTCCCCTTTCCAACCCACCCTCCCTCCACCCTCCCAGTGTCGCCACTCACACCAGTGGTCCTGAAGAGATCATCCACCTTATATTCCCTGCATTTCCAGTTCCTATCTGTACCAGTGTACATCCTCTGGTCTACCCAGATTTGTAAGGTAGAATTGGGATCATGATAGTGGGGGAGGAGGAAGTATTTAGCAACTAGAGGAAAGTTGTATGTTTCATAGTTGCTACATCACACCCTGACTGGCTAGTCTCCTCCCCAAGACTCTTCTGTAAGGGGATGTCCAGTGGCCTACAAACGGACTTTGGGTCTCCATTCCACACTCCCCCACCCCCATTCACTATGATTTTTTTTGTTCTTGTGGACTGGTTTTTATGTGAGTAGTGGAAATAAGCATATGCCTGCTAAAATGATACATTTGTTTCAATTCTTTTCAACGAGTAAGAAAAGCTAAGTTCATGGAAGACATAGGTGGCTATTTAGGAATACACGCTCATTACATTAAAAGTGAGAGAGAGGAGGATACAGTAAAATGAGTAAGACTCTCCCAACCCCAGGAGTCGGTGAGAAATCACTGCACTTCACAGACCAGAGGAATAGCCGTGGTGGCAGTTACATAATTTCATGTTAACTTGATAAATAAGTGTAGGGGTGGAGTCTAGCCTGTCAATCAGCTCACAGCCTGAAGATGCTTACTTGTGTGTGTGGCCTTCTCATGACGATTCTGAGAATTTCCTCTCTCTTGGGAGGCGGGACACACCTTGTCTGTGCTTCATCTCCCTGTGGGGAGGCCCATGCAGAAAGCTGGAGGAACCACATGGATACACACACCAGCACCAAGAGGCTTCCACTGATATTGGATCCACAAGACTTTCCAGCCACTAGACTGTGATCTTCCTGCACTCATCATCACTGAATACTCTGTGAGTCAAGAGAAATGTACGGACTAGTATTGGACATATGGCCTAATATCAGGCTTATGGATTTGATCTGGACTGGGCTTGGATGTTTTCTCAACGTACAATTGCTATTTGATAGAAAGCTCTCTCTTAACCTCTCTGGGTTTGTTTTTCTAATCAACTTCACCTAAAACAACCCCCTTGAATGGTCAGTGTTAATGTTTGGGAAGTTGATTTTGTCACCTCTCACCTATGAAGTGAATGAAATTATAGGAGACGTGTGTACGCGGATACGTCTGTACCAGTCATGACCAGCTGTGAGTTCACTTGGTGAGATATTCCCACAATTAGCCATCAGTATTCCAGAATGCACTTGAGATGAACAGCTCAGCTATCACTATGTGTGATGCTCTAAAGCAGCAGTCTCAATGGGGTCAAGACCCCTTTGGGGGTCGAACAAACCTTTGACAGGGGTCATCTGATTTATAAAAGCAGCAAAACTACAGTCATGGAGTATCAATGAAAAATAATTTCATGGTTGGGAGGTCACCGCAATATGAGGAAGTGTATTAAAGGGTCGTGGCATTAGGAAGGTTGAGAATTGCTGCTCTAGAGTTATCAAGGCTTCTTATTATTTATCACTGATTTAGACCAGGAATACATTCATGAATGTGAATTATATGCACATACGAGAGCTCTATAGATTTGAAGGCTGAAGCCATTCCCCTGGGGAAGCATTAAGCAAAGATATTGCCACATAGGTTATTCCTAAACCACTGACAACAAAGTGCACTCATGAAGGGGTGACTGTGGAGCTTCATTTTCCTATTGGCAGTCGCCCTGGGTAGGATAAGACATGGGAATGGAGCGAACACTGTGGCAGCTCCAGAGCCCTCACTTTCTGGTTTACGTCCTCACACACAGGTGTGCATGCCTAAATGCAGTTAGTGCAGTCTGGGGCTGAGGTGAAAAAGTTGGGAGATTCGTGAAGGTGTCTTGTAGGACTTCTGTGAGCCCCTTCACCAGTGATGGAATGAATAGGGTTTGACAAGTACCCGGAAGAGGCTTTCAGTGGATGGCTGGATCAACACCCACACTGGGAAATCAACATATATCCAGGGATTCACATAGGGCTCTGTCTTCTCCTTGGATGCCCCCATCAGCACAGCTTATCTACGGATAAGCAGCCTGAAGTCCAAGGACACTGCAACCTGACTGTGTGAGACAAGCGCTGTGAAACCCATATCCTGAGAGCGTCAGAAAACCCGGGGGAATGGCAGCTGTGCTCACTGAGGCAGGGACTCCGAATATTTCGCTGAATCCTTTCTTTACTTGTTACGCATTTCAAGATGGGAAACAAAGACAATTACTTCCTGAAAATAGCATAACGTTCCTGTGAAATGAAATCACCCCTCAAGAGAGGAGGATAAAGATACCTTGGTATGTAAGCTTTGTTCATCAATTTGTGTAAATAGTTCCGTTACAGCACTAAGAACTATGCAGACTCTGGAGGGTTGATTCAATATCTGCAGAGACAATGACATGAACACAGTTTATCTGCAAATGGACGGTAAGAAAATGAAAGACAAGACCCTCTGTTACTCTGTGAGAAAATGAGAGGAAGTGAGTGTGATCCCAGACACAAACTCCCTGCTGGGAGGGAGCTGGGCAGCAGGGGGCGCTCAGGACCCACAGATCACAGGACACACTCAGGAGCAGGTGCAGAGGGACAGTTTCAGGGCTGGTTTCCTTTTGTGGTCTGGTTATGCATCTCCATCTCGCTGTTTCCCTCAAGGGTTTTCTCTATTTTTATGACATAGGAATACAATGTAAATGTATAAAAATATTTAAAATCAGACCTATTGCATGTAGGATGTATAATAATGGAATTGAAATCTCAGCAAAAAAAGTGGGGAGTAAGAACCAAATAAAAATATAATTTTTATTTATTAGTGTTATATTGATATTCTAAACGTGGCAGCACTTGCATTGTTCAAGTAATCCTTGATAATAGTTGTATTGATTGGATTTCCTTGAAGGCAAATATAATCTTATCACAGCGAGTACTGTATTTCATGATGGGTTTAGCAAAACCTTTCTGACAATTCCATGCCATTCTCTTGACTGTGCTGTTCCCAGCATAGTAACTCCTATGATTTTCTGATCAAATTGGCCAATACTGGTCAGTGCACTTATGCTCACTAATGCCTAGGATATCAATCAATACACATGTATACCATTTAATATTTGACCACTTCCAATTTCCCAACATCCGTAGTATGCAAATTACAAGTTCTGTTCCTAAGAAGACTTCTGCAGCTGTTTCTCTTTACCTTGAGGCATGCCCCATCAGCAAATGGAGATCCTGATGACTCAACTCCCAAATCACATCATCATGGAAATCAAGATGACTTCAAGAAATCAGCTCCTCTTCAGTAACATTTTGAGTGCCCTCAAACCTGAGTGGCCCATCTGGCAGTAGCTTCAACAATTTCCTACTTCCTTTGCCTAGGCTTTCAGTATTCAGCCATGCTTCAAAGTTATGCATAAGGTTTTAGCAGCTTCTTCCTCTGAAGAGGGAGAG
The DNA here is from genome assembly GCF_050624435.1 of Tenrec ecaudatus. NCBI lineage: Eukaryota > Metazoa > Chordata > Mammalia > Afrosoricida > Tenrecidae > Tenrec > Tenrec ecaudatus. Next base: position 449,741 of record NW_027459692.1, on the reverse strand, counting down.
GGGTCCTTCTGCATTGTCTGTTCTTAGTCTGGAAGCTTTGCTGAAATCTGCTCACTTTGGGTGACCCTTCTGGCATTTGATATAAGAGTGACATATCTTCCAGCATGTCAGCAAAACACAAGCCACCACAGTATAATTAACTACCAGACAGGTGGTGAGAATATGTCATTATTTCTTCAAAATATATCAAACAACTTCTGGCTAATATTTTAATGCAATAAATAAATAACAGCATAATGCAACCAAATAATGGAGTAATTCAATTTAACATGTTCAATTATTGACTTAACATTGAAACAGAAGATCCAAAAGGACATCAAGAATCAAATAAGTAAACAAATAAATGAGTCTAGTAAACTAAAATCAATGACCTACATATAACATACTCCACCAAGAACAAAACAAATATACTCCCATTAAGCCGAGGTTTATTTCAGAAATAAAGTTAAGCATGAAATAGATGGAAATAGGAAAGGAACATAGATAGATAAATACAGATAGATGATAGATACAAGATATGGACAGTATATACAGAGAAAATAGATGATAACTTAATCAATTGTTCAGTAGATTGGTAGACCAATTAACAGATTTATGATAGATAGATAGATAGATAGATAGATAGATAGATAGATAGATAGATAGATGGATAGATAGATAGATAGATATAGAGCAGAGATTGGAAATGTATAGAAGGATGGAGAGGGAGATAAAGAAACTCGATCAACAAACTCCAATGTCATTGTGTATTCAGATTCGGGGATTTGGGCTGAGTCCAGGCAGAGGGTGTTCAGATAACACTTTTTTCTATTTGAGATAAATTGAAGACTAAATGCCCAAACTACAACATGAGGTGTGTCATAAGGAGTTGTACATGGATGTTATACAACAATGACTCACTCTTCAAGAGATTTTCTTAAGAAACTGGGTCTCCACAACAGGAATATATCACTTATTTGATGCGTGTGGTGATGCAGATAAAAGTAGGTAAGGAAAGTTATGTGAGACCAGATTGTAAGCACCATGAAGGGAAGGTTGGGATGCATGGCACAGGGTCTCAGGCCAAACAGGCACATGATCCTGATTCAAGACTCAGTGTGTGATGAGGAAGATACAGGTTTCCTAGCAGAATTGGAGCCTCCCCTATCTCATTTTTCCCTGTGTCGTGGTTTTTAGTCCTCTTCCTGCCTCTGAGAACCAAGATTAAGATGTTTTTAGCATGACTGTCAACTCCAGAGAACAGAGGGAGGAGAATGAGGCATGGAAGTAGGACACATTCTCTGGGTCCTTGTTTGTTTCTTGGGAGACCCCAAGTGCATAAACCACAACCTGGGGTGCTCTCTCCTCATCAGGAGAAAACTGAGGGGAAATGCTTTAATTTTATTTTCTCTTTATTTTTTTTTTTTGTGGATTGCATGAAGGTATACTGAGAAGATTAGTGTTCATTCAAAAATGCATGCACTTTTGTTTCATTTCATTGACTGCAATGCACACAAACTCCTGTTACAATTACCTTTTCTTTCCAAACATTATGAATTTTTCCCTGGATAAATGTTGCCCTTTTAATCACAGAAGTTTGATTGTTCTAAAGTCATTGTATCTCCCCAGGACTATTGCTCCCTTGTAGGCTTGTCAGTTATTTGGCTGGAAGTTTTTCCAAGGGCTGAGTTCTGTCCCAGACCTGAAGGGAGGCTGACAACCACAGTCTCAGGACTTCCACAAGTCTACCAACCAGTAAATCTATTCTTTTTTTTCTCTTTTCTTTGTGTGTGTGTGTGTGTGTGTGTGTGTATGTTTCTCTCTGTGTGTATTGTTTCACTTTTTATCCCACTCTTCCTAAGACCTTCTAATGCTATCTTTTCCAAAGAAATGGGTACTGATAGTAAGGCACCATATGTTTCTTCTGGTCTGAGAGTTCAGGAGACTCGAATCTATGATTGATTACAGCATTGGACTAATGGTTTCCATCTGTCTTCAATTATCATCACTCTGGAAAGGGAGAAACAATTAGCTGCACTTCATATGTTTTAATGTCCCCAGTCACTACTCTCAAAACCCAGACGTAGGACATTGTCTTTGTGGGCTGTTATGTCAGTGGTTCTTTGTGTTCCCCGAACCCCAAGGCCTCCTCCTCAGAGAGAGAAAAAGTTAACCCACTGATTGTTTTCTTTAGTTTAGATCAGAGTAGGTCAGAGAAATGTTTAGGGACAGATTATATTTCTTCTCAGGCAGCAGGAAGCACAGGGCAGACCTGGGTACTAGGAGGTACCTGAGAGTTTACTAAGAAGGGACCATTTGGGAAATCAGATTCTGCAAAGTCTTCACTAAGGAGACAGAGGTACTCTCTATCTGGACATCATTCCCCACAGACAGTAAGGAGGGACCCTTTGTGACGCCCCAGGCTCCTTGGGCTGCAGATTCACACTGGGTTTGAAACAACTCCTCCCCGGGTGTGGACTAAGAGATACACTGAGTGGAGAGCCACAGTGCAAAACTCTCCATGCGTGAGGTGTCAGTGCCGGGTGGTGGTGGTGGTTGTGGTGATGGTGGTGGTGGTGGTGGTGGTGGTGGTGGTGGTGGTGGTGGTGGTGGTGGTGGTGGTGTGTGTGTGTGTGTGTGTGTGTGTGTTTTGCAGGATGTTACTAGGATCAGGTTCTGTCCCTCCCAGCAGTCCAACACACGCACCTCCTCCTACCTTGGGTTTCCAGGGTTATAAGACTGGAGGAGTCTGACATGGAGAGCAGGGAAGAAATATGCAAAGTGAAGACATCCATTTTAGATCCACAGGCCACCTCCACAGGGGAAGCACCCTCATCATCCAGCTGGGGACCACAGTGTGATCCCTTTCCATCCTCCTTGCAAGATGGGCTCTGCCAGCCTAGCTCTCCTCATTGCTCTTCTCCAAGGTCAGGATCGTCACAGGATTTGAGATGAATGGGGTGGTGGGGTGGTGGTGGTGGTGGTGGTGGTGGTGGTGGTGGTGGTGGTGGTGTGTGTGTGTGTAGAGGGAATATCTGATCTCTGAATCCTATCTCCACTGGTGTCTGTGCTCAGGTGACCTGGTGCAGTCTGGGGCAGAGGTGAAAAGACCTGGGGAATCTTCGAGGATCTCCTGTAAGGCATCTGAGTACAGCTTTACTGGAAGCTGGAGCCACTGGATTAGGCAGCCACCTGGAAAGGGCTTGGAATGGGTAGGAATGATTTATCCTGTTGACTCTGATACCAGGTACAACCCATCCTTCCAAGGAAAAGTCACCATCTCCACAGACAACTCCATCAGCACCACGTACCTGCAATGGAGCAGCCTGAAGAACATGTATTACTGTGCAAGAGACACGGTGAGAGAACCCCCTTCCTGAGAGGGGCAGAAACCCTCAGCCTGATGCAGCTGCAGAGCAGGAGTCTCAGAGGCATCTCTCAGTCCAGCACCAGAGGACACAGTGTCTGTTGTCTCCTAGAGAGTGAGAATAAAAACACAGGTCACTGACATGACAGGGAGACATCTCACCACATGGGGGCACTGACGCCTCTTACTGGATTGGGTTTCTCTTAAGTGGCTCACTGTGTAACATATGATTAACCGTAGGGCTATAGAGCAGATTAAGTACAGTTTCTTCATGAAATTCTCAGAGTTCAGTCCTTGATGCCCTTGAAGAATGAGCAGGTGCATTGTCAAAATTGAAGAAAATGCTCAGCTCAAATTTTCTGGCCCTTTCTCAACACATCCATTCCCAATATTATTAGACCTTCTTTCCTTCTTTCTAATAAGTGGACATGTTATTTGCTTGCTTTCTAGCTTCATTCACTTGCCTGCATTCAACTTGATGTGGGAAACAGTTCTGGAGAAATCTCTTGGTGGAGCGGTAATGCTGTGGCATTCGCAAACTACTCATGGATTCCAGACCTTATAACAGTCAGTTATACTCATAAGAAAATGATTGGTATAGTTTCCTGGTTAAAAGTGGCCTCCTCAGGAGGAGACTCCAAAGCCTCTTGAGATAGGACGACCTTGGTTCAGGGAGAGGGTATTTGGGATTGATTGGATTCAGGCAGCAGCCAGGGAGAGGCCATGGTGAACAGGGATCTCCTACTATAAATCTCTGTAGTATTGACCTTGATTCTTCCAGGAAACAGTTCTCCCTACCCCTGACCTCTGTGAGCACTGAGGACCCATCTGTCTATTTCAGTGCAGGTGGACATAGACAGGGCAGTCAGTGTGACCCTCACAGGACAGCTCTGGGGCTGGACTGCATGGGGCTTACTGACCAGCAGGGGGAGCTCAGGACAAACAACAAGCACCGGATCCAGGAGCAGGTTCAGAGCTGAGCACAGGTGGGCCTTTCTCCGGAGTCTTGAGTTGGTTTTGTTCCCACAGCTCTCAAACAGATTCAATGGAAACCCTGTTTACAATCGTAGAGAGTGTACTAGTCTCTTCTAAATTGTACATGGAAACTCTCACTGTCAAATAGTTGATTGTGACCCAAAGTGACTCTATCGGACAGGTTTGAACTTGTAAAAGGTATTTGCATAGAAGTGGTTGGTCTTGCAACATTCTGTCCTGTGATCGACAATTTTAATTTTTAGTTTCAACTCAGTTGAAAGTGTAGAAAATATGAGTAAAAGTCAGCATAGCTACTCCCACAACAAGCTGCCAGGAAGAGCATTCACTCTCTCTCCCAATATCTAAAGTCAAAGCAAAGCAAATAAAAATTGTTACATGACTCAATCATTATATAGTGTCCTTGATATTGCCTTGTCCATTTGAGCCAAACGTAGTAAAGATCAAGGGATTGGAATAATCTTTTAAGTTTCAGGATCCTTCTGCATTTAAACTCTGAAAATTTACTTTTACGGTGGGACTTTGTGAATCCTTACAATTATTATTGTCCATTCCTCGATTGTTTTGTTCCTTCAATAAACTCTTTAATTTTTGAGTGAAGCTCCAGTTTGATCTTTGGAAGGTGGAACAAAAAGGGAAGTAATATATACTTTTCTTGCCCATATATATCTACCAATCACTGCCAAATTCCTAAAAAAGAAAGAAAGAAAACAAACAATACATATGCAAATATATTAATGTATGAGGATGGGGAACTATATCTATGTGCACATATTTATAGGTTTAGAATTAAGGTAGCAGAAGGACATTGGGCCTCCACTCAAGTACTCCCTTAATGCAAGAATACTTTCTTCTACTAAATTGGCATTCTATGATTCTCACCTTCCTAACACAACCGCTGAAGACAAAGTGGATGAATAAGCAAGTGTGGTGAATAAAGCTGATGGTGCCCAGCTATCAAAAGATAAAGTGTCTGGGGTCTTAAAGGCTTGAAGGTAAACAAGCGGCCATCTAGCACAAATGCAACAAAGCCCACGTGGAAGAAGCACACCAGCCTGTAGGCTCACGAGGAGCCAAAGGGATCAGGTATCAGGAATCATCAGAACAAAAATTTTTACCATAGTAAATGAGGGGGGCAGTGCGGAGAGGAGACCCACAGCCCATTTTTAGGCCACTGGAGACCCCTTGCAGAGGGGTCTTGGGGAGGAGATGAGCCAGTCAGGGTGCGATGTAGCAACGGTGAAAAATACAACTTTCCTCTCGTTCCTAAATGCTTCCTCCATCCCCCCATCCCCCACATATCATGATCCGAATTCTTCCTTGCAAGTCTGGCATGACCAGAGGATGTACACTGGTACAGATAGGAACTGGAAGCACAAGGGATCCAGGGAGGATGATCCCTTCAGGACCAGTGGTATGAGTGGCGATACTGGGAGCATAGAGGGAGGGTGGGTTGGAAAGGGGAATCGATTACAAAGATCTACATGTGACCTCCTCCCTGAGGGATGGACAACAGAAAAGTGGGTGAAGGGAGACATTGGACAGGTCAAGATATGACAAAATAATAATTTATAAATTATCAAGGGCTCATGAGGGAGGGGGTAGTGGAGAGGGAGGGGGCAAAATGAGGACCTGATGCCAGGGGCTTAAGTGGAGAGTAAATATTTTGAGAATGATGAGGGCAATGAATGTACAAATGTGTTTTATACAATTGATGTATGTATGGATTGTTATAAGAGTTGTATGAACCACTAATAAAGTGATTAAAAATAACAATAGATGTACCATTTCTGGGAAAAAGTTATCATTGATAACTAATCCCTTGTGACAAGATTATATTTGTTGTGAATATAGTAGCTAAGGAGTACAGTATAAGATGAACTTTGGACATTGTCTTAGAGATTATTTCCCAAGCTGCTTAAGGTTGTGTCACAGTGTAAATTCCATAGCTTGTCCAAGGAACTTCTCCTTAAGATATGAGATGTTGCCACAGGATGTTGGAGTGCCTCATTTATTGCCTGCAATTATTCTGTATTTCCCTTCCTGATATCCTGTATCTGTTGAGCTCTTTCCTCACAAAAAAAATATCCCACTACACCAAATGAGTATCCATTCTGGCCAGGCAAACATGTCCACCAAGACATTCCCAACCTTCAGGTCACAGGTCACATGGAACATAAGAATTTTGGTCAAGGAACCAAAAGTCACCCAAAAGGTCAAATAAGACACTTGGAACCAAGAAGTACAAGGAGCTGTGTCTTGCCCGGCTACTGAGAGATATAGCATCTGGGGACGTAAAGGCTTGAAAGCAAATAAGCAGGCATCTAGCCCAGAAGCAACAAAGCCCACACAGAAGCAGCTCACCAACATAGGTGATCGTGAAGGGCAGAGGAGACCAGGTCCCAAACAACAAAGGTGGGGTGGTGGCGAGAATCACATCACCGTGAATGAGGGGGAGTGCATGATGGGGACCCAATGCCCATCTGTAGACAGCTGGACATCCCTTCCAGAGGGGTAGTGTGGAGGAGATGAGTCACTCAGGGTTCACTGTAGCAACAATGAAACTCAAAACCTTCCTCTAGTTCCTGAACGCTTCCTCCCTTCCCAATTATCATGACCCCAATTCTACCTTGCGGACCTGGTTATACCAGAGGATGTACAGCGGTGAAGTAGGTATCTGGAAACACAGGGAATCTAGGACAGATGAACCCCTCAATACCCGCGGTAGGAGTGGCTACACCAGGATGGAAGGGGGTGCAGAAAGGGAGAGCCAATCTTGGAGATCTATGTGTAACCTCCTCTCTGGGAAATGGGCAATGGGGAGGTGGGTGAGGGGAGACACCGGGGAGTGTAAGATAAGATATAATAATTATTTATAAACTATCAAGGGACCAGGGGGAAGGGGGGAGCAGGGAGGGAGGGGAAGGGGGAAAAATGGGAAACCGGGCTGATTCCAGGAACCCAAGTGGAAGGTGAATTTTGAGAATGACGAGTGCAAAGAATGTATAAGGGTGCTTTGCTCAATTGATGTATGTACGGATTGTGATAAGAGTTGTATGAGCCCAATAAAAAGATTTATTAATTAAAAAAAGAATCTTAACCTCACCCTAATGCATATTCGTAACCATCCCTGTGAAATATGTTTCACATCCTTAATCCTATACATTTACTTGTTGGTATATATTTCCAAACCTTTAAGCCATGCCTACCATCTTTTTCAGAGGCTTTCTTTGGGGAATCTTCTGCCTCAGTCCTTGCTTGATCCAAGGAGAGCGGGTCCCTTTCACTGTCATGCAGCCCTGTGTTTGTTTCTAGCAGGAGTCATGTTGGTAACACAGTTCCTTTCGTCGAGTGTGCTTTTCAACATGATGGAATACACTGTCATATAGAGTCTCTATGAGTCGGAATCCACTGATGGCAGTGAGTGTGGTGTTGGTGTTAGCACAAAGAAGATGATGGGGTCAGACTTGCAGTTTCTGAGAAGATTGGGAACTTCTCTTCTTTATTCCTGGGCTTCTAATATGCAGAGCACTTCATCAATTTCCAGGTAAAGTCTCAAACCTAGTGAAAAACATTTCATCATAGACAGGGTTCTCTAGGATCCATAGACCTTTTCCATAGGACATCAATGTCCTGTGGAGATTCCTCTGCCTAGCTATTACTTCTCTCTAGCAGTGTCAAGATTCCAAAAATGGGCTGGATTACTGAGGCTTCCATTACTTGTCATCAGTGATTATTTTCCCTGTTCCTAGTTGTCCAAGATTTGGGTCCAAGAGTGAGAAATCATCACAGATCCTCTGCATAGGCTTTGCTGTCTCTGATGCCTAGATGCTGCTGGAGCTGGAGCTGCCAAAACCTTCAGAAAAGGTTGCAGTAGTTGTGAGCAATATATTTCAATAGCAGAAAACAACATCTCATCTTTAAGGAACTGATGATGCTCAAGCTCCAGAAAAATATACAGACTCAAATCTGTTCTCCCTGCATCTGAGCTCAATGACACTGAGGACGTGGCTGTCCATTAATGTGTGAGGGAAACAGAGGACTCACTACCATCACAAACACAAACGTCCCTGTGATGATGGTATTGGTCTATGGGGATAACTTGGGTTGTGGAAAGGACAGGGGCAAGAATTCTGAGACCATAGAAATGGGGGAGGCATGGGAACAAGGAGCATCCTATTAGCATCTAGAGTTTCAGTTCCCTCCAAAATGACCACTCTGTGAATATTTATTACAAAACCCCACAGATATTGCGCTGTTTATACATTTCTAGATTTTATGCTGTGGTAGTTACACAATTTCATGTTAACTTGATAAAAGACTGAAGGTGAAGGGGTGGATTCTAGCCCATCAATCAGATCAAAGCATGGTGATCCCTTCTTGTGCGTGTGGCCTTCTTATGAGTCTTCTCGGAAGTGTTTTCTTGAATCTCCCATTAGAAGAGGTAGATATCTCTCTCTCTCTCTCTCTCTCTCTCTCTCTCTCTCTCTCTCTCTCTCTCTCTCTCTCTCTCTCATTTTCATGTTGACAAGCCACGTGGAGCCACAGTGATGGCAACCAAAGCCCTGAAGATGCGTCCACTGCCATTGGATCCCCAGGACTTTCCACTTGCCTGCGATCATCCTGCATTCAGCATCATTGCATGTGCTATGTGACTTAAAAGAGGAATTCAGACATATGGGCTAATATCAGACCTATGAGCTAATATTGAACTTATAAATTTTATCTGTACTGGCTGGGATGTTTTATTGATGTGTAATTACTTCTTGATATAAAGTTATCTTTTACACATATATGAGTAGCAATGGACTTGTTTCGCTAGACAACCTGGTTTAACACATATGCAAATATGACATTGTATGTATTCATGAATACCTGTTTTATATACAAATGCTATTTGTATCATTGATAGCTAGTACATGTAGTTAATGATTTTCATAGCCTAAATGGCTGTGTTGGACTGAATTAATTAATGACTGCTGTTTCCATTTACTGGAACCAGAAAACGATGAGTATGCTATATCATAAGTTAGGAGGGCAGGGGGTGGGGGAGGAAACCAATAAATATAAGAACTCAAATGAAGTGGAAGGAACACATTAAGTAAGCCAATTAAAAGAAAAGTGACTTTTAGGAGATAAAGTTAAATAATCAATATCGAGTTTTCCTGATCATGACAAAAGAAGTAGGACCAGGGAGGAGATTTCATTCTTCATGTTTTCTGTACACATTCTATGATCAACTTCAGGCCCAAAGTTAAAGAGTATCACTGAAATGTGGAAATTCCATGGAAAGCAAAAAACAAGACAAAACAAAACAAAAAACATCTAATAAGGTTCCCTTGTAATACAAGAAACAGATTATAGAGTTACCCATCATAATCATGTGTACCCATCTCTTAAAAGGGATGGGAGAGGATGCAGTAGGAGCTCTTATGTCACAAAGGTTGTTGTGTCTGTAATATAAGGTTTATAAATTAGAAAGTACTTTTCAAAAATATTGATAATATACAATGATTAAAGCAATGCTTGATAAAAATCCTAACTAAGAGTTCTGTTTTCCCTTGAGAGTGCTTGTGTTTCTTTGAGTCTGAGGGAGAACTCTGGCCCATGATCTCTACTCATCTGCTTCAAATTTCAGGGGACATGCAAATGTAGCTCTCTGCCTGCTGATAAGCCGGCCACAGTCCCTGATGTGGGAGATCTCAGAGGACAGCCCCAGTCTCTGGGGTCTCTGATATTTCCATTTGTGCCCAGGAGCTAGTCCACAGACTTTGGCATTCATTTTTGGCTATTTTACATGGCAATTGTGATAGACTTTGCTCTGTGTGTTTAAAATTGTGAGGGCAATTGTTTGTATGTGGGTTGTATAATCAGAGTGCCTCTGTGTTTGCAGGTGTCCAGGGTGAGGTGCAGATAGCGGAGTCTGGAGGTGAACTAACAAAGCCTGGTGGCTCTCTGAGACTCTCCTGTGCAGACTCTGGATTCACTTTCAGTGACTCTTACATGCACTGAATCCGCCAGGCTCCAGGAAAGGGCCTGCAGTGGATCGCAGCCATTAGTGGTGATGGTACATATTCTACACCAACTCCGCGAAGGGTCCATTTACTATCTCCAGAGATAACTCCAAGAACACACTCTTATCTTCAAATGAATAATCTGAAAGTTGAGGACATGTCCATGTATTACTGTACAAGAGACACAGTGAGGGGAACTCAGTGAGAGCCCAGACACAAACTTCCCCTGTAGGGAGGAGACTGGTCTCCAGGGAGGTGCTCAGGACCCACAGAGCATAGGACTCAGCCCCAGAGCAGGAGCATCTGAAGTTTCAAGGCTTGTGGTCACATGTGGATTCGTCTAAATCTCACAGTTCCCTAGGGAATCTATCTCTAATTTAAAAATATTAATTATATGCCTACTCCATATATCTTTGATTTCAAAAGTTATGTTGTAACACGAGAATATATTCTGTCTTACAGCAACAGTCTGTCCCTGAAGGACAAGAAATGACACTCTCAGGGGTCCCTGTGTCAGAATTCTCATGACGCTCAGATAAATACTTTTCAACTAGACTCAGGGGAAATGGAGGGATGGAGGTCTGGGTAAAGATAACCATTAAGTGTTTTTGTATTGGCTGGAAATTTAATAGTATATCCTTCCACCACACTTTGAGAAGTATTCCGACAATCATTTAGTTAATGATTTAGTTGAAATTTAAGCAGTTATCCTATGTTTTAAATTTAATTCTTCAGAATATGCAGGGTTTTGTATTTGGTTTGGTTTGGTTATTTTTCCAAACCATGGTGGCCTAGTACTTTTTTCTTTCTTTTTTGATTTTCTGTTTTGCCTTTTTAACATGCATATGAGGCCATAGAAAATGTTTGGCATGGTTAAAGCACATCTTTTTGGTCACAGGACCACTTTATCTCCAGGAGTCATGGGGCAGGCTGCAGTTGACTTCCTACCAGTATCACAGTTTCCAGCACTCCACTCCTGTCCCTGCCTCCCCATTCACAACCCTGCTGTCTCTCTGTTCTACTCCAAGAACAAGGGAATCCCCCTCATCCTGGATATCCATGTTCCCCCTTCCCTAAGTTTATTCCTACTCATTCTCACCACGATGTCTTTGCACATGAAAGGAACTGGAAGTTTCCATCACAGTAACATCTTCCCTGATGGTAGGTCCTAAGATGAATGATGCAGAAAATAACAAACTGCTCATTACTGCACTGTCCTGACAGCCTCCGTCTCCTCTAATTCACCAGCAACCATCTGACATAGCCTTGTCCCTGCCTTCTGCCACACCATAATGTGCCTTTTCTCTAGAGCCATGTTTTCCATGCAGATACACTGTGCAATTGCTTGTCCCAGCTCAGCCTTCTGTGACATGAAGGAATGACGTCCATAGAAAGTATCTACACCATTCAAGTGTTCCTTTGCAAATGCTCAGAAGCAAAGCCTGAGCTCCTCACAATTAAAAAGCAAGCCAACGGACAAAGAACAAAGAAACATATTTGAAATGCTTCATTATATTGTTTGTACTTTTTCTGCCATTTCTCCTAGATAATAAATTTTAAACTGCCAGGTTTCCCCCTCAAAACTTATGAATAAATTTCTCCCTCATTTGTCCTTAATTATCTGTCCCCCAGACAGCTCAAGCATAGGATCTTGAGAACGGACGGTGCAGGACCAGACAGTGTTCTGTTCTGCTGTGCACAGCGTCCCTGTGGGTCAAAACTGACTCAATACCATCCATCCACAACAACCACATGACCCAGAACTCTAATCCTGCCTTCATTCAGAACACGATGCTTTAGTGGGAAGAAGACATGCTAACTGCCCAATAATTGGTCTATTGCCTGTAGGACCCCTGTCCTGTAGCAATTTTAAAAGGCTTCAGCATAATGACCAGGGCTCATATGAAAATGTTTTAAGAAAATGGAAAACTGCAATGATGAGAAAAAGGGCAAAGAATTTGTGCCACATTTCCTTTTTCCCTTTTAAACTCTTTAGGGCTTTGTACCTACTTATTCTTCAAGGGTAGCAAGAGCAGTCCTAAGAATTAATTTGGAAATTTTTGCTCATCCATCTTACAACACTGACCTTTTTTTAAAAAATCACTTTATTGGGAGCTTGTACAACTCTTATCAATCATAATAGATACATCCATCCATTATGTCAAGCACATTTGTACATTTGTTGTCATCATCATTCTCAAAACATTGTCTTTCTACTTGAGCCTTTGGTATCAGCTCATTTTCCTCTTCCCTCCCAACTCACCCCTCCCTCCTGAACCCTTGATAATTTATAAATTATTATTTTGTCATCTCTTACATTGTCTGATATCTACCTTCACCCACTTTTCTGTTTTATAACCAGGGAGTGGGTTACATGTAGATCATTGTGATCAGTTTCCCCCTTCCCCCCCAACTTCACCTTCTCCCCCACCTTCCCCTTGCCTTCCTTGTATGACAACTCTTATTATTAGTCCTGAGGACAACCTCAACCTTGCCTCTTCCAAAATCTCAAGGGACATTAAGAAGGAAATGCTGTGAATCCTTCATAGATATAAAAAACATTTTTACATCTCTGTATGTAGTATTATTCCTAAAAACCAGAAATCTATAAATATAATCTTATGTATTGTGTTAGTAGAAGAATAAAATGAATTATAGATGATAACAATTTAGCATAGAACAGTAATATAATACATGTTACCAAGGATATTATCAGCATGCCCTTTCCAACACACTTAAAACACTCATATCTGTTCTAGGAACAGAACCCTCGGATCTCAGAAGTCATGCAACTTCATTTATTGCTATGTAGTAGGAGGGAATGCAAATCCACCCCTCCCTCTGCTGATGAAAGCCAACACAGCCCCAACCCTGCAGCTCTGGAAGTGCTCCTGGATTCTCAGGAGTCCCAACTCAGTGATCAGGACTGAGCACAACACAGAAAGCCTGGCCTCTTAGTTGAAAGGGGCTTGTCCTTGTTGCTATTTTAACAGGTGATTTTGTCATGAACCAGTTTGTGTGCTTGGGTGTGAGTGGGAGACACGGTGAACATGTCTGATGGTTTTCCTGCCATGGATATCTGTGTTTGCAGAAGTCCAGAGTGAGGTGCAGCTAGTGGAGTATGGGGTTCCTTGGGGGTCTCTGAGATTCTCCAGTGCAACCTCAAGGTTGCCCTTCAATAGCTATGCATGATCTGTGTCCACCAGGCTCCAGGGAAGGACCTGCAGTGGGTGTCAAGTGGTGATGGTGCATACTACAAAGACTTCTCCAAGATGTTTTTGTATCTCCAAGAACTGCTGCATCTGCATATGAACAGCCTGGAATTCGAGGACATGCCTTTTTATTTCTGTGCTACCATCACAGTGAGGAGAATTCAGACTGAACCAGGACACAAACCTCCCCTTCAGGGAGGAAACAGGCCCCCAGGGGGCGCGCAAGACCCACAGAGTCAAGCCTCAGGTCCAGGAGCAGGTGCAGATGGGGACATTCAGGACTGTTTTCCTGTTGTGATATTGGTGTTCTTCTCCATCTTGCAGTCTCCCTCAGAGAATCTCTTAATGATTATACTACCAGCTTTGCCTATCCTGTTTATACTACCAGCTTTGCCTATCCCTGATATTTCATACACTTAAAGAGCTGTATCATAACAAAGAAAATATTCTTCAGAAATATCAGCCTTTTTTCGTGTGGAGTAAAATGATTTTGCCAGGCAGTCCTCAGGATCGAGGTCCAGATGAAACTCATGGAAACTTGGTGATTTGGATCTAATGAAATTGAGGGAAGATGGAGCGACAGGGTACTACTGCCAGAGGTGAGTTATTTGAATTAAATCAGAAAGACTGGCTATTCAAACTTACCAAGTGATGCCTGAAGAGAAAGACTTGGTGATGTTACTTCTGAAGGGACAGACTGAGAGCAGAGGCTTCCATAGAATTTCCCGATTGTGACATTGATTTCCCGGCTATAGTTATGTAGGCAGCAAGTTAGGGAACAAACCATATGAAAACAGAATGTGGCTCCCATATGACTCTCATCTTTAGTAGGAAGTGTGCAGGTCGAACTCAGCACTGGTCCAAAGCCTCTTTGTGTCTTCTCTATTTTCTGTCTCTCTTGTTCAGCAAGATGCCATGATTCAGGAATGTTTATGCTTCCCAATGCAAGTCTGTTCACATTCTCAATATGCCATGTTCATGGATAAAGAGGCCCAATACCAAGGAAATGTTAAAACTACCCAGTACTGTCACTAAGTACAATGTAATCGTGATCCAAATGCCAATTTAACCCTTTAAAGAACTGGAAAATAATTACTCACTTTATATGGAGAATCCTAGGATAATCAAGGGACCCAAAAATATTTGGATCAAGTTAGGGGGACTCACACAAACTGACCTCAAAAGTATTACACCGCCACAGCAGTAAAAACAGCCTGGTACTCATACAATGATAGATATGTTGACCAATGAAATAGAATAGAAAACTAATAAATAATCCATCCACATACAGGCAACTCTTCAACAAAGGCCATAGGAACTGTATAAGGGAGAGCGACGTTATCTTCAACAATGGGGTTGGCACAATTGACTCGTCACCCTCAGAAGAATGAAAGACAACCCAAACCTCAGCCATGTACAAAAATGAATACAAGATGGGTCAAGGACCTAATGTAAATCCCAGAGCTATAGAGACCATCTATAAGGAGGCAGGGACACACGCAAGTGCCCCACTGCAGGGCATCCATATACTATCGAACACAGCAAAGGACATACACACAAAGAAGACAACAGAGATGAGAGTGTCCTCTGAAATCATATATGTGCATTATAAGAGTAAATAGGAAAGTCAAGCAACAAATGAAAAACAAAAAGATCTTGTGATTTTAAGCTACAAGGTTTCATGTCTGTTTAGTGTACAACAATAGACAACTGGAGAAAAAATCTATTGCATTTTCCTTGAGGCCATATTTTCTATCATTTCCATATTTCAGTATTTTGAAAGATGCAGTACACCTTGATTAAGCGACCGGTCAAGCCCAACCCGAGGAGATGGGGACTACAAACAAATCCAGAAATCTGAGTCTAAAAGACCTCAATGTTTCTTCTTCAGAGTGCAGGGATTACTCGGGAGCTGAGGTTGTTAGTTTATTGTGCCAACCTGGCTAATAAAAACATTAATTGAAGTGCGGAGAGATAAATAGCTCGGAGAGCCTCGCCTCTCTTGTCTCTTGCTCTTTGATCATTGATCATCGGACCAGTGTGCAGCTACCTTACTTTTTCTTTGCCTCAATTTGCAAGCTACACTACCTGTGGGACACCTAATCCATGGACTGTGTCGCTGTAATTTGAGGTTCCTTCAAGACCTGATCCTCCACACCATTGTAATCTACATCTTTTGAGCTGGGGACTGTCGGACCCTGTCATCTGGCTGACTGTTGACCTGACTTGCTGTGTGCTGCCTGTAGCCAGATAGCCTGAATTGCTCTACAGAGGACTACCCAGCAGCCCTCAAGACTTGAAGGACTGCCAGTGTCTCACAACTCTCTCATAGGAGTGAATGGCGATGAGCCATATGTACTGCTTTATAATTTAATTAACTATTTATTTCGTATGTTATCTATCTATCTATGTAAATATGTAAGATGACATTGCCTATTCCTGTAAATAATTATAGTCAGAAGAAGCTCAATGAGTTCTAATCAGTCTTATAGGGTTCCTATGAGTCAGAATAGATTTGGTTTTGAAAGAAGAGATTGTTCATTTCTAGCTCAGTTGCTTGGTTTTCTGATTTTCCCTCAGTCAGAAGAATATCTGGCGTGTTCATAACTCTCAGACCTCACAAAGAAAAATTAATTCATGAGTTAGTGGATGCATATGTTCAAATCAAACAACACTGCTACCTTGGAACTCTGATTTTGTAATTTCAAATATTGGAATTTGGAGAGCCTACTAATTCAAGGTATGCCTGTTGGTCACATCACTCCCATCTCTGTCATCCAACTTTATTCAAGAATCATCCCTGGAGACACTTTCTTGTGGAACTGAGGTGCCTGCACCTTAGTATGCTATTCATAGCCCCAAACTCCTATAACAGCCAGGAACACTCCTAGACAAATGCCTGTTGTGGTTTCTTACTTAATGAGACCACCCCCATCACCGCCCTGCAATCAGGGGATTCCAAACCCTTCTGAGTCAGGGAGCCTTTGATACAGAAATGTCTGCCTCCTATCTCTTCCTCCTCCTGATGGTGCTGGGTCTCCCATCGGGTCAGTGGCAGGGAGATGCAGTGAATGACAGCACATTCAAAGACATATGGGGCCTTTAATGCTTATTTCATAAGACTCCAGGGGTCCTGCACCACATGCAGCTACAGGAGTCAAGCAATCAAGTGGTGAAGCCTTTACAGACTCTCCCTCTCACCTGTACCATCGCTAGGGACTCCATCTCCAGCAACAATGTTACTTGGGACTGGATCAGACAGAGCCCTGGGAGAAGCCTTAAGTGGATGGGAAGGAACTTCTATTGGTCAGAGTGGTTTAGAGAATACACACCATCCCTGAGAGACCATAGTCATTGACCAACACACATCCAAGATCCAGCTCTCCCTGCAGCTGAGCTCTGTGACCACTGACAAGCACTGTGCAAGGAGATAAGGAGAGGGAAAGTCGATGTGAGTCCCCACACAACCTACCATGCAGGACAGCTGGAGGCTGAACTAAGAGAGCTCTTATACCAGCAGGGGTAGCTCAGGCCCAGGAACCAGAAGCAGGTGGGTGTGTGAGCACAGATGAAATCTTCTGCTGTGTCTTGGGTTCATTTTGTTCCCACTGCTTAGGAGCAGATTGAGAGGAAACTCCAGTAGAAACTGTTCGGGAGAGTATGGGGGTGGGGGTCATTTTGACATTGTATGCCAGGTTTTTTCTCTTTTTTTAATTTGAGTAATTTCTTTTAAAATTTGGTTAGTAATCTCCATGTCCTTAAATATAGACACTGGTATCTTGTTCAGAATTGCATTAAAGTGATAGATCGCTTAGAGTGTCTTATTTTCACAAAGTTAAGGCTTACTACTTACTCATGATTATGACCCATTATTTGAATGATGTGTATGTCTTTTGGTTTCTTGGAATAGTGTTTTCTTTCTATGAGACTTTTGTTTCTCTGCTTAGGCTTATTCCAATTTGTTTTATGCTTGAGGTGGCGATTGCAAATTGTATTATTTTCTGATTTTCTTTTAAGAGCTTTCTCTATTGGTATGTGGGAACCAAACTGATTTTCTATGTTTACCTTATAACTTGTGAAATGGCTTACCCTTCCAACTAGTTGCAATAATTTTCTTCTCAAGCTTTTGCGTTTTCTATGTTTAGAGAGTTTTACTTCTTTATTACCATTTGGATGCCTCTGTTTTTCATTTGTTGGTTGATAGCTATAGTTAAGATTTGCAGCATGATATGAAATAAGATTCGTATTTAATGGTATCCTTAATCTGGTTCCAATTAGAAAGTTGAATGAGTTCACTTCCTCTCCATGGAGTGCAAAGTTTGCCATTGGCATTGCATTTTGCTGTTTTAAGACCTATCAAATCAGTTTGAACTCACAGAAACACTAGAGAAAACAATTAAACACAGGTCTTGCCTCATCCTCACAATTTTCATGTATGAGGCCTTTGTTGTGGTTACTGTGGCAATGTATATTCTTAAAGGTCATCCTTTTAAAAATGACCTTATGCTTTATCAAGCAGGATGTCCTCTTCCAAGTTCTGATTTCCTTGACACATGTTCAAAGTACTTGAGATGAAGTAATAACATGCTCACTTCTTTCTACTAATGATTACAAGTGTACATCATCCAATATATGATTGTTTGTTCTTCTGGCAGTCCATCACACCATGAAATTATTCACCAGTACCATAATTCAAATACATTGTTTAATTTTAGATCTTTCTCATTCATTCTCCATCTTTCACGTGCATATGAGACAATTGAAAACTTCATAGCTTGGGCCAGGTGTATCTCAGTCCTCAAAGGGACATCCTTGCTCTTCAATCTTTGAAGAGTTCTGTGCAACAGGTTTGCTCAATGAAATGCATCATTGACTGGGGTTTCCATGAATATTAATTGTAGATCCATGCAAAATGAACTCCATCCCAACCTTAATCTTGTCTCTATTTCCCATATTTTCCATTGTCCCATAGATTCATTTTGTTTACATTGAATTGTGGTGTACAGAGAAGGCAGAAATTCCTGGACTTCATCAGTAAGTTTTCAAATCCTGCTATCATCGTAGAACATGTTTTCAAATCCTGCTATCTTAGAACATGTAGCTTTATGTCACCTGCATATCACAGATTATTAGCGGAGTTTCCTACAACCTTGATGTGTTTTCCATTTAGTACAGCTTCTCATGTTATTTGTCCCATTTAGCATGTTATGCAGAGAAACTGCTGACATGTTCTATGATTCTGTATTTCTGTGATGCACAATGAACACCCATGGAAGCAACAAACCAAAAATCACACCACATTGAGCTTAGATATGAAAAATGACTTCATCAAAGTGCTTAAAATGCTTTCCAGATAATATGGCTATTCTATAACCACCCATTCCAAGAAAATATCTACAAAAAACCCCAATGCCAATCAAACAAACAATAATAGCAGCAATGATTAATGTGAGTTAATATATTTGTATTTTTGCAACTTAAATGTCTCCTTCAGTCAAGTTCCATTTCATACCCTTTGCCTATTTTGAGTCTCAAAACCCTACATGTTCCACTGTCATTACTGGCAGTAAGTGAGATGGCATGATAAAGAGAGAGAAGTTAACTCTCCAGCAAATATGCAGAGGAATGAGAAAACATGGTAAAATAAATGTCCACTCTTAACTGAGGTTTTTAAAATATCAGAATCTCTTAACATTCTCTGTGCTTTCTGTGTCCCAACAGTTTCTCTGATTTTCAGCCTAAGGAGATTGATTCCTCAATAGATGGAAGCAAATCTTAAGAAAGAGGAGGAACAGAGCATGAATACTTTCTTTTATTAAATTGGCACTCTATGATGCTCACTCTCCCGACACAACTGCTGAAGCCAAAGCAGGTGAACAAGTAAATGTGGTGAAGAAAGCTGATGGTGCCCGGCTAACAAAAGAGATAGTGACTGGGGTCTTAAAGGCTTGAAGATAAACAAGCGGCCATCTAGCTCAGAAGCAACAAATCCCACATGGAAGAACACACAAGCCTGTGTGATCGAGTGGTCCCAAAGGGATCAGTTATCAGGCATCAAAGAACAAAAAAAAATCACACCATTGACTGCACACCTCCATGATAGGATCGCTGAAGACAAATGCGTGCATAAGCAAATGTGGCGAAGAAAGCTGATGGTGCCCAGCTATCAAAAGAGATAGTGTCTGGGGTCTTAAAAGCTTGAAGGTGAACAAGCGGCCATCTAGCTCAGACGCAAAAAAGCCCAAATGGAAGAAGCACACCAACCAGTGCGATCACGGGGTGCCAAAGGGACCAGGTATAAGTATCATGCAAAAAAAAGACATATATGTGTGTGTATGTGTGTATATATATATATATATACCATATTGAATGAAGGGGGAAGTGCAGAGTGGAGACCCAGGGCCCAAGTGTCGGCCACTGGAGATCCCCTCATAGAGGGGTTTAGGAGAGGAGACGAGTCAGTCAGGGTGCGAGGTAGTACCGATGAAGAAAGCAGCTTTCCCCCAGATCCTGGATGCTTCCTCCCCCCAACTACCATGATCCGAATTCTACCTTGCAGGACTGGCTAGGGCAGAGGTTGTACAATGGTGCATATGGGGGGTGGAGGCACAGGGAATCCAGGGTGGATGATACCTTCAGGACCAAGGGTGTGAGGGGCGATGCTGGGTAAGTGGAGGGTGAATGGGTTGGAAAGGGGGAACTGATTACAAGGACCCACATGTGACCTCCTCCCTGGGAGAGGGACAGCAGAGAAGGGGGGAAAGGGATACTCTGGATAGGGCAAGATATGACAAAATAACAATGTATAAATTACCAAGGGCACATGAGGGAGAGGGGAGCGGGGAGGGAGGGGGAAAAAAAGAGGACCTGATGTAAAGGGCTTAAGTGGAGAGCAAATGCTTTGAGAATGATTGGGGCAGGGAACGTGCGGATGTGCTTTATACAATTGATGTATGTATATGTATGTTTGTGATAAGAGTTGTATGAGCCCCTAATAAAATGTAAAAAAAAGAAAATGATTAGGGCAAAGAATGTACAGATGTGCTTTATACAATTGATGTATGTATATGTATGGATTGTGATAAGAGTTGTATGAGCCCCTAATAAAATGTTTTTTTAAAAAAGAAATATAAAAAAAAAGAAAGAGGAGGACATTAGACTTTTTCTTTTCAGTTTCTGAGAAAAGATTGGAAGTTTCTCTACTTTTTTTCTTCTGGGGTTTCTAACATTCAGATCACTTCTTCAATTTCCAGGTTAAGTTTTAAAACTTAGTGAAAAACATCACGTTGTGGGAAGAGTTCTCGATGAACTGGAGCAGGGTTGCCCCCAGGCACTAGGGATATCAGGCCTCAGCATTGTAAGGAGAGTTCACTGAAGTCCCTGAGTGAAGTTTTCTCCGGTGTCCTACGTCTACGTTCCTAAAATTTACTCTGCGGTTTCTGATGACTCTGGGTTACGAACGGCCACCATTCACCGTTCTCCTTACACTCGTGCGTCTCCATCGACCTTAAAGGAAAGGGAGGACACGCAGATGCTGGCAGCTAAATTCAGCAGAGTTTGTCTCAACACAAAAGAGACAGCTCTGTGGGGTCCCGTCTTCCATGGTAAAACATTTCCAAGGGAATAAGAAATCTTCCCATCGCAATGACAATATGAGAGAATTGCCACCGATGGATTTTCCGATGTGCCTACAAACATCTTCAGGCCATGAAGTAGTGAAGCACGAGAACCCAGGCGCTTCACCCTTTTCCCTAGACCAGTGAAACTTAAGGAGCCACTATTGACCTGTGAGACATGACGTCCACAATTAAATGCTAATTGCCCAGAAATGAAGCGCCAGCCAGATCAGCCTGGGAAACAAGCTTCCATTAGACAATGAAGATGTGAGAATCTGGTACGGCCACAGATCACGGTTTCCATAGATCCATGCAATTCCGTGTTGAATTTCAGTCCGAAAATGAAACCGCTGGAGCCTCTGTTCAGCAGGCCCTGGTGTAGCTCCCAGAGGCACAATGGTGCTCCTCTAGAATTTGGACGAAAAACGTTTTCACGGGAATAAGCAACCTTGATCAAGCCAGGTGGGTCTTGGAAAAATGAAATTGCTGCATGTGCCTGGAATACTGACAAGCACACACGTGTGTCACTCCAAGGCGCATTCAGCAAGGAATCTGCATCGATTGAGCCAAGACAAAGGAAAGTTCAGGGAGGCAGCACCCGTGTAGAAAAGCATTTGTTCTTCAAAGAGGAGGCCAATCTTGTGAAACGACATACCCATGGCAAATAGTTTTCATCGGCAGAGTTTCATGGAGCAATATTGCGGGGAGAGAAAAGGCACCACCTGAGGGAGGCACGCTCAAAAAACTACCTAGGGCAGGAGACGGGTCGCCCCCGGCACTAGGGGTGTCGGGCCTCAACATTGTAAGCAGAGTTCACTGAAGTCCCTGAGTGATGTTTTCTCCAGTATCCTACGTCTACGTTCCTAAAATTTACTGTGCGGTTTCTGATGACTCTGGGTTATGAACGGCCACTATTCACCGTTCTCCTTACACTCGTGCGTCTCCATCGACCTTAAAGGAAAGGGAGGACACGCAGATGCTGGCAGCTAAATTCAGCAGAGTTTGTCTCAACACAAAAGAGACAGCTCTGTGGGGACCCGTCTTCCATGGTAAAACATTTCCAAGGGAATAAGAAATCTTCCCATCGCAATGACAATATGAGAGAATTGCCACCGATGGATTTGCCGATGTGCCTACAAACATCTTCAGGCCATGAAGTAGTGAAGCACGAGAACCCAGGCGCTTCACCCTTTTCCCTAGACCAGTGAAACTTAAGGAACCACTATTGACCTGTGAGACATGACGTTGCTGGAAGCATCAGTGTACAGAGGCATGGGAACCTCAAAGGAGTTTCTTCCGTGTGAAAATAACAACCAGGCTGAACTTCATGGCAGGGTTCCAGATTCCTAGGAATTCCACGGGCTGTATTGCTCAGAGATAGAACCTACTGCTTGGGGCACAATCTGAAAAGCTTGCTGGACTCACGGCTTTCCCAAAGACCCATGATTCTCAAAGAGCGAGAGTAAGTTTGACGGAAAAAACAAACTGCCGGTGTTGCCTTTTTTACCTTGAAACCGGCAAGAAGCAAGATTTCCCTTAAACCTTGAATCTCAGAAACATTTTGATCGTGAAGGAAAACCAGTGAGAGCCGATGTACTTCCAATAATCCAACACTTAAATTAAACCTCAAACCTAAATCCTATCCTAAAACCAACCCTAATCCTAACCCTAACCTAGGTGAAAACCTAACCCTAGGTGTAAACCTAAACAGAGATGTAACCCTAAGCCTAGGTCTAACTGTATTCTCCTAACCTTAAACTTAACCCTAACCTAGGGCTCACCCTAAACCAAGCTCTAACCCTAACCGTATGTCTACCCTAAGGCTAACCCTAATCCTAACCCCAAATCGGATGTGAACATGCAGCTCCCCCTACAACTAACCTTACTCCTAACCGTCATTCTTCGCCTGAACCTAACTTAACTCTATCCCTCACTTTCAATCGATACCTCAATTTCACCGTTAATGTAAACCAATCCCTTAAACTAGACAGAGAGCTAAACTTAACCTTAATGAAAACGGATGTAACACACAAACCGTAAGCCTGACCCCAACTCAACCTCTCCCACTGTCTAACCCTCACACAAATATTAACCCCAACCCATATCTAAACAGTCAAGTTTACCATAAGCCTAAATGAGACAATAGGTTCGCTCATCCTTAAGCACTAAACCATACTATTACCTTCAAACTCACACTCACCCTACATTTGATCCTCAGACTTACCATAACCCGAATCCTCACACAGCCGTAACTCTAACGTGAACTCTAACTCTGTCACTAAACATGCCCAAATGCCTGTACCTATGCCCGTCTAAAGTTAAACCTAAACCGAAATCTTCTGTGCCACCATTTTGCAGCAGTTTAAAGAAGTACACTGGGAAAGATTTTTCTGCAAGAAAGAAACTGCAGGCGGCGTGCCTGAAGTGAGAATATCATACTGCACGACCTCTTTGGCCTCAGATGCTAGAAGTGACATGAGTGGGCACTATAAAGAAATGGGAGTTTACTTTCTCCGTGATCATCAACCTTTGTGCATTCTCTTTGGTCTAGACGCCTGAAATAAAGACAGTTGTCCTGAGTCACATAAACCTCCACCGAGTGGTCTTAGTGAGGCGCGGGTACTTGCCGGTATCAGAGAATTCCGAAGAAGGCTGAACGTCCACAATTAAATGCTCATTGCACAGAAATGAAGCGCCAGCCAGATCAGCCTGGGAAACAAGCTTCCATTAGACAATGAAGATGTGAGAATCTGGTATGGCCACACTTCATAGTTTCCATAGATCCATGCAATTCCGTGTTGAATTTCAGTCCGAAAATGAAACCGCTGGAGCCTCTGTTCAGCAGGCCCTGGTGTAGCTCCCAGAGGCACAATGGTGCTCCTCTAGAATTTGGACGAAAAACGTTTTCACGGGAATAAGCAACCTTGATCAAGCCAGGTGGGTCTTGGAAAAACGAAATTGCTGCATGTGCCTGGAATACTGACAAGCACATACGTGTGTCACTCCAAGGCGCATTCAGCAAGGAATCTGCATCGATTGAGCCAAGACAAAGGAAAGTTCAGGGAGGCAGCACCCGTGTAGAAAAGCATTTGTTCTTCAAAGAGGAGGCCAATATTGTGAAACGACATACCCATGGCAAATAGATTTCATCGGCAGAGTTTCATGGAGCAATATTGCGGGGAGAGAAAAGGCACCACCTGAGGGAGGCACGCTCAAAAAACTACCTAGGGCAGGAGACGGGTCGCCCCCGGCACTAGGGGTGTCGGGCCTCAACATTGTAAGCAGAGTTCACTGAAGTCCCTGAGTGAAGTTTTCTCCAGTATCCTACGTCTACGTTCCTAAAATTTACTGTGCGGTTTCTGATGACTCTGGGTTACGAACGGCCACTATTCACCGTTCTCCTTACACTCGTGCGTCTCCATCGACCTTAAAGGAAAGGGAGGACACGCAGATGCTGGCAGCTAAATTCAGCAGTTTGTCTCAACACAAAAGAGACAGCTCTGTGGGGACCCGTCTTCCAGGGTAAAACATTTCCTAGGGAATAAGAAATCTTCCCATCGCAATGACAATATGAGAGAATTGCCACCGATGGATTTGCCGATGTGCCTACAAACATCTTCAGGCCATGAAGTAGTGAAGCACGGGAACCCAGGCGCTTCACCCTTTTCCCTATAGCAGAGAAACTTAAGAGCCACTATTGAGCTGTGAGACATGACGTTGCTGGAAGCATCAGTGTACAGAGGCATGGGAACCTCAAAGGAGTTTCTTCCGTGTGAAAATAACAACCAGGCTGAACTTCATGGCAGGGTTCCAGATTCCTAGGAATTCCACGGGCTGTATTGCTCAGAGATAGAACCTACTGCTTGGGGCACAATCTGAAAAGCTTGCTGGACTCACGGCTTTCCAAAAGACCCAAGGTTCTCAAAGAGCGAGCGTAAGTTTGACGGAAAAAATAAACTGCCAGTGGCGCCTTTTTTACCTTGAAACCGGCAAGAAGCAAGATTTCCCTTAAACCTTGTATCTCAGAAACATTTTGATCGTGAAGGAAAACCAGTGAGAGCCGATGTACTTCCAATAATCCAACACTTAAATTAAACGTCAAACCTACATCCTATCCTAAAACCAACCCTAATCCTAACCCTAACCTAGTGAAAACCTAACCCTAGGTCTGAACCTAAACAGAGATGTAACCCTAAGCCTAGGTCTAACTGTATACTCCTAAATTTAAACTTAACGCTAACCTAAGGCTCACCCTAAACCAAGCCCTAACGCTAACCGTATGTCTATCCTAAGGCTAACCCTAATCCTAACCCCAAATCGGATGTGAACATGCAGTTCCCACTACAACTAACCTTACTCCTAACCGTCACCCTTCGTCTGAACCTAACTTAACTCTATCCCTCACCTTCAATCGATACATCAATTTCACCGTTAATGTAAACCAATCCCTTAAACTAGACAGAGAGCTAAACTTAACCTTAATGAAAACGGATGTAACACACTAACCGTAAGCCTGACCCCAACTCAACCTCTCACACGGTCTAACCCTCCCACAAATATTAACCCCAACCCATATCTACAACAGTCAAGTTTACCATAAGCCTAAATGAGACACTAGGTTCGCTCATCCTTAATCACTAAACCCTACTATTACCTTCAACCTCACACTCACCTTACATTTGATCCTCAGACTTACCATAACCCGAATCCTCACACAGCCGTAACTCTAACGTGAACTCTAACTCTGTCCCTAAACATGCCCAAATGCCTGTACCTATGCCCGTCTAAAGTTAAACCTAAACCGAAATCTTCTGTGCCACCATTTTGCAGCAGTTTAAAGAAGAACAGTGGGAAAGATTTTTCTGCAAGGAAGAAACTGCAGGCGGCGTGCCGGAACTGAGAATATCATGCTGCACGAGCTCTTTGGCCTCAGATGCTAAAAGTGCCATGTGTGGGAAGTATAAAGAAACGGGAGTTTACTTTCTCTGTGATCATCAACCTTTGTGGATTCTCTTTGTTCTAGACGCCTGAAATAAAGACAGTTGTCCTGGGTTCCCCTGCCTCTGTACACTGATGCTTCCAGCAACGTCATGTCTCACAGGCTCTTTAAGTTTTTCTGCTACAGGGAAAAGGGTGAAGCGCCTGGGTTCCCGTGCTTCACTACTTCATGGCCTGAAGAAGATGTTTATAGGCACATCGGCAAATCCACCGGTGGCAATTATCTCATATTGTCATTGCGATGGGAAGATTTCTTATTCGATAGGAAATGGTTTACCATGGAAAACGGGTCACCACAGAGCTGTCTCTTTTGTGTTGACACTAACTCTGCTGAATTTAGCTGCCAGCATCTGCGTGTCCTCCCTTTCCTTTAAGGTCGATGGAGAAGCATGAGTGTAAGGAGAACGGTGAATGGTGGCCATTCGTAACGCACAGTCATCAGAAACCGCACAGTACAAATGCACAGTACAAATGCACAGTACAAATTTGAAGTACAAATGCTTTTCTACACGGGTGCTGCCACCCTGAGCTTTCCTTTGTCTTTGCTCAATCGATGCAGATTCCTGTGCTGAACACGCCATGGACTAGCACAGGTGGGTTCTTGTCAGTATACGGGCAAACGCAGCAATTTCGATTGTCAAGACACACCTGGCTTGATCAAGGTTCTTTATTCCAGTGAAAACGATTTTTATCCAAATTCTAGAGGAGCACCAGTGTGCCTCTGGGAGCTACACCAGGGAGCGGCTCCGGAGTTTTCATTTTCTGACTAAAATTCAACACGGAATTTCATGGATCAAAGGAAACCGTGAATTGTGGACTTACCAGATTCTCACATCTTCATTGTCTAATGGAAGCTGAAGTTTCCCAGTCTGGTCCGGCTGCCACTTCATTTCTGGCAATGACCATTCAATTGTGGACGTTCAGCCTTCTTCGGAATTCTCTTATACCGGCATATTCCCGCGCCACATTAAGACCACTCGGTGGAGGTTTATGTGACTCAGGACAACTCTTTATTTCAGGCGTCTAGAACAAAGGCAATTCACAGAGGTTGATTATCTCTTATTAAAGTCCCGTTTCTCTATGATGCCCACTGATGACACTTCTACATCTGAGGGCAAAGAGCTCGTGCAGCATGATATTCTCATTTCAGCCACGCCGCCTGCAGTTTCTTCCTTGCAGAAAAATCTTTCCCAGTGTACTTCTTTAAAATGCTGCAAAAGAGTGGGACAGAAGATTTCGGTTTAGCGTTAACTTTAAACGGGCATAGATACAGGCATGTGGGCATTTTTAGAGACAGTGTTTCACTGGTCTAGGGTAAAGGGTGAAGCGCCTGGGTTCCCGTGCTTCACTACTGTATGGCCTCAAGATGATGTTTGTAGGCACAGCGGCAAATCCATCGGTGGCCATTCTCTCATATTGTCATTGCGATGGGAAGATTCCTTATTCGCCAGGAAATGTTTTACCGTGGAAGACGGGTCACCACAGAGCTGTCTCTTTTGTGTTGAGACAAACTTTGCTGAATTTACCTGCCAGCAGTTGCGTGTCCTCCCTTTCTTTTAAGGTCGATGGAGACGCACGAGTGTAAGGAGAACGGTGAATGGTGGCCGTTCATAAGCCAGGATCATCAGAAACCGCAGAGTAAATTTTAGGAACGTAGACGTAGGACAGTGGAGAAAACTTCTCTCAGGGACTTCAGTGAACTCTCCTTACAATGCTGAGGCCTGCCTGACACGCCTAGTGCCTGGGGGCAAGCCGGCTCCTGCCCTAGGTAGTTTTGTTGAGCGTGCCTCCCTCAGGTGGTGCCTTTTCTCTCCCAGCAATATTGCTCCGTGAAATTCTGCCGATGATGAAAACTGTTTGCCATGGCTTTGTCCTTTCACCTCATTGGCCTCATCTTTGAAGTACACATGCTTTTCTACACGGGTGCTGCCTCCCTGAGCTTTCCTTTGTCCTGGCTCAATCGATGCAGGTTCCCGTGCTGAATAAGCCATGGACCAGCACAGGTGGGTGCTTGTCAGTATACCGGGCACACGCAGCAATTTCGTTTGTCTAGACCCACCTGGCTTGATCAAGGTTCGTTATTGCAGTGAAAACGATTTTTATCCAAATTCTAGAGGAGCACCACTGTGCCTCTGGGAGCTACACCTGGGCCTGCTGAACAGAGGTTACGGAGTTTTCATTTTCTGACTAAAATTCAACTAGGAATTTCATGGATCTAAGGAAACCGAGAATTGTGGACATACCAGATTCTCACATCTTCATTGTCTAATGGAAGTTTGAGTTTCCCAGTCTGGTCCGGCTGCCACTTCATTTCTGGCAATGACCATTCAATTGTGGAAGTTCAGCCTTCTTCGGAATTCTCTTATACCGGCATGTTCCCGCGCCACATTAATACCACTCGGTGGAGGTTTATGTGACTCAGGACAACTCTTTATTTCAGGCGCTAGAACAAAGGGAATTCACAGAGGTTGATGATCACTTATTAAAGTCCCGTTTCTCTATGATGCCCACTGATGACACTTCCGCATCTGAGGGCAAAGAGCTCGTGCAGCATGATATTCTCATTTCAGCCACGCCGCCTGCAGTTTCTTCCTTGCAGAAAAATCTTTCCCAGTGTACTTCTTTAAAATGCTGCAAAAGAGTGGGACAGAAGATTTCGGGTTAGCGTTAACTTTAAACGGGCATAGATACAGGCATGTGGGCATTTTTAGAGACAGTGTTTCACTGGTCTAGGGTAAAGGGTGAAGCGCCTGGGTTCCCGTGCTTCACTACTGTATGGCCTCAAGATGATGTTTGTAGGCACAGCGGCAAATCCATCGGTGGCCATTCTCTCATATTGTCATTGCGATGGGAAGATTCCTTATTCGCCAGGAAATGTTTTACCGTGGAAGACGGGTCACCACAGAGCTGTCTCTTTTGTGTTGAGACAAACTTTGCTGAATTTATCTGCCAGCAGTTGCGTGTCCTCCCTTTCTTTTAAGGTCGATGGAGACGCACGAGTGTAAGGAGAACGGTGAATGGTGGCCTTTCATAAGCCAGGATCATCAGAAACCGCAGAGTAAATTTTAGGAACGTAGACGTAGGACAGCGGAGAAAACTTCACTCAGGGACTTCAGTGAACTCTCCTTACAATGCTGAGGCCTGACACGCCTAGTGCCTGGGGGCAAGCCGGCTCCTGCCCTAGGTAGTTTTGTTGAGCGTGCCTCCCTCAGGTGGTGCCTTTTCTCTCCCAGCAATATTGCTCCGTGAAATTCTGCCGATGATGAAAGCTGTTTGCCATGGCTTTGTCCTTTCACCTCATTGGCCTCATCTTTGAAGTACAAATGCTTTTCTACACGGGTACTGTTTCCCTGAGCTTTCCTTTGTCTTGGCTCAATCGATGCAGGTTCCTGTGCTGAATAAGCCATGGACCAGCACAGGTGGGTGCTTGTCAGTATACCGGGCACACGCAGCAATTTCGTTTGTCAAGACCCACCTGGCTTGATCCATGTTCTTTATTCCAGTGAAAACGATTTTTATCCAAATTCTAGAGGAGCACCAGTGTGCCTCTGGGAGCTACACCCGGGCCTGCTGAACAGAGGCTCCGGAGTTTTCATTTTCTGACTAAAATTCAACTAGGAATTTCATGGATCTAAGGAAACCGAGAATTGTGGACGAACCAGATTCTCACATCTTCATTGTCTAATGGAAGTTTGAGTTTCCCAGTCTGATCCGGCTGCCACTTCATTTCTGGCAATGACCATTCAATTGTGGACGTTCAGCCTTCTACGGAATTCTCTTATACCGGCATGTTCCCGCGCCACATTAAGACCACTCGGTGGAGGTTTATGTGACTCGGGACAACTCTTTATTTCAGGCGCTAGAACAAAGGGAATTCACAGAGGTTGATGATCACTTATTAAAGTCCCGTTTCTCTATGATGCCCACTGATGACACTTCCGCATCTGAGGGCAAAGAGCTCGTGCAGCATGATATTCTCATTTCAGCCACGCCGCCTGCAGTTTCTTCCTTGCAGAAAAATCTTTCCCAGTGTACTTCTTTAAAATGCTGCAAAAGAGTGGGACAGAAGATTTCGGTTTAGCGTTAACTTTAAACGGGCATAGATACAGGCATGTGGGCATTTTTAGAGACAGTGTTTCACTGGTCTAGGGTAAAGGGTGAAGCGCCTGGGTTCCTGTGCTTCACTACTGTATGGCCTCAAGATGATGTTTGTAGGCACAGCGGCAAATCCATCGGTGGCCATTCTCTCATATTGTCATTGCGATGGGAAGATTCCTTATTCGCCAGGAAATGTTTTACCGTGGAAGACGGGTCACCACAGAGCTGTCTCTTTTGTGTTGAGACAAACTTTGCTGAATTTACCTGCCAGCAGTTGCGTGTCCTCCCTTTCTTTTAAGGTCGATGGAGACGCACGAGTGTAAGGAGAACGGTGAATGGTGGCCGTTCATAAGCCAGGATCATCAGAAACCGCAGAGTAAATTTTAGGAACGTAGACGTAGGACAGCGGAGAAAACGTCATTCAGGGACTTCAGTGAACTCTCCTTACAATGCTGAGGCCTGCCTGACACGCCTAGTGCCTGGGGGCAAGCCGGCTCCTGCCCTAGGTAGTTTTGTTGAGCGTGCCTCCCTCAGGTGGTGCCTTTTCTCTCCCAGCAATATTGCTCCGTGAAATTCTGCCGATGATGAAAACTGTTTGCCATGGCTTTGTCCTTTCACCTCATTGGCCTCATCTTTGAAGTACAAATGCTTTTCTACACGGGTGCTGCCTCCCTGAGCTTTCCTTTGTCTTGGCTCAATCGATGCAGGTTCCTGTGCTGAATAAGCCATGGACCAGCACAGGTGGGTGCTTGTCAGTATACCGGGCACACGCAGCAATTTCGTTTGTCAAGACCCACCTGTCTTGATCAAGGTTCTTTATTCCAGTGAAAACGATTTTTATCCAAATTCTAGAGGAGCACCAGTGTGCCTCTGGGAGCTACACCCGGGCCTGCTAAACAGAGGCTCCGGAGTTTTCATTTTCTGACTAAAATTCAACACGGAATTTCATGGATCTAAGGAAACCGTGAATTGTGGACGTACCAGATTCTTACATCTTCATTGTCTAATGGAAGCTGAAGTTTCCCAGTCTGATCCGGCTGCCACTTCATTTCTGGCAATGACCATTCAATTGTGGACGTTCAGCCTTCTTCGGAATTCTCTTATACCGGCATGTTCCCGCGCCACATTAAGACCACTCGGTGGAGGTTTATGTGACTCAGGACAACTCTTTATTTCAGGCGTCTAGAACAAAGGGAATACACAGAGGTTGATGATCACTTATTAAAGTCCCGTTTCTCTATGATGCCCACTGATGACACTTCTACATCTGAGGGCAAAGAGCTCGTGCAGCATGATATTCTCATTTCAGCCACGCCGCCTGCAGTTTCTTCCTTGCAGAAAAATCTTTCCCAGTGTACTTCTTTAAAATGCTGCAAAAGAGTGGGACAGAAGATTTCGGTTTAGCGTTAACTTTAAACGGGCATAGATACAGGCATGTGGGCATTTTTAGAGACAGTGTTTCACTGGTCTAGGGTAAAGGGTGAAGCGCCTGGGTTCCCGTGCTTCACTACTGTATGGCCTCAAGATGATGTTTGTAGGCACAGCGGCAAATCCATCGGTGGCCATTCTCTCATATTGTCATTGCGATGGGAAGATTCCTTATTCGCCAGGAAATGTTTTACCGTGGAAGACGGGTCACCACAGAGCTGTCTCTTTTGTGTTGAGACAAACTTTGCTGAATTTACCTGCCAGCAGTTGCGTGTCCTCCCTTTCTTTTAAGGTCGATGGAGACGCACGAGTGTAAGGAGAACGGTGAATGGTGGCCGTTCATAAGCCAGGATCATCAGAAACCGCAGAGTAAATTTTAGGAACGTAGACGTAGGACAGCGGAGAAAACTTCACTCAGGGACTTCAGTGAACTCTCCTTACAATGCTGAGGCCTGACACGCCTAGTGCCTGGGGGCAAGCCGGCTCCTGCCCTAGGTAGTTTTGTTGAGCGTGCCTCCCTCAGGTGGTGCCTTTTCTCTCCCAGCAATATTGCTCCGTGAAATTCTGCCGATGATGAAAACTGTTTGCCATGGCTTTGTCCTTTCACCTCATTGGCCTCATCTTTGAAGTACAAATGCTTTTCTACACGGGTGCTGCCTCCCTGAGCTTTCCTTTGTCTTGGCTCAATCGATGCAGGTTCCTGTGCTGAATAAGCCATGGACCAGCACAGGTGGGTGCTTGTCAGTATACCGGGCACACGCAGCAATTTCGTTTGTCAAGACCCACCTGGCTTGATCAAGGTTCGTTATTCCAGTGAAAACGATTTTTATCCAAATTCTAGAGGAGCACCAGTGTGCCTCTGGGAGCTACACCCGGGCCTGCTGAACAGAGGCTCCGGAGTTTTCATTTTCTGACTAAAATTCAACTAGGAATTTCATGGATCTAAGGAAACCGAGAATTGTGGACGTACCAGATTCTCACATCTTCATTGTCTAATGGAAGTTTGAGTTTCCCAGTCTGGTCCGGCTGCCACTTCATTTCTGGCAATGACCATTCAATTGTGGAAGTTCAGCCTTCTACGGAATTCTCTTATACCGGCACGTTCCCGCGCCACATTAAGACCACTCGGTGGAGGTTTATGTGACTCAGGACAACTCTTTATTTCAGGCGCTAGAACAAAGGGAATTCACAGAGGTTGATGATCACTTATTAAAGTCCCATTTCTCTATGATGCCCACTGATGACACTACCGCATCTTAGGGCAAAGAGCTCGTGCAGCATGATATTCTCATTTCAGCCACGCCGCCTGCAGTTTCTTCCTTGCAGAAAAATCTTTCCCAGTGTACTTCTTTAAAATGCTGCAAAAGAGTGGGACAGAAGATTTCGGTTTAGCGTTAACTTTAAACGGGCATAGATACAGGCATGTGGGCATTTTTAGAGACAGTGTTTCACTGGTCTAGGGTAAAGGGTGAAGCGCTTGGGTTCCCGTGCTTCACTACTGTATGGCCTCAAGATGATGTTTGTAGGCACAGCGGCAAATCCATCGGTGGCCATTCTCTCATATTGTCATTGCGATGGGAAGATTCCTTATTCGCCAGGAAATGTTTTACCGTGGAAGACGGGTCACCACAGAGCTGTCTCTTTTGTGTTGAGACAAACTGCTGAATTTACCTGCCAGCAGTTGCGTGTCCTCCCTTTCTTTTAAGGTCGATGGAGACGCACGAGTGTAAGGAGAACGGTGAATGGTGGCCGTTCATAAGCCAGGATCATCAGAAACCGCAGAGTAAATTTTAGGAACGTAGACGTAGGACAGCGGAGAAAACGTCATTCAGGGACTTCAGTGAACTCTCCTTACAATGCTGAGGCCTGCCTGACACGCCTAGTGCCTGGGGGCAAGCCGGCTCCTGCCCTAGGTAGTTTTGTTGAGCGTGCCTCCCTCAGGTGGTGCCTTTTCTCTCCCAGCAATATTGCTCCGTGAAATTCTGCCGATGATGAAAACTGTTTGCCATGGCTTTGTCCTTTCACCTCATTGGCCTCATCTTTGAAGTACAAATGCTTTTCTACACGGGTGCTGCCTCCCTGAGCTTTCCTTTGTCTTGGCTCAATCGATGCAGGTTCCTGTGCTGAATAAGCCATGGACCAGCACAGGTGGGTGCTTGTCAGTATACCGGACACACAGCAATTTCGTTTGTCAAGACCCACCTGGCTTGATCAAGGTTCTTTATTCCAGTGAAAACGATTTTTATCCAAATTCTAGAGGAGCACCAGTGTGCCTCTGGGAGCTACACCCGGGCCTGCTAAACAGAGACTCCGGAGTTTTCATTTTCTGACTAAAATTCAACTAGGAATTTCATGGATCTAAGGAAACCGTGAATTGTGGACGTACCAGATTCTTACATCTTCATTGTCTAATGGAAGCTGAAGTTTCCCAGTCTGATCCGGCTGCCACTTCATTTCTGGCAATGACCATTCAATTGTGGACGTTCAGCCTTCTTCGGAATTCTCTTCTACCGGCATGTTCTCGCGCCACATTAAGACCACTCGGTGGAGGTTTATGTGACTCAGGACAACTCTTTATTTCAGGCGTCTAGAACAAAGGCAATTCACAGAGGTTGATGATCACTTATTAAAGTCCCGTTTCTCTATGATGCCCACTGATGACACTTCCGCATCTGAGGGCAACGAGCTCGTGCAGCATGATATTCTCATTTCAGCCACGCCGCCTGCAGTTTCTTCCTTGCAGAAAAATCTTTCCCAGTGTACTTCTTTAAAATGCTGCAAAAGAGTGGGACAGAAGATTTCGGTTTAGCGTTAACTTTAAACGGGCATAGATACAGGCATGTGGGCATTTTTAGAGACAGTGTTTCACTGGTCTAGGGTAAAGGGTGAAGAGCCTGGGTTCCCGTGCTTCACTACCGTATGGCCTCAAGATGATGTTTGTAGGCACAGCGGCAAATCCATCGGTGGCCATTCTCTCATATTGTCATTGCGATGGGAAGATTCCTTATTCGCCAGGAAATGTTTTACCGTGGAAGACGGGTCACCACAGAGCTGTCTCTTTTGTGTTGAGACAAACTTTGCTGAATTTACCTGCCAGCAGTTGCGTGTCCTCCCTTTCTTTTAAGGTCGATGGAGACGCACGAGTGTAAGGAGAACGGTGAATGGTGGCCGTTCATAAGCCAGGATCATCAGAAACCGCAGAGTAAATTTTAGGAACGTAGACGTAGGACAGCGGAGAAAACTTCATTCAGGGACTTCAGTGAACTCTCCTTACAATGCTGAGGCCTGACACGCCTTGTGCCTGGGGGCAAGCCGGCTCCTGCCCTAGGTAGTTTTGTTGAGCGTGCCTCCCTCAGGTGGTGCCTTTTCTCTCCCAGCAATATTGCTCCGTGAAATTCTGCCGATGATGAAAACTGTTTGCCATGGCTTTGTCCTT
The DNA here is from genome assembly GCF_050624435.1 of Tenrec ecaudatus. Lineage (NCBI taxonomy): Eukaryota > Metazoa > Chordata > Mammalia > Afrosoricida > Tenrecidae > Tenrec > Tenrec ecaudatus. Next base: position 414,600 of record NW_027459692.1, on the reverse strand, counting down.
TCACCTCATTGGCCTCATCTTTGAAGTACAAATGCTTTTCTACACGGGTGCTGCCTCCCTGAGCTTTCCTTTGTCTTGGCTCAATCGATGCAGGTTCCTGTGCTGAATAAGCCATGGACCAGCACAGGTGGGTGCTTGTCAGTATACCGGGCACACGCAGCAATTTCGTTTGTCAAGACCCACCTGGCTTGATCAAGGTTCGTTATTCCAGTGAAAACGATTTTTATCCAAATTCTAGAGGAGCACCAGTGTGCCTCTGGGAGCTACACCCGGGCCTGCTGAACAGAGGCTCCGGAGTTTTCATTTTCTGACTAAAATTCAACTAGGAATTTCATGGATCTAAGGAAACCGAGAATTGTGGACGTACCAGATTCTCACATCTTCATTGTCTAATGGAAGTTTGAGTTTCCCAGTCTGGTCCGGCTGCCACTTCATTTCTGGCAATGACCATTCAATTGTGGAAGTTCAGCCTTCTACGGAATTCTCTTATACCGGCACGTTCCCGCGCCACATTAAGACCACTCGGTGGAGGTTTATGTGACTCAGGACAACTCTTTATTTCAGGCGCTAGAACCAAGGGAATTCACAGAGGTTGATGATCACTTATTAAAGTCCCGTTTCTCTATGATGCCCACTGATGACACTTCCGCATCTGAGGGCAAAGAGCTCGTGCAGCATGATATTCTCATTTCAGCCACGCCGCCTGCAGTTTCTTCCTTGCAGAAAAATCTTTCCCAGTGTACTTCTTTAAAATGCTGCAAAAGAGTGGGACAGAAGATTTCGGTTTAGCGTTAACTTTAAACGGGCATAGATACAGGCATGTGGGCATTTTTAGAGACAGTGTTTCACTGGTCTAGGGTAAAGGGTGAAGCGCCTGGGTTCCCGTGCTTCACTACTGTATGGCCTCAAGATGATGTTTGTAGGCACAGCGGCAAATCCATCGGTGGCCATTCTCTCATATTGTCATTGCGATGGGAAGATTCCTTATTCGCCAGGAAATGTTTTACCGTGGAAGACGGGTCACCACAGAGCTGTCTCTTTTGTGTTGAGACAAACTGCTGAATTTACCTGCCAGCAGTTGCGTGTCCTCCCTTTCTTTTAAGGTCGATGGAGACGCACGAGTGTAAGGAGAACGGTGAATGGTGGCCGTTCATAAGCCAGGATCATCAGAAACCGCAGAGTAAATTTTAGGAACGTAGACGTAGGACAGCGGAGAAAACGTCATTCAGGGACTTCAGTGAACTCTCCTTACAATGCTGAGGCCTGCCTGACACGCCTAGGGCCTGGGGGCAAGCCGGCTCCTGCCCTAGGTAGTTTTGTTGAGCGTGCCTCCCTCAGGTGGTGCCTTTTCTCTCCCAGCAATATTGCTCCGTGAAATTCTGCCGATGATGAAAACTGTTTGCCATGGCTTTGTCCTTTCACCTCATTGGCCTCATCTTTGAAGTACAAATGCTTTTCTACACGGGTGCTGCCTCCCTGAGCTTTCCTTTGTCTTGGCTCAATCGATGCAGGTTCCTGTGCTGAATAAGCCATGGACCAGCACAGGTGGGTGCTTGTCAGTATACCGGACACACAGCAATTTCGTTTGTCAAGACCCACCTGGCTTGATCAAGGTTCTTTATTCCAGTGAAAACGATTTTTATCCAAATTCTAGAGGAGCACCAGTGTGCCTCTGGGAGCTACACCCGGGCCTGCTAAACAGAGACTCCGGAGTTTTCATTTTCTGACTAAAATTCAACTAGGAATTTCATGGATCTAAGGAAACCGTGAATTGTGGACGTACCAGATTCTTACATCTTCATTGTCTAATGGAAGCTGAAGTTTCCCAGTCTGATCCGGCTGCCACTTCATTTCTGGCAATGACCATTCAATTGTGGACGTTCAGCCTTCTTCGGAATTCTCTTCTACCGGCATGTTCTCGCGCCACATTAAGACCACTCGGTGGAGGTTTATGTGACTCAGGACAACTCTGTATTTCAGGCGTCTAGAACAAAGGCAATTCACAGAGGTTGATGATCACTTATTAAAGTCCCGTTTCTCTATGATGCCCACTGATGACACTTCCGCATCTGAGGGCAACGAGCTCGTGCAGCATGATATTCTCATTTCAGCCACGCCGCCTGCAGTTTCTTCCTTGCAGAAAAATCTTTCCCAGTGTACTTCTTTAAAATGCTGCAAAAGAGTGGGACAGAAGATTTCGGTTTAGCGTTAACTTTAAACGGGCATAGATACAGGCATGTGGGCATTTTTAGAGACAGTGTTTCACTGGTCTAGGGTAAAGGGTGAAGAGCCTGGGTTCCCGTGCTTCACTACCGTATGGCCTCAAGATGATGTTTGTAGGCACAGCGGCAAATCCATCGGTGGCCATTCTCTCATATTGTCATTGCGATGGGAAGATTCCTTATTCACCAGGAAATGTTTTACCGTGGAAGACGGGTCACCACAGAGCTGTCTCTTTTGTGTTGAGACAAACTTTGCTGAATTTACGTGCCAGCAGTTGCGTGTCCTCCCTTTCTTTTAAGGTCGATGGAGACGCACGAGTGTAAGGAGAACGGTGAATGGTGGCCGTTCATAAGCCAGGATCATCAGAAACCGCAGAGTAAATTTTAGGAACGTAGACGTAGGACAGCGGAGAAAACTTCACTCAGGGACTTCAGTGAACTCTCCTTACGATGCTGAGGCCTGACACGCCTAGTGCCTGGGGGCAAGCCGGCTCCTGCCCTAGGTAGTTTTGTTGAGCGTGCCTCCCTCAGGTGGTGCCTTTTCTCTCCCAGCAATATTGCTCCGTGAAATTCTGCCGATGATGAAAACTGTTTGCCATGGCTTTGTCCTTTCACCTCATTGGCCTCATCTTTGAAGTACAAATGCTTTTCTACACGGGTGCTGCCTCCCTGAGCTTTCCTTTGTCTTGGCTCAATCGATGCAGGTTCCTGTGCTGAATAAGCCATGGACCATCACAGGTGGGTGCTTGTCAGTATACCGGGCACACGCAGCAATTTCGTTTGTCACGACCCACCTGGCTTGATCAAGGTTTGTTATTCCAGTGAAAACGATTTTTATCCAAATTCTAGAGGAGCACCAGTGTGCCTCTGGGAGCTACACCTGGGCCTGCTGAACAGAGGCTCCGGAGTTTTCATTTTCTGACTAAAATTCAACACGGAATTTCATGGATCTAAGGAAACCGTGAATTGTGGACGTACCAGATTCTCACATCTTCATTGTCTAATGGAAGCTGAAGTTTCCCAGTCTGATCCGGCTGCCACTTCATTTCTGGCAATGACCATTCAATTGTGGACGTTCAGCCTTCTTCGGAATTCTCTTATACCGGCATGTTCCCGCGCCACATTAAGACCACTCGGTGGAGGTTTATGTGACTCAGGACAACTCTTTATTTCAGGCGCTAGAACAAAGGGAATTCACAGAGGTTGATGATCACTTATCAAAGTCCCGTTCCTCTATGATGCCCACTGATGACACTTCCGCATCTGAGGGCAACGAGCTCGTGCAGCATGATATTCTCATTTCAGCCACGCCGCCTGCAGTTTCTTCCTTGCAGAAAAATCTTTCCCAGTGTACTTCTTTAAAATGCTGCAAAAGAGTGGGACAGAAGATTTCGGTTTAGCGTTAACTTTAAACGGGCATAGATACAGGCATGTGGGCATTTTTAGAGACAGTGTTTCACTGGTCTAGGGTAAAGGGTGAAGCGCCTGGGTTCCCGTGCTTCACTACTGTATGGCCTCAAGATGATGTTTGTAGGCACAGCGGCAAATCCATCGGTGGCCATTCTCTCATATTGTCATTGCGATGGGAAGATTCCTTATTCGCCAGGAAATGTTTTACCGTGGAAGACGGGTCACCACAGAGCTGTCTCTTTTGTGTTGAGACAAACTTTGCTGAATTTACGTGCCAGCAGTTGCGTGTCCTCGCTTTCTTTTAAGGTCGATGGAGACGCACGAGTGTAAGGAGAACGGTGAATGGTGGCCGTTCATAAGCCAGGATCATCAGAAACCGCAGAGTAAATTTTAGGAACGTAGACGTAGGACAGCGGAGAAAACTTCATTCAGGGACTTCAGTGAACTCTCCTTACAATGCTGAGGCCTGACACGCCTAGTGCCTGGGGGCAACCCGGCTCCTGCCCTAGGTAGTTTTGTTGAGCGTGCCTCCCTCAGGTGGTGCCTTTTCCCTCCCAGCAATATTGCTCCGTGAAATTCTGCCGATGATGAAAACTGTTTGCCATGGCTTTGTCCTTTCACCTCATTGGCCTCATCTTTGAAGTACAAATGCTTTTCTACACGGGTGCTGCCTCCCTGAGCTTTCCTTTGTCTTGGCTCAATCGATGCAGGTTCCTGTGCTGAATAAGCCATGGACCAGCACAGGTGGGTGCTTGTCAGTATACCGGGCACACGCAGCAATTTCGTTTGTCAAGACCCACCTGGCTTGATCCATGTTCTTTATTCCAGTGAAAACGATTTTTATCCAAATTCTAGAGGAGCACCAGTGTGCCTCTGGGAGCTACACCCGGGCCTGCTGAACAGAGGCTCCGGAGTTTTCATTTTCTGACTAAAATTCAACACGGAATTTCATGGATCTAAGGAAACCGTGAATTGTGGACGTACCAGATTCTCACATCTTCATTGTCTAATGGAAGCTGAAGTTTCCCAGTCTGATCCGGCTGCCACTTCATTTCTGGCAATGACCATTCAATTGTGGACGTTCAGCCTTCTTCGGAATTCTCTTATACCGGCATGTTCCCGCGCCACATTAAGACCACTCGGTGGAGGTTTATGTGACTCAGGACAACTCTTTATTTCAGGCGCTAGAACAAAGGGAATTCACAGAGGTTGATGATCACTTATCAAAGTCCCGTTCCTCTATGATGCCCACTGATGACACTTCCGCATCTGAGGGCAACGAGCTCGTGCAGCATGATATTCTCATTTCAGCCACGCCGCCTGCAGTTTCTTCCTTGCAGAAAAATCTTTCCCAGTGTACTTCTTTAAAATGCTGCAAAAGAGTGGGACAGAAGATTTCGGTTTAGCGTTAACTTTAAACGGGCATAGATACAGGCATGTGGGCATTTTTAGAGACAGTGTTTCACTGGTCTAGGGTAAAGGGTGAAGCGCCTGGGTTCCCGTGCTTCACTACTGTATGGCCTCAAGATGATGTTTGTAGGCACAGCGGCAAATCCATCGGTGGCCATTTTCTCATATTGTCATTGCGATGGGAAGATTCCTTATTCGCCAGGAAATGTTTTACCGTGGAAGACGGGTCACCACAGAGCTGTCTCTTTTGTGTTGAGACAAACTTTGCTGAATTTACGTGCCAGCAGTTGCGTGTCCTCCCTTTCTTTTAAGGTCGATGGAGACGCACGAGTGTAAGGAGAACGGTGAATGGTGGCCGTTCATAAGCCAGGATCATCAGAAACCGCAGAGTAAATTTTAGGAACGTAGACGTAGGACAGCGGAGAAAACTTCATTCAGGGACTTCAGTGAACTCTCCTTACAATGCTGAGGCCTGACACGACTAGTGCCTGGGGGCAACCCGGCTCCTGCCCTAGGTAGTTTTGTTGAGCGTGCCTCCCTCAGGTGGTGCCTTTTCCCTCCCAGCAATATTGCTCCGTGAAATTCTGCCGATGATGAAAACTGTTTGCCATGGCTTTGTCCTTTCACCTCATTGGCCTCATCTTTGAAGTACAAATGCTTTTCTACACGGGTGCTGCCTCCCTGAGCTTTCCTTTGTCTTGGCTCAATCGATGCAGGTTCCTGTGCTGAATAAGCCATGGACCAGCACAGGTGGGTGCTTGTCAGTATACCGGGCACACGCAGCAATTTCATTTGTCAAGACCCACCTGGCTTGATCCATGTTCTTTATTCCAGTGAAAACGATTTTTATCCAAATTCTAGAGGAGCACCAGTGTGCCTCTGGGAGCTACACCCGGGCCTGCTGAACAGAGGCTCCGGAGTTTTCATTTTCTGACTAAAATTCAACACGGAATTTCATGGATCTAAGGAAACCGTGAATTGTGGACGTACCAGATTCTCACATCTTCATTGTCTAATGGAAGCTGAAGTTTCCCAGTCTGATCCGGCTGCCACTTCATTTCTGGCAATGACCATTCAATTGTGGACGTTCAGCCTTCTTCGGAATTCTCTTATACCGGCATGTTCCCGCGCCACATTAAGACCACTCGGTGGAGGTTTATGTGACTCAGGACAACTCTTTATTTCAGGCGCTAGAACAAAGGGAATTCACAGAGGTTGATGATCACTTATCAAAGTCCCGTTCCTCTATGATGCCCACTGATGACACTTCCGCATCTGAGGGCAACGAGCTCGTGCAGCATGATATTCTCATTTCAGCCACGCCGCCTGCAGTTTCTTCCTTGCAGAAAAATCTTTCCCAGTGTACTTCTTTAAAATGCTGCAAAAGAGTGGGACAGAAGATTTCGGTTTAGCGTTAACTTTAAACGGGCATAGATACAGGCATGTGGGCATTTTTAGAGACAGTGTTTCACTGGTCTAGGGTAAAGGGTGAAGCGCCTGGGTTCCCGTGCTTCACTACTGTATGGCCTCAAGATGATGTTTGTAGGCACAGCGGCAAATCCATCGGTGGCCATTCTCTCATATTGTCATTGCGATGGGAAGATTCCTTATTCGCCAGGAAATGTTTTACCGTGGAAGACGGGTCACCACAGAGCTGTCTCTTTTGTGTTGAGACAAACTTTGCTGAATTTACCTGCCAGCAGTTGCGTGTCCTCCCTTTCTTTTAAGGTCGATGGAGACGCACGAGTGTAAGGAGAACGGTGAATGGTGGCCGTTCATAAGCCAGGATCATCAGAAACCGCAGAGTAAATTTTAGGAACGTAGACGTAGGACAGCGGAGAAAACTTCATTCAGGGACTTCAGTGAACTCTCCTTACAATGCTGAGGCCTGACACGCCTAGTGCCTGGGGGCAAGCCGGCTCCTGCCCTAGGTAGTTTTGTTGAGCGTGCCTCCCTCAGGTGGTGCCTTTTCCCTCCCAGCAATATTGCTCCGTGAAATTCTGCCGATGATGAAAACTGTTTGCCATGGCTTTGTCCTTTCACCTCATTGGCCTCATCTTTGAAGTACAAATGCTTTTCTACACGGGTGCTGCCTCCCTGAGCTTTCCTTTGTCTTGGCTCAATCGATGCAGGTTCCTGTGCTGAATAAGCCATGGACCAGCACAGGTGGGTGCTTGTCAGTATACCGGGCACACGCAGCAATTTCGTTTGTCAAGACCCACCTGGCTTGATCCATGTTCTTTATTCCAGTGAAAACGATTTTTATCCAAATTCTAGAGGAGCACCAGTGTGCCTCTGGGAGCTACACCCGGGCCTGCTGAACAGAGGCTCCGGAGTTTTCATTTTCTGACTAAAATTCAACACGGAATTTCATGGATCTAAGGAAACCGTGAATTGTGGACGTACCAGATTCTCACATCTTCATTGTCTAATGGAAGCTGAAGTTTCCCAGTCTGATCCGGCTGCCACTTCATTTCTGGCAATGACCATTCAATTGTGGACGTTCAGCCTTCTTCGGAATTCTCTTATACCGGCATGTTCCCGCGCCACATTAAGACCACTCGGTGGAGGTTTATGTGACTCAGGACAACTCTTTATTTCAGGCGCTAGAACAAAGGGAATTCACAGAGGTTGATGATCACTTATTAAAGTCCCGTTTCTCTATGATGCCCACTGATGACACTTCCGCATCTGAGGGCAACGAGCTCGTGCAGCATGATATTCTCATTTCAGCCACACCGCCTGCAGTTTCTTCCTTGCAGAAAAATCTTTCCCAGTGTACTTCTTTAAAATGCTGCAATAGAGTGGGACAGAAGATTTCGGTTTAGCGTTAACTTTAAACGGGCATAGATACAGGCATGTGGGCATTTTTAGAGACAGTGTTTCACTGGTCTAGGGTAAAGGGTGAAGCGCCTGGGTTCCCGTGCTTCACTACTGTATGGCCTCAAGATGATGTTTGTAGGCACAGCGGCAAATCCATCGGTGGCCATTCTCTCATATTGTCATTGCGATGGGAAGATTCCTTATTCGCCAGGAAATGTTTTACCGTGGAAGACGGGTCACCACAGAGCTGTCTCTTTTGTGTTGAGACAAACTTTGCTGAATTTACCTGCCAGCAGTTGCGTGTCCTCCCTTTCTTTTAAGGTCGATGGAGACGCACGAGTGTAAGGAGAACGGTGAATGGTGGCCGTTCATAAGCCAGGATCATCAGAAACCGCAGAGTAAATTTTAGGAACGTAGACGTAGGACAGCGGAGAAAACTTCACTCAGGGACTTCAGTGAACTCTCCTTACAATGCTGAGGCCTGACACGCCTAGTGCCTGGGGGCAACCCGGCTCCTGCCCTAGGTAGTTTTGTTGAGCGTGCCTCCCTCAGGTGGTGCCTTTTCTCTCCCAGCAATATTGCTCCGTGAAATTCTGCCGATGATGAAAACTGTTTGCCATGGCTTTGTCCTTTCACCTCATTGGCCTCATCTTTGAAGTACAAATGCTTTTCTACACGGGTGCTGCCTCCCTGAGCTTTCCTTTGTCTTGGCTCAATCGATGCAGGTTCCTGTGCTGAATAAGCCATGGACCAGCACAGGTGGGTGCTTGTCAGTATACCGGGCACACGCAGCAATTTCGTTTGTCAAGACCCACCTGGCTTGATCAAGGTTCTTTATTCCAGTGAAAACGATTTTTATCCAAATTCTAGAGGAGCACCAGTGTGCCTCTGGGAGCTACACCCGGGCCTGCTGAACAGAGGCTCCGGAGTTTTCATTTTCTGACTAAAATTCAACACGGAATTTCATGGATCTAAGGAAACCGTGAATTGTGGACGTACCAGATTCTCACATCTTCATTGTCTAATGGAAGCTGAAGTTTCCCAGTCTGATCCGGCTGCCACTTCATTTCTGGCAATGACCATTCAATTGTGGACGTTCAGCCTTCTTCGGAATTCTCTTATACCGGCATGTTCCCGCGCCACATTAAGACCACTCGGTGGAGGTTTATGTGACTCAGGACAACTCTTTATTTCAGGCGCTAGAACAAAGGGAATTCACAGAGGTTGATGATCACTTATCAAAGTCCCGTTCCTCTATGATGCCCACTGATGACACTTCCGCATCTGAGGGCAACGAGCTCGTGCAGCATGATATTCTCATTTCAGCCACGCCGCCTGCAGTTTCTTCCTTGCAGAAAAATCTTTCCCAGTGTACTTCTTTAAAATGCTGCAAAAGAGTGGGACAGAAGATTTCGGTTTAGCGTTAACTTTAAACGGGCATAGATACAGGCATGTGGGCATTTTTAGAGACAGTGTTTCACTGGTCTAGGGTAAAGGGTGAAGCGCCTGGGTTCCCGTGCTTCACTACTGTATGGCCTCAAGATGATGTTTGTAGGCACAGCGGCAAATCCATCGGTGGCCATTCTCTCATATTGTCATTGCGATGGGAAGATTCCTTATTCGCCAGGAAATGTTTTACCGTGGAAGACGGGTCACCACAGAGCTGTCTCTTTTGTGTTGAGACAAACTTTGCTGAATTTACCTGCCAGCAGTTGCGTGTCCTCCCTTTCTTTTAAGGTCGATGGAGACGCACGAGTGTAAGGAGAACGGTGAATGGTGGCCGTTCATAAGCCAGGATCATCAGAAACCGCAGAGTAAATTTTAGGAACGTAGACGTAGGACAGCGGAGAAAACTTCATTCAGGGACTTCAGTGAACTCTCCTTACAATGCTGAGGCCTGACACGCCTAGTGCCTGGGGGCAAGCCGGCTCCTGCCCTAGGTAGTTTTGTTGAGCGTGCCTCCCTCAGGTGGTGCCTTTTCCCTCCCAGCAATATTGCTCCGTGAAATTCTGCCGATGATGAAAACTGTTTGCCATGGCTTTGTCCTTTCACCTCATTGGCCTCATCTTTGAAGTACAAATGCTTTTCTACACGGGTGCTGCCTCCCTGAGCTTTCCTTTGTCTTGGCTCAATCGATGCAGGTTCCTGTGCTGAATAAGCCATGGACCAGCACAGGTGGGTGCTTGTCAGTATACCGGGCACACGCAGCAATTTCGTTTGTCAAGACCCACCTGGCTTGATCCATGTTCTTTATTCCAGTGAAAACGATTTTTATCCAAATTCTAGAGGAGCACCAGTGTGCCTCTGGGAGCTACACCCGGGCCTGCTGAACAGAGGCTCCGGAGTTTTCATTTTCTGACTAAAATTCAACACGGAATTTCATGGATCTAAGGAAACCGTGAATTGTGGACGTACCAGATTCTCACATCTTCATTGTCTAATGGAAGCTGAAGTTTCCCAGTCTGATCCGGCTGCCACTTCATTTCTGGCAATGACCATTCAATTGTGGACGTTCAGCCTTCTTCGGAATTCTCTTATACCGGCATGTTCCCGCGCCACATTAAGACCACTCGGTGGAGGTTTATGTGACTCAGGACAACTCTTTATTTCAGGCGCTAGAACAAAGGGAATTCACAGAGGTTGATGATCACTTATTAAAGTCCCGTTTCTCTATGATGCCCACTGATGACACTTCCGCATCTGAGGGCAACGAGCTCGTGCAGCATGATATTCTCATTTCAGCCACGCCGCCTGCAGTTTCTTCCTTGCAGAAAAATCTTTCCCAGTGTACTTCTTTAAAATGCTGCAATAGAGTGGGACAGAAGATTTCGGTTTAGCGTTAACTTTAAACGGGCATAGATACAGGCATGTGGGCATTTTTAGAGACAGTGTTTCACTGGTCTAGGGTAAAGGGTGAAGCGCCTGGGTTCCCGTGCTTCACTACTGTATGGCCTCAAGATGATGTTTGTAGGCACAGCGGCAAATCCATCGGTGGCCATTCTCTCATATTGTCATTGCGATGGGAAGATTCCTTATTCGCCAGGAAATGTTTTACCGTGGAAGACGGGTCACCACAGAGCTGTCTCTTTTGTGTTGAGACAAACTTTGCTGAATTTACCTGCCAGCAGTTGCGTGTCCTCCCTTTCTTTTAAGGTCGATGGAGACGCACGAGTGTAAGGAGAACGGTGAATGGTGGCCGTTCATAAGCCAGGATCATCAGAAACCGCAGAGTAAATTTTAGGAACGTAGACGTAGGACAGCGGAGAAAACTTCACTCAGGGACTTCAGTGAACTCTCCTTACAATGCTGAGGCCTGACACGCCTAGTGCCTGGGGGCAACCCGGCTCCTGCCCTAGGTAGTTTTGTTGAGCGTGCCTCCCTCAGGTGGTGCCTTTTCTCTCCCAGCAATATTGCTCCGTGAAATTCTGCCGATGATGAAAACTGTTTGCCATGGCTTTGTCCTTTCACCTCATTGGCCTCATCTTTGAAGTACAAATGCTTTTCTACACGGGTGCTGCCTCCCTGAGCTTTCCTTTGTCTTGGCTCAATCGATGCAGGTTCCTGTGCTGAATAAGCCATGGACCAGCACAGGTGGGTGCTTGTCAGTATACCGGGCACACGCAGCAATTTCGTTTGTCAAGACCCACCTGGCTTGATCCATGTTCTTTATTCCAGTGAAAACGATTTTTATCCAAATTCTAGAGGAGCACCAGTGTGCCTCTGGGAGCTACACCCGGGCCTGCTGAACAGAGGCTCCGGAGTTTTCATTTTCTGACTAAAATTCAACACGGAATTTCATGGATCTAAGGAAACCGTGAATTGTGGACGTACCAGATTCTCACATCTTCATTGTCTAATGGAAGCTGAAGTTTCCCAGTCTGATCCGGCTGCCACTTCATTTCTGGCAATGACCATTCAATTGTGGACGTTCAGCCTTCTTCGGAATTCTCTTATACCGGCATGTTCCCGCGCCACATTAAGACCACTCGGTGGAGGTTTATGTGACTCAGGACAACTCTTTATTTCAGGCGCTAGAACAAAGGGAATTCACAGAGGTTGATGATCACTTATCAAAGTCCCGTTCCTCTATGATGCCCACTGATGACACTTCCGCATCTGAGGGCAACGAGCTCGTGCAGCATGATATTCTCATTTCAGCCACGCCGCCTGCAGTTTCTTCCTTGCAGAAAAATCTTTCCCAGTGTACTTCTTTAAAATGCTGCAAAAGAGTGGGACAGAAGATTTCGGTTTAGCGTTAACTTTAAACGGGCATAGATACAGGCATGTGGGCATTTTTAGAGACAGTGTTTCACTGGTCTAGGGTAAAGGGTGAAGCGCCTGGGTTCCCGTGCTTCACTACTGTATGGCCTCAAGATGATGTTTGTAGGCACAGCGGCAAATCCATCGGTGGCCATTCTCTCATATTGTCATTGCGATGGGAAGATTCCTTATTCGCCAGGAAATGTTTTACCGTGGAAGACGGGTCACCACAGAGCTGTCTCTTTTGTGTTGAGACAAACTTTGCTGAATTTACCTGCCAGCAGTTGCGTGTCCTCCCTTTCTTTTAAGGTCGATGGAGACGCACGAGTGTAAGGAGAACGGTGAATGGTGGCCGTTCATAAGCCAGGATCATCAGAAACCGCAGAGTAAATTTTAGGAACGTAGACGTAGGACAGCGGAGAAAACTTCATTCAGGGACTTCAGTGAACTCTCCTTACAATGCTGAGGCCTGACACGCCTAGTGCCTGGGGGCAAGCCGGCTCCTGCCCTAGGTAGTTTTGTTGAGCGTGCCTCCCTCAGGTGGTGCCTTTTCTCTCCCAGCAATATTGCTCCGTGAAATTCTGCCGATGATGAAAACTGTTTGCCATGGCTTTGTCCTTTCACCTCATTGGCCTCATCTTTGAAGTACAAATGCTTTTCTACACGGGTGCTGCCTCCCTGAGCTTTCCTTTGTCTTGGCTCAATCGATGCAGGTTCCTGTGCTGAATAAGCCATGGACCAGCACAGGTGGGTGCTTGTCAGTATACCGGGCACACGCAGCAATTTCGTTTGTCAAGACCCACCTGGCTTGATCCATGTTCTTTATTCCAGTGAAAACGATTTTTATCCAAATTCTAGAGGAGCACCAGTGTGCCTCTGGGAGCTACACCCGGGCCTGCTGAACAGAGGCTCCGGAGTTTTCATTTTCTGACTAAAATTCAACACGGAATTTCATGGATCTAAGGAAACCGTGAATTGTGGACGTACCAGATTCTCACATCTTCATTGTCTAATGGAAGCTGAAGTTTCCCAGTCTGATCCGGCTGCCACTTCATTTCTGGCAATGACCATTCAATTGTGGACGTTCAGCCTTCTTCGGAATTCTCTTATACCGGCATGTTCCCGCGCCACATTAAGACCACTCGGTGGAGGTTTATGTGACTCAGGACAACTCTTTATTTCAGGCGCTAGAACAAAGGGAATTCACAGAGGTTGATGATCACTTATTAAAGTCCCGTTCCTCTATGATGCCCACTGATGACACTTCCGCATCTGAGGGCAACGAGCTCGTGCAGCATGATATTCTCATTTCAGCCACGCCGCCTGCAGTTTCTTCCTTGCAGAAAAATCTTTCCCAGTGTACTTCTTTAAAATGCTGCAAAAGAGTGGGACAGAAGATTTCGGTTTAGCGTTAACTTTAAACGGGCATAGATACAGGCATGTGGGCATTTTTAGAGACAGTGTTTCACTGGTCTAGGGTAAAGGGTGAAGCGCCTGGGTTCCCGTGCTTCACTACTGTATGGCCTCAAGATGATGTTTGTAGGCACAGCGGCAAATCCATCGGTGGCCATTCTCTCATATTGTCATTGCGATGGGAAGATTCCTTATTCGCCAGGAAATGTTTTACCGTGGAAGACGGGTCACCACAGAGCTGTCTCTTTTGTGTTGAGACAAACTTTGCTGAATTTACCTGCCAGCAGTTGCGTGTCCTCCCTTTCTTTTAAGGTCGATGGAGACGCACGAGTGTAAGGAGAACGGTGAATGGTGGCCGTTCATAAGCCAGGATCATCAGAAACCGCAGAGTAAATTTTAGGAACGTAGACGTAGGACAGCGGAGAAAACTTCACTCAGGGACTTCAGTGAACTCTCCTTACAATGCTGAGGCCTGACACGCCTAGTGCCTGGGGGCAACCCGGCTCCTGCCCTAGGTAGTTTTGTTGAGCGTGCCTCCCTCAGGTGGTGCCTTTTCTCTCCCAGCAATATTGCTCCGTGAAATTCTGCCGATGATGAAAACTGTTTGCCATGGCTTTGTCCTTTCACCTCATTGGCCTCATCTTTGAAGTACAAATGCTTTTCTACACGGGTGCTGCCTCCCTGAGCTTTCCTTTGTCTTGGCTCAATCGATGCAGGTTCCTGTGCTGAATAAGCCATGGACCAGCACAGGTGGGTGCTTGTCAGTATACCGGGCACACGCAGCAATTTCGTTTGTCAAGACCCACCTGGCTTGATCCATGTTCTTTATTCCAGTGAAAACGATTTTTATCCAAATTCTAGAGGAGCACCAGTGTGCCTCTGGGAGCTACACCCGGGCCTGCTGAACAGAGGCTCCGGAGTTTTCATTTTCTGACTAAAATTCAACACGGAATTTCATGGATCTAAGGAAACCGTGAATTGTGGACGTACCAGATTCTCACATCTTCATTGTCTAATGGAAGCTGAAGTTTCCCAGTCTGATCCGGCTGCCACTTCATTTCTGGCAATGACCATTCAATTGTGGACGTTCAGCCTTCTTCGGAATTCTCTTATACCGGCATGTTCCCGCGCCACATTAAGACCACTCGGTGGAGGTTTATGTGACTCAGGACAACTCTTTATTTCAGGCGCTAGAACAAAGGGAATTCACAGAGGTTGATGATCACTTATCAAAGTCCCGTTCCTCTATGATGCCCACTGATGACACTTCCGCATCTGAGGGCAACGAGCTCGTGCAGCATGATATTCTCATTTCAGCCACGCCGCCTGCAGTTTCTTCCTTGCAGAAAAATCTTTCCCAGTGTACTTCTTTAAAATGCTGCAAAAGAGTGGGACAGAAGATTTCGGTTTAGCGTTAACTTTAAACGGGCATAGATACAGGCATGTGGGCATTTTTAGAGACAGTGTTTCACTGGTCTAGGGTAAAGGGTGAAGCGCCTGGGTTCCCGTGCTTCACTACTGTATGGCCTCAAGATGATGTTTGTAGGCACAGCGGCAAATCCATCGGTGGCCATTCTCTCATATTGTCATTGCGATGGGAAGATTCCTTATTCGCCAGGAAATGTTTTACCGTGGAAGACGGGTCACCACAGAGCTGTCTCTTTTGTGTTGAGACAAACTTTGCTGAATTTACCTGCCAGCAGTTGCGTGTCCTCCCTTTCTTTTAAGGTCGATGGAGACGCACGAGTGTAAGGAGAACGGTGAATGGTGGCCGTTCATAAGCCAGGATCATCAGAAACCGCAGAGTAAATTTTAGGAACGTAGACGTAGGACAGCGGAGAAAACTTCACTCAGGGACTTCAGTGAACTCTCCTTACAATGCTGAGGCCTGACACGCCTAGTGCCTGGGGGCAACCCGGCTCCTGCCCTAGGTAGTTTTGTTGAGCGTGCCTCCCTCAGGTGGTGCCTTTTCTCTCCCAGCAATATTGCTCCGTGAAATTCTGCCGATGATGAAAACTGTTTGCCATGGCTTTGTCCTTTCACCTCATTGGCCTCATCTTTGAAGTACAAATGCTTTTCTACACGGGTGCTGCCTCCCTGAGCTTTCCTTTGTCTTGGCTCAATCGATGCAGGTTCCTGTGCTGAATAAGCCATGGACCAGCACAGGTGGGTGCTTGTCAGTATACCGGGCACACGCAGCAATTTCGTTTGTCAAGACCCACCTGGCTTGATCCATGTTCTTTATTCCAGTGAAAACGATTTTTATCCAAATTCTAGAGGAGCACCAGTGTGCCTCTGGGAGCTACACCCGGGCCTGCTGAACAGAGGCTCCGGAGTTTTCATTTTCTGACTAAAATTCAACACGGAATTTCATGGATCTAAGGAAACCGTGAATTGTGGACGTACCAGATTCTCACATCTTCATTGTCTAATGGAAGCTGAAGTTTCCCAGTCTGATCCGGCTGCCACTTCATTTCTGGCAATGACCATTCAATTGTGGACGTTCAGCCTTCTTCGGAATTCTCTTATACCGGCATGTTCCCGCGCCACATTAAGACCACTCGGTGGAGGTTTATGTGACTCAGGACAACTCTTTATTTCAGGCGCTAGAACAAAGGGAATTCACAGAGGTTGATGATCACTTATCAAAGTCCCGTTCCTCTATGATGCCCACTGATGACACTTCCGCATCTGAGGGCAACGAGCTCGTGCAGCATGATATTCTCATTTCAGCCACGCCGCCTGCAGTTTCTTCCTTGCAGAAAAATCTTTCCCAGTGTACTTCTTTAAAATGCTGCAAAAGAGTGGGACAGAAGATTTCGGTTTAGCGTTAACTTTAAACGGGCATAGATACAGGCATGTGGGCATTTTTAGAGACAGTGTTTCACTGGTCTAGGGTAAAGGGTGAAGCGCCTGGGTTCCCGTGCTTCACTACTGTATGGCCTCAAGATGATGTTTGTAGGCACAGCGGCAAATCCATCGGTGGCCATTCTCTCATATTGTCATTGCGATGGGAAGATTCCTTATTCGCCAGGAAATGTTTTACCGTGGAAGACGGGTCACCACAGAGCTGTCTCTTTTGTGTTGAGACAAACTTTGCTGAATTTACCTGCCAGCAGTTGCGTGTCCTCCCTTTCTTTTAAGGTCGATGGAGACGCACGAGTGTAAGGAGAACGGTGAATGGTGGCCGTTCATAAGCCAGGATCATCAGAAACCGCAGAGTAAATTTTAGGAACGTAGACGTAGGACAGCGGAGAAAACTTCACTCAGGGACTTCAGTGAACTCTCCTTACAATGCTGAGGCCTGACACGCCTAGTGCCTGGGGGCAACCCGGCTCCTGCCCTAGGTAGTTTTGTTGAGCGTGCCTCCCTCAGGTGGTGCCTTTTCTCTCCCAGCAATATTGCTCCGTGAAATTCTGCCGATGATGAAAACTGTTTGCCATGGCTTTGTCCTTTCACCTCATTGGCCTCATCTTTGAAGTACAAATGCTTTTCTACACGGGTGCTGCCTCCCTGAGCTTTCCTTTGTCTTGGCTCAATCGATGCAGGTTCCTGTGCTGAATAAGCCATGGACCAGCACAGGTGGGTGCTTGTCAGTATACCGGGCACACGCAGCAATTTCGTTTGTCAAGACCCACCTGGCTTGATCCATGTTCTTTATTCCAGTGAAAACGATTTTTATCCAAATTCTAGAGGAGCACCAGTGTGCCTCTGGGAGCTACACCCGGGCCTGCTGAACAGAGGCTCCGGAGTTTTCATTTTCTGACTAAAATTCAACACGGAATTTCATGGATCTAAGGAAACCGTGAATTGTGGACGTACCAGATTCTCACATCTTCATTGTCTAATGGAAGCTGAAGTTTCCCAGTCTGATCCGGCTGCCACTTCATTTCTGGCAATGACCATTCAATTGTGGACGTTCAGCCTTCTTCGGAATTCTCTTATACCGGCATGTTCCCGCGCCACATTAAGACCACTCGGTGGAGGTTTATGTGACTCAGGACAACTCTTTATTTCAGGCGCTAGAACAAAGGGAATTCACAGAGGTTGATGATCACTTATCAAAGTCCCGTTCCTCTATGATGCCCACTGATGACACTTCCGCATCTGAGGGCAACGAGCTCGTGCAGCATGATATTCTCATTTCAGCCACGCCGCCTGCAGTTTCTTCCTTGCAGAAAAATCTTTCCCAGTGTACTTCTTTAAAATGCTGCAAAAGAGTGGGACAGAAGATTTCGGTTTAGCGTTAACTTTAAACGGGCATAGATACAGGCATGTGGGCATTTTTAGAGACAGTGTTTCACTGGTCTAGGGTAAAGGGTGAAGCGCCTGGGTTCCCGTGCTTCACTACTGTATGGCCTCAAGATGATGTTTGTAGGCACAGCGGCAAATCCATCGGTGGCCATTCTCTCATATTGTCATTGCGATGGGAAGATTCCTTATTCGCCAGGAAATGTTTTACCGTGGAAGACGGGTCACCACAGAGCTGTCTCTTTTGTGTTGAGACAAACTTTGCTGAATTTACCTGCCAGCAGTTGCGTGTCCTCCCTTTCTTTTAAGGTCGATGGAGACGCACGAGTGTAAGGAGAACGGTGAATGGTGGCCGTTCATAAGCCAGGATCATCAGAAACCGCAGAGTAAATTTTAGGAACGTAGACGTAGGACAGCGGAGAAAACTTCATTCAGGGACTTCAGTGAACTCTCCTTACAATGCTGAGGCCTGACACGCCTAGTGCCTGGGGGCAAGCCGGCTCCTGCCCTAGGTAGTTTTGTTGAGTGTGCCTCCCTCAGGTGGTGCCTTTTCTCTCCCAGCAATATTGCTCCGTGAAATTCTGCCGATGATGAAAACTGTTTGCCATGGCTTTGTCCTTTCACCTCATTGGCCTCATCTTTGAAGTACAAATGCTTTTCTACACGGGTGCTGCCTCCCTGAGCTTTCCTTTGTCTTGGCTCAATCGATGCAGGTTCCTGTGCTGAATAAGCCATGGACCAGCACAGGTGGGTGCTTGTCAGTATACCGGGCACACGCAGCAATTTCGTTTGTCAAGACCCACCTGGCTTGATCCATGTTCTTTATTCCAGTGAAAACGATTTTTATCCAAATTCTAGAGGAGCACCAGTGTGCCTCTGGGAGCTACACCCGGGCCTGCTGAACAGAGGCTCCGGAGTTTTCATTTTCTGACTAAAATTCAACACGGAATTTCATGGATCTAAGGAAACCGTGAATTGTGGACGTACCAGATTCTCACATCTTCATTGTCTAATGGAAGCTGAAGTTTCCCAGTCTGATCCGGCTGCCACTTCATTTCTGGCAATGACCATTCAATTGTGGACGTTCAGCCTTCTTCGGAATTCTCTTATACCGGCATGTTCCCGCGCCACATTAAGACCACTCGGTGGAGGTTTATGTGACTCAGGACAACTCTTTATTTCAGGCGCTAGAACAAAGGGAATTCACAGAGGTTGATGATCACTTATTAAAGTCCCGTTCCTCTATGATGCCCACTGATGACACTTCCGCATCTGAGGGCAACGAGCTCGTGCAGCATGATATTCTCATTTCAGCCACGCCGCCTGCAGTTTCTTCCTTGCAGAAAAATCTTTCCCAGTGTACTTCTTTAAAATGCTGCAAAAGAGTGGGACAGAAGATTTCGGTTTAGCGTTAACTTTAAACGGGCATAGATACAGGCATGTGGGCATTTTTAGAGACAGTGTTTCACTGGTCTAGGGTAAAGGGTGAAGCGCCTGGGTTCCCGTGCTTCACTACTGTATGGCCTCAAGATGATGTTTGTAGGCACAGCGGCAAATCCATCGGTGGCCATTCTCTCATATTGTCATTGCGATGGGAAGATTCCTTATTCGCCAGGAAATGTTTTACCGTGGAAGACGGGTCACCACAGAGCTGTCTCTTTTGTGTTGAGACAAACTTTGCTGAATTTACCTGCCAGCAGTTGCGTGTCCTCCCTTTCTTTTAAGGTCGATGGAGACGCACGAGTGTAAGGAGAACGGTGAATGGTGGCCGTTCATAAGCCAGGATCATCAGAAACCGCAGAGTAAATTTTAGGAACGTAGACGTAGGACAGCGGAGAAAACTTCACTCAGGGACTTCAGTGAACTCTCCTTACAATGCTGAGGCCTGACACGCCTAGTGCCTGGGGGCAACCCGGCTCCTGCCCTAGGTAGTTTTGTTGAGCGTGCCTCCCTCAGGTGGTGCCTTTTCTCTCCCAGCAATATTGCTCCGTGAAATTCTGCCGATGATGAAAACTGTTTGCCATGGCTTTGTCCTTTCACCTCATTGGCCTCATCTTTGAAGTACAAATGCTTTTCTACACGGGTGCTGCCTCCCTGAGCTTTCCTTTGTCTTGGCTCAATCGATGCAGGTTCCTGTGCTGAATAAGCCATGGACCAGCACAGGTGGGTGCTTGTCAGTATACCGGGCACACGCAGCAATTTCGTTTGTCAAGACCCACCTGGCTTGATCAAGGTTCTTTATTCCAGTGAAAACGATTTTTATCCAAATTCTAGAGGAGCACCAGTGTGCCTCTGGGAGCTACACCCGGGCCTGCTGAACAGAGGCTCCGGAGTTTTCATTTTCTGACTAAAATTCAACACGGAATTTCATGGATCTAAGGAAACCGTGAATTGTGGACGTACCAGATTCTCACATCTTCATTGTCTAATGGAAGCTGAAGTTTCCCAGTCTGATCCGGCTGCCACTTCATTTCTGGCAATGACCATTCAATTGTGGACGTTCAGCCTTCTTCGGAATTCTCTTATACCGGCATGTTCCCGCGCCACATTAAGACCACTCGGTGGAGGTTTATGTGACTCAGGACAACTCTTTATTTCAGGCGCTAGAACAAAGGGAATTCACAGAGGTTGATGATCACTTATCAAAGTCCCGTTCCTCTATGATGCCCACTGATGACACTTCCGCATCTGAGGGCAACGAGCTCGTGCAGCATGATATTCTCATTTCAGCCACGCCGCCTGCAGTTTCTTCCTTGCAGAAAAATCTTTCCCAGTGTACTTCTTTAAAATGCTGCAAAAGAGTGGGACAGAAGATTTCGGTTTAGCGTTAACTTTAAACGGGCATAGATACAGGCATGTGGGCATTTTTAGAGACAGTGTTTCACTGGTCTAGGGTAAAGGGTGAAGCGCCTGGGTTCCCGTGCTTCACTACTGTATGGCCTCAAGATGATGTTTGTAGGCACAGCGGCAAATCCATCGGTGGCCATTCTCTCATATTGTCATTGCGATGGGAAGATTCCTTATTCGCCAGGAAATGTTTTACCGTGGAAGACGGGTCACCACAGAGCTGTCTCTTTTGTGTTGAGACAAACTTTGCTGAATTTACCTGCCAGCAGTTGCGTGTCCTCCCTTTCTTTTAAGGTCGATGGAGACGCACGAGTGTAAGGAGAACGGTGAATGGTGGCCGTTCATAAGCCAGGATCATCAGAAACCGCAGAGTAAATTTTAGGAACGTAGACGTAGGACAGCGGAGAAAACTTCACTCAGGGACTTCAGTGAACTCTCCTTACAATGCTGAGGCCTGACACGCCTAGTGCCTGGGGGCAAGCCGGCTCCTGCCCTAGGTAGTTTTGTTGAGCGTGCCTCCCTCAGGTGGTGCCTTTTCTCTCCCAGCAATATTGCTCCGTGAAATTCTGCCGATGATGAAAACTGTTTGCCATGGCTTTGTCCTTTCACCTCATTGGCCTCATCTTTGAAGTACAAATGCTTTTCTACACGGGTGCTGCCTCCCTGAGCTTTCCTTTGTCTTGGCTCAATCGATGCAGGTTCCTGTGCTGAATAAGCCATGGACCAGCACAGGTGGGTGCTTGTCAGTATACCGGGCACACGCAGCAATTTCGTTTGTCAAGACCCACCTGGCTTGATCCATGTTCTTTATTCCAGTGAAAACGATTTTTATCCAAATTCTAGAGGAGCACCAGTGTGCCTCTGGGAGCTACACCCGGGCCTGCTGAACAGAGGCTCCGGAGTTTTCATTTTCTGACTAAAATTCAACACGGAATTTCATGGATCTAAGGAAACCGTGAATTGTGGACGTACCAGATTCTCACATCTTCATTGTCTAATGGAAGCTGAAGTTTCCCAGTCTGATCCGGCTGCCACTTCATTTCTGGCAATGACCATTCAATTGTGGACGTTCAGCCTTCTTCGGAATTCTCTTATACCGGCATGTTCCCGCGCCACATTAAGACCACTCGGTGGAGGTTTATGTGACTCAGGACAACTCTTTATTTCAGGCGCTAGAACAAAGGGAATTCACAGAGGTTGATGATCACTTATTAAAGTCCCGTTCCTCTATGATGCCCACTGATGACACTTCCGCATCTGAGGGCAACGAGCTCGTGCAGCATGATATTCTCATTTCAGCCACGCCGCCTGCAGTTTCTTCCTTGCAGAAAAATCTTTCCCAGTGTACTTCTTTAAAATGCTGCAAAAGAGTGGGACAGAAGATTTCGGTTTAGCGTTAACTTTAAACGGGCATAGATACAGGCATGTGGGCATTTTTAGAGACAGTGTTTCACTGGTCTAGGGTAAAGGGTGAAGCGCCTGGGTTCCCGTGCTTCACTACTGTATGGCCTCAAGATGATGTTTGTAGGCACAGCGGCAAATCCATCGGTGGCCATTCTCTCATATTGTCATTGCGATGGGAAGATTCCTTATTCGCCAGGAAATGTTTTACCGTGGAAGACGGGTCACCACAGAGCTGTCTCTTTTGTGTTGAGACAAACTTTGCTGAATTTACCTGCCAGCAGTTGCGTGTCCTCCCTTTCTTTTAAGGTCGATGGAGACGCACGAGTGTAAGGAGAACGGTGAATGGTGGCCGTTCATAAGCCAGGATCATCAGAAACCGCAGAGTAAATTTTAGGAACGTAGACGTAGGACAGCGGAGAAAACTTCACTCAGGGACTTCAGTGAACTCTCCTTACAATGCTGAGGCCTGACACGCCTAGTGCCTGGGGGCAACCCGGCTCCTGCCCTAGGTAGTTTTGTTGAGCGTGCCTCCCTCAGGTGGTGCCTTTTCTCTCCCAGCAATATTGCTCCGTGAAATTCTGCCGATGATGAAAACTGTTTGCCATGGCTTTGTCCTTTCACCTCATTGGCCTCATCTTTGAAGTACAAATGCTTTTCTACACGGGTGCTGCCTCCCTGAGCTTTCCTTTGTCTTGGCTCAATCGATGCAGGTTCCTGTGCTGAATAAGCCATGGACCAGCACAGGTGGGTGCTTGTCAGTATACCGGGCACACGCAGCAATTTCGTTTGTCAAGACCCACCTGGCTTGATCAAGGTTCTTTATTCCAGTGAAAACGATTTTTATCCAAATTCTAGAGGAGCACCAGTGTGCCTCTGGGAGCTACACCCGGGCCTGCTGAACAGAGGCTCCGGAGTTTTCATTTTCTGACTAAAATTCAACACGGAATTTCATGGATCTAAGGAAACCGTGAATTGTGGACGTACCAGATTCTCACATCTTCATTGTCTAATGGAAGCTGAAGTTTCCCAGTCTGATCCGGCTGCCACTTCATTTCTGGCAATGACCATTCAATTGTGGACGTTCAGCCTTCTTCGGAATTCTCTTATACCGGCATGTTCCCGCGCCACATTAAGACCACTCGGTGGAGGTTTATGTGACTCAGGACAACTCTTTATTTCAGGCGCTAGAACAAAGGGAATTCACAGAGGTTGATGATCACTTATCAAAGTCCCGTTCCTCTATGATGCCCACTGATGACACTTCCGCATCTGAGGGCAACGAGCTCGTGCAGCATGATATTCTCATTTCAGCCACGCCGCCTGCAGTTTCTTCCTTGCAGAAAAATCTTTCCCAGTGTACTTCTTTAAAATGCTGCAAAAGAGTGGGACAGAAGATTTCGGTTTAGCGTTAACTTTAAACGGGCATAGATACAGGCATGTGGGCATTTTTAGAGACAGTGTTTCACTGGTCTAGGGTAAAGGGTGAAGCGCCTGGGTTCCCGTGCTTCACTACTGTATGGCCTCAAGATGATGTTTGTAGGCACAGCGGCAAATCCATCGGTGGCCATTCTCTCATATTGTCATTGCGATGGGAAGATTCCTTATTCGCCAGGAAATGTTTTACCGTGGAAGACGGGTCACCACAGAGCTGTCTCTTTTGTGTTGAGACAAACTTTGCTGAATTTACCTGCCAGCAGTTGCGTGTCCTCCCTTTCTTTTAAGGTCGATGGAGACGCACGAGTGTAAGGAGAACGGTGAATGGTGGCCGTTCATAAGCCAGGATCATCAGAAACCGCAGAGTAAATTTTAGGAACGTAGACGTAGGACAGCGGAGAAAACTTCACTCAGGGACTTCAGTGAACTCTCCTTACAATGCTGAGGCCTGACACGCCTAGTGCCTGGGGGCAAGCCGGCTCCTGCCCTAGGTAGTTTTGTTGAGCGTGCCTCCCTCAGGTGGTGCCTTTTCTCTCCCAGCAATATTGCTCCGTGAAATTCTGCCGATGATGAAAACTGTTTGCCATGGCTTTGTCCTTTCACCTCATTGGCCTCATCTTTGAAGTACAAATGCTTTTCTACACGGGTGCTGCCTCCCTGAGCTTTCCTTTGTCTTGGCTCAATCGATGCAGGTTCCTGTGCTGAATAAGCCATGGACCAGCACAGGTGGGTGCTTGTCAGTATACCGGGCACACGCAGCAATTTCGTTTGTCAAGACCCACCTGGCTTGATCAAGGTTCGTTATTCCAGTGAAAACGATTTTTATCCAAATTCTAGAGGAGCACCAGTGTGCCTCTGGGAGCTACACCCGGGCCTGCTGAACAGAGGCTCCGGAGTTTTCATTTTCTGACTAAAATTCAACACGGAATTTCATGGATCTAAGGAAACCGTGAATTGTGGACGTACCAGATTCTCACATCTTCATTGTCTAATGGAAGCTGAAGTTTCCCAGTCTGATCCGGCTGCCACTTCATTTCTGGCAATGACCATTCAATTGTGGACGTTCAGCCTTCTTCGGAATTCTCTTATACCGGCATGTTCCCGCGCCACATTAAGACCACTCGGTGGAGGTTTATGTGACTCAGGACAACTCTTTATTTCAGGCGCTAGAACAAAGGGAATTCACAGAGGTTGATGATCACTTATCAAAGTCCCGTTCCTCTATGATGCCCACTGATGACACTTCCGCATCTGAGGGCAACGAGCTCGTGCAGCATGATATTCTCATTTCAGCCACGCCGCCTGCAGTTTCTTCCTTGCAGAAAAATCTTTCCCAGTGTACTTCTTTAAAATGCTGCAAAAGAGTGGGACAGAAGATTTCGGTTTAGCGTTAACTTTAAACGGGCATAGATACAGGCATGTGGGCATTTTTAGAGACAGTGTTTCACTGGTCTAGGGTAAAGGGTGAAGCGCCTGGGTTCCCGTGCTTCACTACTGTATGGCCTCAAGATGATGTTTGTAGGCACAGCGGCAAATCCATCGGTGGCCATTCTCTCATATTGTCATTGCGATGGGAAGATTCCTTATTCGCCAGGAAATGTTTTACCGTGGAAGACGGGTCACCACAGAGCTGTCTCTTTTGTGTTGAGACAAACTTTGCTGAATTTACCTGCCAGCAGTTGCGTGTCCTCCCTTTCTTTTAAGGTCGATGGAGACGCACGAGTGTAAGGAGAACGGTGAATGGTGGCCGTTCATAAGCCAGGATCATCAGAAACCGCAGAGTAAATTTTAGGAACGTAGACGTAGGACAGCGGAGAAAACTTCATTCAGGGACTTCAGTGAACTCTCCTTACAATGCTGAGGCCTGACACGCCTAGTGCCTGGGGGCAAGCCGGCTCCTGCCCTAGGTAGTTTTGTTGAGCGTGCCTCCCTCAGGTGGTGCCTTTTCTCTCCCAGCAATATTGCTCCGTGAAATTCTGCCGATGATGAAAACTGTTTGCCATGGCTTTGTCCTTTCACCTCATTGGCCTCATCTTTGAAGTACAAATGCTTTTCTACACGGGTGCTGCCTCCCTGAGCTTTCCTTTGTCTTGGCTCAATCGATGCAGGTTCCTGTGCTGAATAAGCCATGGACCAGCACAGGTGGGTGCTTGTCAGTATACCGGGCACACGCAGCAATTTCGTTTGTCAAGACCCACCTGGCTTGATCCATGTTCTTTATTCCAGTGAAAACGATTTTTATCCAAATTCTAGAGGAGCACCAGTGTGCCTCTGGGAGCTACACCCGGGCCTGCTGAACAGAGGCTCCGGAGTTTTCATTTTCTGACTAAAATTCAACACGGAATTTCATGGATCTAAGGAAACCGTGAATTGTGGACGTACCAGATTCTCACATCTTCATTGTCTAATGGAAGCTGAAGTTTCCCAGTCTGATCCGGCTGCCACTTCATTTCTGGCAATGACCATTCAATTGTGGACGTTCAGCCTTCTTCGGAATTCTCTTATACCGGCATGTTCCCGCGCCACATTAAGACCACTCGGTGGAGGTTTATGTGACTCAGGACAACTCTTTATTTCAGGCGCTAGAACAAAGGGAATTCACAGAGGTTGATGATCACTTATCAAAGTCCCGTTCCTCTATGATGCCCACTGATGACACTTCCGCATCTGAGGGCAACGAGCTCGTGCAGCATGATATTCTCATTTCAGCCACGCCGCCTGCAGTTTCTTCCTTGCAGAAAAATCTTTCCCAGTGTACTTCTTTAAAATGCTGCAAAAGAGTGGGACAGAAGATTTCGGTTTAGCGTTAACTTTAAACGGGCATAGATACAGGCATGTGGGCATTTTTAGAGACAGTGTTTCACTGGTCTAGGGTAAAGGGTGAAGCGCCTGGGTTCCCGTGCTTCACTACTGTATGGCCTCAAGATGATGTTTGTAGGCACAGCGGCAAATCCATCGGTGGCCATTCTCTCATATTGTCATTGCGATGGGAAGATTCCTTATTCGCCAGGAAATGTTTTACCGTGGAAGACGGGTCACCACAGAGCTGTCTCTTTTGTGTTGAGACAAACTTTGCTGAATTTACCTGCCAGCAGTTGCGTGTCCTCCCTTTCTTTTAAGGTCGATGGAGACGCACGAGTGTAAGGAGAACGGTGAATGGTGGCCGTTCATAAGCCAGGATCATCAGAAACCGCAGAGTAAATTTTAGGAACGTAGACGTAGGACAGCGGAGAAAACTTCACTCAGGGACTTCAGTGAACTCTCCTTACAATGCTGAGGCCTGACACGCCTAGTGCCTGGGGGCAAGCCGGCTCCTGCCCTAGGTAGTTTTGTTGAGCGTGCCTCCCTCAGGTGGTGCCTTTTCTCTCCCAGCAATATTGCTCCGTGAAATTCTGCCGATGATGAAAACTGTTTGCCATGGCTTTGTCCTTTCACCTCATTGGCCTCATCTTTGAAGTACAAATGCTTTTCTACACGGGTGCTGCCTCCCTGAGCTTTCCTTTGTCTTGGCTCAATCGATGCAGGTTCCTGTGCTGAATAAGCCATGGACCAGCACAGGTGGGTGCTTGTCAGTATACCGGGCACACGCAGCAATTTCGTTTGTCAAGACCCACCTGGCTTGATCAAGGTTCGTTATTCCAGTGAAAACGATTTTTATCCAAATTCTAGAGGAGCACCAGTGTGCCTCTGGGAGCTACACCCGGGCCTGCTGAACAGAGGCTCCGGAGTTTTCATTTTCTGACTAAAATTCAACACGGAATTTCATGGATCTAAGGAAACCGTGAATTGTGGACGTACCAGATTCTCACATCTTCATTGTCTAATGGAAGCTGAAGTTTCCCAGTCTGATCCGGCTGCCACTTCATTTCTGGCGATGACCATTCAATTGTGGACGTTCAGCCTTCTTCGGAATTCTCTTATACCGGCATGTTCCCGCGCCACATTAAGACCACTCGGTGGAGGTTTATGTGACTCAGGACAACTCTTTATTTCAGGCGCTAGAACAAAGGGAATTCACAGAGGTTGATGATCACTTATCAAAGTCCCGTTCCTCTATGATGCCCACTGATGACACTTCCGCATCTGAGGGCAACGAGCTCATGCAGCATGATATTCTCATTTAAGCCACGCCGCCTGCAGTTTCTTCCTTGCAGAAAAATCTTTCCCAGTGTACTTCTTTAAAATGCTGCAAAAGAGTGGGACAGAAGATTTCGGTTTAGCGTTAACTTTAAACGGGCATAGATACAGGCATGTGGGCATTTTTAGAGACAGTGTTTCACTGGTCTAGGGTAAAGGGTGAAGCGCCTGGGTTCCCGTGCTTCACTACTGTATGGCCTCAAGATGATGTTTGTAGGCACAGCGGCAAATCCATCGGTGGCCATTCTCTCATATTGTCATTGCGATGGGAAGATTCCTTATTCGCCAGGAAATGTTTTACCGTGGAAGACGGGTCACCACAGAGCTGTCTCTTTTGTGTTGAGACAAACTTTGCTGAATTTACCTGCCAGCAGTTGCGTGTCCTCCCTTTCTTTTAAGGTCGATGGAGACGCACGAGTGTAAGGAGAACGGTGAATGGTGGCCGTTCATAAGCCAGGATCATCAGAAACCGCAGAGTAAATTTTAGGAACGTAGACGTAGGACAGCGGAGAAAACTTCACTCAGGGACTTCAGTGAACTCTCCTTACAATGCTGAGGCCTGACACGCCTAGTGCCTGGGGGCAAGCCGGCTCCTGCCCTAGGTAGTTTTGTTGAGCGTGCCTCCCTCAGGTGGTGCCTTTTCTCTCCCAGCAATATTGCTCCGTGAAATTCTGCCGATGATGAAAACTGTTTGCCATGGCTTTGTCCTTTCACCTCATTGGCCTCATCTTTGAAGTACAAATGCTTTTCTACACGGGTGCTGCCTCCCTGAGCTTTCCTTTGTCTTGGCTCAATCGATGCAGGTTCCTGTGCTGAATAAGCCATGGACCAGCACAGGTGGGTGCTTGTCAGTATACCGGGCACACGCAGCAATTTCGTTTGTCAAGACCCACCTGGCTTGATCAAGGTTCGTTATTCCAGTGAAAACGATTTTTATCCAAATTCTAGAGGAGCACCAGTGTGCCTCTGGGAGCTACACCCGGGCCTGCTGAACAGAGGCTCCGGAGTTTTCATTTTCTGACTAAAATTCAACACGGAATTTCATGGATCTAAGGAAACCGTGAATTGTGGACGTACCAGATTCTCACATCTTCATTGTCTAATGGAAGCTGAAGTTTCCCAGTCTGATCCGGCTGCCACTTCATTTCTGGCAATGACCATTCAATTGTGGACGTTCAGCCTTCTTCGGAATTCTCTTATACCGGCATGTTCCCGCGCCACATTAAGACCACTCGGTGGAGGTTTATGTGACTCAGGACAACTCTTTATTTCAGGCGCTAGAACAAAGGGAATTCACAGAGGTTGATGATCACTTATCAAAGTCCCGTTCCTCTATGATGCCCACTGATGACACTTCCGCATCTGAGGGCAACGAGCTCGTGCAGCATGATATTCTCATTTCAGCCACGCCGCCTGCAGTTTCTTCCTTGCAGAAAAATCTTTCCCAGTGTACTTCTTTAAAATGCTGCAAAAGAGTGGGACAGAAGATTTCGGTTTAGCGTTAACTTTAAACGGGCATAGATACAGGCATGTGGGCATTTTTAGAGACAGTGTTTCACTGGTCTAGGGTAAAGGGTGAAGCGCCTGGGTTCCCGTGCTTCACTACTGTATGGCCTCAAGATGATGTTTGTAGGCACAGCGGCAAATCCATCGGTGGCCATTCTCTCATATTGTCATTGCGATGGGAAGATTCCTTATTCGCCAGGAAATGTTTTACCGTGGAAGACGGGTCACCACAGAGCTGTCTCTTTTGTGTTGAGACAAACTTTGCTGAATTTACCTGCCAGCAGTTGCGTGTCCTCCCTTTCTTTTAAGGTCGATGGAGACGCACGAGTGTAAGGAGAACGGTGAATGGTGGCCGTTCATAAGCCAGGATCATCAGAAACCGCAGAGTAAATTTTAGGAACGTAGACGTAGGACAGCGGAGAAAACTTCATTCAGGGACTTCAGTGAACTCTCCTTACAATGCTGAGGCCTGACACGCCTAGTGCCTGGGGGCAAGCCGGCTCCTGCCCTAGGTAGTTTTGTTGAGCGTGCCTCCCTCAGGTGGTGCCTTTTCTCTCCCAGCAATATTGCTCCGTGAAATTCTGCCGATGATGAAAACTGTTTGCCATGGCTTTGTCCTTTCACCTCATTGGCCTCATCTTTGAAGTACAAATGCTTTTCTACACGGGTGCTGCCTCCCTGAGCTTTCCTTTGTCTTGGCTCAATCGATGCAGGTTCCTGTGCTGAATAAGCCATGGACCAGCACAGGTGGGTGCTTGTCAGTATACCGGGCACACGCAGCAATTTCGTTTGTCAAGACCCACCTGGCTTGATCCATGTTCTTTATTCCAGTGAAAACGATTTTTATCCAAATTCTAGAGGAGCACCAGTGTGCCTCTGGGAGCTACACCCGGGCCTGCTGAACAGAGGCTCCGGAGTTTTCATTTTCTGACTAAAATTCAACACGGAATTTCATGGATCTAAGGAAACCGTGAATTGTGGACGTACCAGATTCTCACATCTTCATTGTCTAATGGAAGCTGAAGTTTCCCAGTCTGATCCGGCTGCCACTTCATTTCTGGCAATGACCATTCAATTGTGGACGTTCAGCCTTCTTCGGAATTCTCTTATACCGGCATGTTCCCGCGCCACATTAAGACCACTCGGTGGAGGTTTATGTGACTCAGGACAACTCTTTATTTCAGGCGCTAGAACAAAGGGAATTCACAGAGGTTGATGATCACTTATTAAAGTCCCGTTTCTCTATGATGCCCACTGATGACACTTCCGCATCTGAGGGCAACGAGCTCGTGCAGCATGATATTCTCATTTCAGCCACGCCGCCTGCAGTTTCTTCCTTGCAGAAAAATCTTTCCCAGTGTACTTCTTTAAAATGCTGCAAAAGAGTGGGACAGAAGATTTCGGTTTAGCGTTAACTTTAAACGGGCATAGATACAGGCATGTGGGCATTTTTAGAGACAGTGTTTCACTGGTCTAGGGTAAAGGGTGAAGCGCCTGGGTTCCCGTGCTTCACTACTGTATGGCCTCAAGATGATGTTTGTAGGCACAGCGGCAAATCCATCGGTGGCCATTCTCTCATATTGTCATTGCGATGGGAAGATTCCTTATTCGCCAGGAAATGTTTTACCGTGGAAGACGGGTCACCACAGAGCTGTCTCTTTTGTGTTGAGACAAACTTTGCTGAATTTACCTGCCAGCAGTTGCGTGTCCTCCCTTTCTTTTAAGGTCGATGGAGACGCACGAGTGTAAGGAGAACGGTGAATGGTGGCCTTTCATAAGCCAGGATCATCAGAAACCGCAGAGTAAATTTTAGGAACGTAGACGTAGGACAGCGGAGAAAACTTCATTCAGGGACTTCAGTGAACTCTCCTTACAATGCTGAGGCCTGACACGCCTAGTGCCTGGGGGCAAGCCGGCTCCTGCCCTAGGTAGTTTTGTTGAGCGTGCCTCCCTCAGGTGGTGCCTTTTCTCTCCCAGCAATATTGCTCCGTGAAATTCTGCCGATGATGAAAACTGTTTGCCATGGCTTTGTCCTTTCACCTCATTGGCCTCATCTTTGAAGTACAAATGCTTTTCTACACGGGTGCTGCCTCCCTGAGCTTTCCTTTGTCTTGGCTCAATCGATGCAGGTTCCTGTGCTGAATAAGCCATGGACCAGCACAGGTGGGTGCTTGTCAGTATACCGGGCACACGCAGCAATTTCGTTTGTCAAGACCCACCTGGCTTGATCCATGTTCTTTATTCCAGTGAAAACGATTTTTATCCAAATTCTAGAGGAGCACCAGTGTGCCTCTGGGAGCTACACCCGGGCCTGCTGAACAGAGGCTCCGGAGTTTTCATTTTCTGACTAAAATTCAACACGGAATTTCATGGATCTAAGGAAACCGTGAATTGTGGACGTACCAGATTCTCACATCTTCATTGTCTAATGGAAGCTGAAGTTTCCCAGTCTGATCCGGCTGCCACTTCATTTCTGGCAATGACCATTCAATTGTGGACGTTCAGCCTTCTTCGGAATTCTCTTATACCGGCATGTTCCCGCGCCACATTAAGACCACTCGGTGGAGGTTTATGTGACTCAGGACAACTCTTTATTTCAGGCGCTAGAACAAAGGGAATTCACAGAGGTTGATGATCACTTATTAAAGTCCCGTTTCTCTATGATGCCCACTGATGACACTTCCGCATCTGAGGGCAACGAGCTCGTGCAGCATGATATTCTCATTTCAGCCACGCCGCCTGCAGTTTCTTCCTTGCAGAAAAATCTTTCCCAGTGTACTTCTTTAAAATGCTGCAAAAGAGTGGGACAGAAGATTTCGGTTTAGCGTTAACTTTAAACGGGCATAGATACAGGCATGTGGGCATTTTTAGAGACAGTGTTTCACTGGTCTAGGGTAAAGGGTGAAGCGCCTGGGTTCCCGTGCTTCACTACTGTATGGCCTCAAGATGATGTTTGTAGGCACAGCGGCAAATCCATCGGTGGCCATTCTCTCATATTGTCATTGCGATGGGAAGATTCCTTATTCGCCAGGAAATGTTTTACCGTGGAAGACGGGTCACCACAGAGCTGTCTCTTTTGTGTTGAGACAAACTTTGCTGAATTTACCTGCCAGCAGTTGCGTGTCCTCCCTTTCTTTTAAGGTCGATGGAGACGCACGAGTGTAAGGAGAACGGTGAATGGTGGCCGTTCATAAGCCAGGATCATCAGAAACCGCAGAGTAAATTTTAGGAACGTAGACGTAGGACAGCGGAGAAAACTTCATTCAGGGACTTCAGTGAACTCTCCTTACAATGCTGAGGCCTGACACGCCTAGTGCCTGGGGGCAAGCCGGCTCCTGCCCTAGGTAGTTTTGTTGAGCGTGCCTCCCTCAGGTGGTGCCTTTTCTCTCCCAGCAATATTGCTCCGTGAAATTCTGCCGATGATGAAAACTGTTTGCCATGGCTTTGTCCTTTCACCTCATTGGCCTCATCTTTGAAGTACAAATGCTTTTCTACACGGGTGCTGCCTCCCTGAGCTTTCCTTTGTCTTGGCTCAATCGATGCAGGTTCCTGTGCTGAATAAGCCATGGACCAGCACAGGTGGGTGCTTGTCAGTATACCGGGCACACGCAGCAATTTCGTTTGTCAAGACCCACCTGGCTTGATCCATGTTCTTTATTCCAGTGAAAACGATTTTTATCCAAATTCTAGAGGAGCACCAGTGTGCCTCTGGGAGCTACACCCGGGCCTGCTGAACAGAGGCTCCGGAGTTTTCATTTTCTGACTAAAATTCAACACGGAATTTCATGGATCTAAGGAAACCGTGAATTGTGGACGTACCAGATTCTCACATCTTCATTGTCTAATGGAAGCTGAAGTTTCCCAGTCTGATCCGGCTGCCACTTCATTTCTGGCAATGACCATTCAATTGTGGACGTTCAGCCTTCTTCGGAATTCTCTTATACCGGCATGTTCCCGCGCCACATTAAGACCACTCGGTGGAGGTTTATGTGACTCAGGACAACTCTTTATTTCAGGCGCTAGAACAAAGGGAATTCACAGAGGTTGATGATCACTTATTAAAGTCCCGTTTCTCTATGATGCCCACTGATGACACTTCCGCATCTGAGGGCAACGAGCTCGTGCAGCATGATATTCTCATTTCAGCCACGCCGCCTGCAGTTTCTTCCTTGCAGAAAAATCTTTCCCAGTGTACTTCTTTAAAATGCTGCAAAAGAGTGGGACAGAAGATTTCGGTTTAGCGTTAACTTTAAACGGGCATAGATACAGGCATGTGGGCATTTTTAGAGACAGTGTTTCACTGGTCTAGGGTAAAGGGTGAAGCGCCTGGGTTCCCGTGCTTCACTACTGTATGGCCTCAAGATGATGTTTGTAGGCACAGCGGCAAATCCATCGGTGGCCATTCTCTCATATTGTCATTGCGATGGGAAGATTCCTTATTCGCCAGGAAATGTTTTACCGTGGAAGACGGGTCACCACAGAGCTGTCTCTTTTGTGTTGAGACAAACTTTGCTGAATTTACCTGCCAGCAGTTGCGTGTCCTCCCTTTCTTTTAAGGTCGATGGAGACGCACGAGTGTAAGGAGAACGGTGAATGGTGGCCGTTCATAAGCCAGGATCATCAGAAACCGCAGAGTAAATTTTAGGAACGTAGACGTAGGACAGCGGAGAAAACTTCATTCAGGGACTTCAGTGAACTCTCCTTACAATGCTGAGGCCTGACACGCCTAGTGCCTGGGGGCAAGCCGGCTCCTGCCCTAGGTAGTTTTGTTGAGCGTGCCTCCCTCAGGTGGTGCCTTTTCTCTCCCAGCAATATTGCTCCGTGAAATTCTGCCGATGATGAAAACTGTTTGCCATGGCTTTGTCCTTTCACCTCATTGGCCTCATCTTTGAAGTACAAATGCTTTTCTACACGGGTGCTGCCTCCCTGAGCTTTCCTTTGTCTTGGCTCAATCGATGCAGGTTCCTGTGCTGAATAAGCCATGGACCAGCACAGGTGGGTGCTTGTCAGTATACCGGGCACACGCAGCAATTTCGTTTGTCAAGACCCACCTGGCTTGATCCATGTTCTTTATTCCAGTGAAAACGATTTTTATCCAAATTCTAGAGGAGCACCAGTGTGCCTCTGGGAGCTACACCCGGGCCTGCTGAACAGAGGCTCCGGAGTTTTCATTTTCTGACTAAAATTCAACACGGAATTTCATGGATCTAAGGAAACCGTGAATTGTGGACGTACCAGATTCTCACATCTTCATTGTCTAATGGAAGCTGAAGTTTCCCAGTCTGATCCGGCTGCCACTTCATTTCTGGCAATGACCATTCAATTGTGGACGTTCAGCCTTCTTCGGAATTCTCTTATACCGGCATGTTCCCGCGCCACATTAAGACCACTCGGTGGAGGTTTATGTGACTCAGGACAACTCTTTATTTCAGGCGCTAGAACAAAGGGAATTCACAGAGGTTGATGATCACTTATTAAAGTCCCGTTTCTCTATGATGCCCACTGATGACACTTCCGCATCTGAGGGCAACGAGCTCGTGCAGCATGATATTCTCATTTCAGCCACGCCGCCTGCAGTTTCTTCCTTGCAGAAAAATCTTTCCCAGTGTACTTCTTTAAAATGCTGCAAAAGAGTGGGACAGAAGATTTCGGTTTAGCGTTAACTTTAAACGGGCATAGATACAGGCATGTGGGCATTTTTAGAGACAGTGTTTCACTGGTCTAGGGTAAAGGGTGAAGCGCCTGGGTTCCCGTGCTTCACTACTGTATGGCCTCAAGATGATGTTTGTAGGCACAGCGGCAAATCCATCGGTGGCCATTCTCTCATATTGTCATTGCGATGGGAAGATTCCTTATTCGCCAGGAAATGTTTTACCGTGGAAGACGGGTCACCACAGAGCTGTCTCTTTTGTGTTGAGACAAACTTTGCTGAATTTACCTGCCAGCAGTTGCGTGTCCTCCCTTTCTTTTAAGGTCGATGGAGACGCACGAGTGTAAGGAGAACGGTGAATGGTGGCCGTTCATAAGCCAGGATCATCAGAAACCGCAGAGTAAATTTTAGGAACGTAGACGTAGGACAGCGGAGAAAACTTCATTCAGGGACTTCAGTGAACTCTCCTTACAATGCTGAGGCCTGACACGCCTAGTGCCTGGGGGCAAGCCGGCTCCTGCCCTAGGTAGTTTTGTTGAGCGTGCCTCCCTCAGGTGGTGCCTTTTCTCTCCCAGCAATATTGCTCCGTGAAATTCTGCCGATGATGAAAACTGTTTGCCATGGCTTTGTCCTTTCACCTCATTGGCCTCATCTTTGAAGTACAAATGCTTTTCTACACGGGTGCTGCCTCCCTGAGCTTTCCTTTGTCTTGGCTCAATCGATGCAGGTTCCTGTGCTGAATAAGCCATGGACCAGCACAGGTGGGTGCTTGTCAGTATACCGGGCACACGCAGCAATTTCGTTTGTCAAGACCCACCTGGCTTGATCCATGTTCTTTATTCCAGTGAAAACGATTTTTATCCAAATTCTAGAGGAGCACCAGTGTGCCTCTGGGAGCTACACCCGGGCCTGCTGAACAGAGGCTCCGGAGTTTTCATTTTCTGACTAAAATTCAACACGGAATTTCATGGATCTAAGGAAACCGTGAATTGTGGACGTACCAGATTCTCACATCTTCATTGTCTAATGGAAGCTGAAGTTTCCCAGTCTGATCCGGCTGCCACTTCATTTCTGGCAATGACCATTCAATTGTGGACGTTCAGCCTTCTTCGGAATTCTCTTATACCGGCATGTTCCCGCGCCACATTAAGACCACTCGGTGGAGGTTTATGTGACTCAGGACAACTCTTTATTTCAGGCGCTAGAACAAAGGGAATTCACAGAGGTTGATGATCACTTATTAAAGTCCCGTTTCTCTATGATGCCCACTGATGACACTTCCGCATCTGAGGGCAACGAGCTCGTGCAGCATGATATTCTCATTTCAGCCACGCCGCCTGCAGTTTCTTCCTTGCAGAAAAATCTTTCCCAGTGTACTTCTTTAAAATGCTGCAAAAGAGTGGGACAGAAGATTTCGGTTTAGCGTTAACTTTAAACGGGCATAGATACAGGCATGTGGGCATTTTTAGAGACAGTGTTTCACTGGTCTAGGGTAAAGGGTGAAGCGCCTGGGTTCCCGTGCTTCACTACTGTATGGCCTCAAGATGATGTTTGTAGGCACAGCGGCAAATCCATCGGTGGCCATTCTCTCATATTGTCATTGCGATGGGAAGATTCCTTATTCGCCAGGAAATGTTTTACCGTGGAAGACGGGTCACCACAGAGCTGTCTCTTTTGTGTTGAGACAAACTTTGCTGAATTTACCTGCCAGCAGTTGCGTGTCCTCCCTTTCTTTTAAGGTCGATGGAGACGCACGAGTGTAAGGAGAACGGTGAATGGTGGCCGTTCATAAGCCAGGATCATCAGAAACCGCAGAGTAAATTTTAGGAACGTAGACGTAGGACAGCGGAGAAAACTTCATTCAGGGACTTCAGTGAACTCTCCTTACAATGCTGAGGCCTGACACGCCTAGTGCCTGGGGGCAAGCCGGCTCCTGCCCTAGGTAGTTTTGTTGAGCGTGCCTCCCTCAGGTGGTGCCTTTTCTCTCCCAGCAATATTGCTCCGTGAAATTCTGCCGATGATGAAAACTGTTTGCCATGGCTTTGTCCTTTCACCTCATTGGCCTCATCTTTGAAGTACAAATGCTTTTCTACACGGGTGCTGCCTCCCTGAGCTTTCCTTTGTCTTGGCTCAATCGATGCAGGTTCCTGTGCTGAATAAGCCATGGACCAGCACAGGTGGGTGCTTGTCAGTATACCGGGCACACACAGCAATTTCGTTTGTCAAGACCCACCTGGCTTGATCCATGTTCTTTATTCCAGTGAAAACGATTTTTATCCAAATTCTAGAGGAGCACCAGTGTGCCTCTGGGAGCTACACCCGGGCCTGCTGAACAGAGGCTCCGGAGTTTTCATTTTCTGACTAAAATTCAACACGGAATTTCATGGATCTAAGGAAACCGTGAATTGTGGACGTACCAGATTCTCACATCTTCATTGTCTAATGGAAGCTGAAGTTTCCCAGTCTGATCCGGCTGCCACTTCATTTCTGGCAATGACCATTCAATTGTGGACGTTCAGCCTTCTTCGGAATTCTCTTATACCGGCATGTTCCCGCGCCACATTAAGACCACTCGGTGGAGGTTTATGTGACTCAGGACAACTCTTTATTTCAGGCGCTAGAACAAAGGGAATTCACAGAGGTTGATGATCACTTATTAAAGTCCCGTTTCTCTATGATGCCCACTGATGACACTTCCGCATCTGAGGGCAACGAGCTCGTGCAGCATGATATTCTCATTTCAGCCACGCCGCCTGCAGTTTCTTCCTTGCAGAAAAATCTTTCCCAGTGTACTTCTTTAAAATGCTGCAAAAGAGTGGGACAGAAGATTTCGGTTTAGCGTTAACTTTAAACGGGCATAGATACAGGCATGTGGGCATTTTTAGAGACAGTGTTTCACTGGTCTAGGGTAAAGGGTGAAGCGCCTGGGTTCCCGTGCTTCACTACTGTATGGCCTCAAGATGATGTTTGTAGGCACAGCGGCAAATCCATCGGTGGCCATTCTCTCATATTGTCATTGCGATGGGAAGATTCCTTATTCGCCAGGAAATGTTTTACCGTGGAAGACGGGTCACCACAGAGCTGTCTCTTTTGTGTTGAGACAAACTTTGCTGAATTTACCTGCCAGCAGTTGCGTGTCCTCCCTTTCTTTTAAGGTCGATGGAGACGCACGAGTGTAAGGAGAACGGTGAATGGTGGCCGTTCATAAGCCAGGATCATCAGAAACCGCAGAGTAAATTTTAGGAACGTAGACGTAGGACAGCGGAGAAAACATTCAGGGACTTCAGTGAACTCTCCTTACAATGCTGAGGCCTGACACGCCTAGTGCCTGGGGGCAAGCCGGCTCCTGCCCTAGGTAGTTTTGTTGAGCGTGCCTCCCTCAGGTGGTGCCTTTTCTCTCCCAGCAATATTGCTCCGTGAAATTCTGCCGATGATGAAAACTGTTTGCCATGGCTTTGTCCTTTCACCTCATTGGCCTCATCTTTGAAGTACAAATGCTTTTCTACACGGGTGCTGCCTCCCTGAGCTTTCCTTTGTCTTGGCTCAATCGATGCAGGTTCCTGTGCTGAATAAGCCATGGACCAGCACAGGTGGGTGCTTGTCAGTATACCGGGCACACGCAGCAATTTCGTTTGTCAAGACCCACCTGGCTTGATCCATGTTCTTTATTCCAGTGAAAACGATTTTTATCCAAATTCTAGAGGAGCACCAGTGTGCCTCTGGGAGCTACACCCGGGCCTGCTGAACAGAGGCTCCGGAGTTTTCATTTTCTGACTAAAATTCAACACGGAATTTCATGGATCTAAGGAAACCGTGAATTGTGGACGTACCAGATTCTCACATCTTCATTGTCTAATGGAAGCTGAAGTTTCCCAGTCTGATCCGGCTGCCACTTCATTTCTGGCAATGACCATTCAATTGTGGACGTTCAGCCTTCTTCGGAATTCTCTTATACCGGCATGTTCCCGCGCCACATTAAGACCACTCGGTGGAGGTTTATGTGACTCAGGACAACTCTTTATTTCAGGCGCTAGAACAAAGGGAATTCACAGAGGTTGATGATCACTTATTAAAGTCCCGTTTCTCTATGATGCCCACTGATGACACTTCCGCATCTGAGGGCAACGAGCTCGTGCAGCATGATATTCTCATTTCAGCCACGCCGCCTGCAGTTTCTTCCTTGCAGAAAAATCTTTCCCAGTGTACTTCTTTAAAATGCTGCAAAAGAGTGGGACAGAAGATTTCGGTTTAGCGTTAACTTTAAACGGGCATAGATACAGGCATGTGGGCATTTTTAGAGACAGTGTTTCACTGGTCTAGGGTAAAGGGTGAAGCGCCTGGGTTCCCGTGCTTCACTACTGTATGGCCTCAAGATGATGTTTGTAGGCACAGCGGCAAATCCATCGGTGGCCATTCTCTCATATTGTCATTGCGATGGGAAGATTCCTTATTCGCCAGGAAATGTTTTACCGTGGAAGACGGGTCACCACAGAGCTGTCTCTTTTGTGTTGAGACAAACTTTGCTGAATTTACCTGCCAGCAGTTGCGTGTCCTCCCTTTCTTTTAAGGTCGATGGAGACGCACGAGTGTAAGGAGAACGGTGAATGGTGGCCGTTCATAAGCCAGGATCATCAGAAACCGCAGAGTAAATTTTAGGAACGTAGACGTAGGACAGCGGAGAAAACTTCATTCAGGGACTTCAGTGAACTCTCCTTACAATGCTGAGGCCTGACACGCCTAGTGCCTGGGGGCAAGCCGGCTCCTGCCCTAGGTAGTTTTGTTGAGCGTGCCTCCCTCAGGTGGTGCCTTTTCTCT
Organism: Tenrec ecaudatus; assembly: GCF_050624435.1. NCBI lineage: Eukaryota > Metazoa > Chordata > Mammalia > Afrosoricida > Tenrecidae > Tenrec > Tenrec ecaudatus. The sequence goes on along the minus strand of NW_027459692.1, from coordinate 375,018 downwards.
CCCAGCAATATTGCTCCGTGAAATTCTGCCGATGATGAAAACTGTTTGCCATGGCTTTGTCCTTTCACCTCATTGGCCTCATCTTTGAAGTACAAATGCTTTTCTACACGGGTGCTGCCTCCCTGAGCTTTCCTTTGTCTTGGCTCAATCGATGCAGGTTCCTGTGCTGAATAAGCCATGGACCAGCACAGGTGGGTGCTTGTCAGTATACCGGGCACACGCAGCAATTTCGTTTGTCAAGACCCACCTGGCTTGATCCATGTTCTTTATTCCAGTGAAAACGATTTTTATCCAAATTCTAGAGGAGCACCAGTGTGCCTCTGGGAGCTACACCCGGGCCTGCTGAACAGAGGCTCCGGAGTTTTCATTTTCTGACTAAAATTCAACACGGAATTTCATGGATCTAAGGAAACCGTGAATTGTGGACGTACCAGATTCTCACATCTTCATTGTCTAATGGAAGCTGAAGTTTCCCAGTCTGATCCGGCTGCCACTTCATTTCTGGCAATGACCATTCAATTGTGGACGTTCAGCCTTCTTCGGAATTCTCTTATACCGGCATGTTCCCGCGCCACATTAAGACCACTCGGTGGAGGTTTATGTGACTCAGGACAACTCTTTATTTCAGGCGCTAGAACAAAGGGAATTCACAGAGGTTGATGATCACTTATTAAAGTCCCGTTTCTCTATGATGCCCACTGATGACACTTCCGCATCTGAGGGCAACGAGCTCGTGCAGCATGATATTCTCATTTCAGCCACGCCGCCTGCAGTTTCTTCCTTGCAGAAAAATCTTTCCCAGTGTACTTCTTTAAAATGCTGCAAAAGAGTGGGACAGAAGATTTCGGTTTAGCGTTAACTTTAAACGGGCATAGATACAGGCATGTGGGCATTTTTAGAGACAGTGTTTCACTGGTCTAGGGTAAAGGGTGAAGCGCCTGGGTTCCCGTGCTTCACTACTGTATGGCCTCAAGATGATGTTTGTAGGCACAGCGGCAAATCCATCGGTGGCCATTCTCTCATATTGTCATTGCGATGGGAAGATTCCTTATTCGCCAGGAAATGTTTTACCGTGGAAGACGGGTCACCACAGAGCTGTCTCTTTTGTGTTGAGACAAACTTTGCTGAATTTACCTGCCAGCAGTTGCGTGTCCTCCCTTTCTTTTAAGGTCGATGGAGACGCACGAGTGTAAGGAGAACGGTGAATGGTGGCCGTTCATAAGCCAGGATCATCAGAAACCGCAGAGTAAATTTTAGGAACGTAGACGTAGGACAGCGGAGAAAACTTCATTCAGGGACTTCAGTGAACTCTCCTTACAATGCTGAGGCCTGACACGCCTAGTGCCTGGGGGCAAGCCGGCTCCTGCCCTAGGTAGTTTTGTTGAGCGTGCCTCCCTCAGGTGGTGCCTTTTCTCTCCCAGCAATATTGCTCCGTGAAATTCTGCCGATGATGAAAACTGTTTGCCATGGCTTTGTCCTTTCACCTCATTGGCCTCATCTTTGAAGTACAAATGCTTTTCTACACGGGTGCTGCCTCCCTGAGCTTTCCTTTGTCTTGGCTCAATCGATGCAGGTTCCTGTGCTGAATAAGCCATGGACCAGCACAGGTGGGTGCTTGTCAGTATACCGGGCACACGCAGCAATTTCGTTTGTCAAGACCCACCTGGCTTGATCCATGTTCTTTATTCCAGTGAAAACGATTTTTATCCAAATTCTAGAGGAGCACCAGTGTGCCTCTGGGAGCTACACCCGGGCCTGCTGAACAGAGGCTCCGGAGTTTTCATTTTCTGACTAAAATTCAACACGGAATTTCATGGATCTAAGGAAACCGTGAATTGTGGACGTACCAGATTCTCACATCTTCATTGTCTAATGGAAGCTGAAGTTTCCCAGTCTGATCCGGCTGCCACTTCATTTCTGGCAATGACCATTCAATTGTGGACGTTCAGCCTTCTTCGGAATTCTCTTATACCGGCATGTTCCCGCGCCACATTAAGACCACTCGGTGGAGGTTTATGTGACTCAGGACAACTCTTTATTTCAGGCGCTAGAACAAAGGGAATTCACAGAGGTTGATGATCACTTATTAAAGTCCCGTTTCTCTATGATGCCCACTGATGACACTTCCGCATCTGAGGGCAACGAGCTCGTGCAGCATGATATTCTCATTTCAGCCACGCCGCCTGCAGTTTCTTCCTTGCAGAAAAATCTTTCCCAGTGTACTTCTTTAAAATGCTGCAAAAGAGTGGGACAGAAGATTTCGGTTTAGCGTTAACTTTAAACGGGCATAGATACAGGCATGTGGGCATTTTTAGAGACAGTGTTTCACTGGTCTAGGGTAAAGGGTGAAGCGCCTGGGTTCCCGTGCTTCACTACTGTATGGCCTCAAGATGATGTTTGTAGGCACAGCGGCAAATCCATCGGTGGCCATTCTCTCATATTGTCATTGCGATGGGAAGATTCCTTATTCGCCAGGAAATGTTTTACCGTGGAAGACGGGTCACCACAGAGCTGTCTCTTTTGTGTTGAGACAAACTTTGCTGAATTTACCTGCCAGCAGTTGCGTGTCCTCCCTTTCTTTTAAGGTCGATGGAGACGCACGAGTGTAAGGAGAACGGTGAATGGTGGCCGTTCATAAGCCAGGATCATCAGAAACCGCAGAGTAAATTTTAGGAACGTAGACGTAGGACAGCGGAGAAAACTTCATTCAGGGACTTCAGTGAACTCTCCTTACAATGCTGAGGCCTGACACGCCTAGTGCCTGGGGGCAAGCCGGCTCCTGCCCTAGGTAGTTTTGTTGAGCGTGCCTCCCTCAGGTGGTGCCTTTTCTCTCCCAGCAATATTGCTCCGTGAAATTCTGCCGATGATGAAAACTGTTTGCCATGGCTTTGTCCTTTCACCTCATTGGCCTCATCTTTGAAGTACAAATGCTTTTCTACACGGGTGCTGCCTCCCTGAGCTTTCCTTTGTCTTGGCTCAATCGATGCAGGTTCCTGTGCTGAATAAGCCATGGACCAGCACAGGTGGGTGCTTGTCAGTATACCGGGCACACGCAGCAATTTCGTTTGTCAAGACCCACCTGGCTTGATCCATGTTCTTTATTCCAGTGAAAACGATTTTTATCCAAATTCTAGAGGAGCACCAGTGTGCCTCTGGGAGCTACACCCGGGCCTGCTGAACAGAGGCTCCGGAGTTTTCATTTTCTGACTAAAATTCAACACGGAATTTCATGGATCTAAGGAAACCGTGAATTGTGGACGTACCAGATTCTCACATCTTCATTGTCTAATGGAAGCTGAAGTTTCCCAGTCTGATCCGGCTGCCACTTCATTTCTGGCAATGACCATTCAATTGTGGACGTTCAGCCTTCTTCGGAATTCTCTTATACCGGCATGTTCCCGCGCCACATTAAGACCACTCGGTGGAGGTTTATGTGACTCAGGACAACTCTTTATTTCAGGCGCTAGAACAAAGGGAATTCACAGAGGTTGATGATCACTTATTAAAGTCCCGTTTCTCTATGATGCCCACTGATGACACTTCCGCATCTGAGGGCAACGAGCTCGTGCAGCATGATATTCTCATTTCAGCCACGCCGCCTGCAGTTTCTTCCTTGCAGAAAAATCTTTCCCAGTGTACTTCTTTAAAATGCTGCAAAAGAGTGGGACAGAAGATTTCGGTTTAGCGTTAACTTTAAACGGGCATAGATACAGGCATGTGGGCATTTTTAGAGACAGTGTTTCACTGGTCTAGGGTAAAGGGTGAAGCGCCTGGGTTCCCGTGCTTCACTACTGTATGGCCTCAAGATGATGTTTGTAGGCACAGCGGCAAATCCATCGGTGGCCATTCTCTCATATTGTCATTGCGATGGGAAGATTCCTTATTCGCCAGGAAATGTTTTACCGTGGAAGACGGGTCACCACAGAGCTGTCTCTTTTGTGTTGAGACAAACTTTGCTGAATTTACCTGCCAGCAGTTGCGTGTCCTCCCTTTCTTTTAAGGTCGATGGAGACGCACGAGTGTAAGGAGAACGGTGAATGGTGGCCGTTCATAAGCCAGGATCATCAGAAACCGCAGAGTAAATTTTAGGAACGTAGACGTAGGACAGCGGAGAAAACTTCATTCAGGGACTTCAGTGAACTCTCCTTACAATGCTGAGGCCTGACACGCCTAGTGCCTGGGGGCAAGCCGGCTCCTGCCCTAGGTAGTTTTGTTGAGCGTGCCTCCCTCAGGTGGTGCCTTTTCTCTCCCAGCAATATTGCTCCGTGAAATTCTGCCGATGATGAAAACTGTTTGCCATGGCTTTGTCCTTTCACCTCATTGGCCTCATCTTTGAAGTACAAATGCTTTTCTACACGGGTGCTGCCTCCCTGAGCTTTCCTTTGTCTTGGCTCAATCGATGCAGGTTCCTGTGCTGAATAAGCCATGGACCAGCACAGGTGGGTGCTTGTCAGTATACCGGGCACACGCAGCAATTTCGTTTGTCAAGACCCACCTGGCTTGATCCATGTTCTTTATTCCAGTGAAAACGATTTTTATCCAAATTCTAGAGGAGCACCAGTGTGCCTCTGGGAGCTACACCCGGGCCTGCTGAACAGAGGCTCCGGAGTTTTCATTTTCTGACTAAAATTCAACACGGAATTTCATGGATCTAAGGAAACCGTGAATTGTGGACGTACCAGATTCTCACATCTTCATTGTCTAATGGAAGCTGAAGTTTCCCAGTCTGATCCGGCTGCCACTTCATTTCTGGCAATGACCATTCAATTGTGGACGTTCAGCCTTCTTCGGAATTCTCTTATACCGGCATGTTCCCGCGCCACATTAAGACCACTCGGTGGAGGTTTATGTGACTCAGGACAACTCTTTATTTCAGGCGCTAGAACAAAGGGAATTCACAGAGGTTGATGATCACTTATTAAAGTCCCGTTTCTCTATGATGCCCACTGATGACACTTCCGCATCTGAGGGCAACGAGCTCGTGCAGCATGATATTCTCATTTCAGCCACGCCGCCTGCAGTTTCTTCCTTGCAGAAAAATCTTTCCCAGTGTACTTCTTTAAAATGCTGCAAAAGAGTGGGACAGAAGATTTCGGTTTAGCGTTAACTTTAAACGGGCATAGATACAGGCATGTGGGCATTTTTAGAGACAGTGTTTCACTGGTCTAGGGTAAAGGGTGAAGCGCCTGGGTTCCCGTGCTTCACTACTGTATGGCCTCAAGATGATGTTTGTAGGCACAGCGGCAAATCCATCGGTGGCCATTCTCTCATATTGTCATTGCGATGGGAAGATTCCTTATTCGCCAGGAAATGTTTTACCGTGGAAGACGGGTCACCACAGAGCTGTCTCTTTTGTGTTGAGACAAACTTTGCTGAATTTACCTGCCAGCAGTTGCGTGTCCTCCCTTTCTTTTAAGGTCGATGGAGACGCACGAGTGTAAGGAGAACGGTGAATGGTGGCCGTTCATAAGCCAGGATCATCAGAAACCGCAGAGTAAATTTTAGGAACGTAGACGTAGGACAGCGGAGAAAACTTCATTCAGGGACTTCAGTGAACTCTCCTTACAATGCTGAGGCCTGACACGCCTAGTGCCTGGGGGCAAGCCGGCTCCTGCCCTAGGTAGTTTTGTTGAGCGTGCCTCCCTCAGGTGGTGCCTTTTCTCTCCCAGCAATATTGCTCCGTGAAATTCTGCCGATGATGAAAACTGTTTGCCATGGCTTTGTCCTTTCACCTCATTGGCCTCATCTTTGAAGTACAAATGCTTTTCTACACGGGTGCTGCCTCCCTGAGCTTTCCTTTGTCTTGGCTCAATCGATGCAGGTTCCTGTGCTGAATAAGCCATGGACCAGCACAGGTGGGTGCTTGTCAGTATACCGGGCACACGCAGCAATTTCGTTTGTCAAGACCCACCTGGCTTGATCCATGTTCTTTATTCCAGTGAAAACGATTTTTATCCAAATTCTAGAGGAGCACCAGTGTGCCTCTGGGAGCTACACCCGGGCCTGCTGAACAGAGGCTCCGGAGTTTTCATTTTCTGACTAAAATTCAACACGGAATTTCATGGATCTAAGGAAACCGTGAATTGTGGACGTACCAGATTCTCACATCTTCATTGTCTAATGGAAGCTGAAGTTTCCCAGTCTGATCCGGCTGCCACTTCATTTCTGGCAATGACCATTCAATTGTGGACGTTCAGCCTTCTTCGGAATTCTCTTATACCGGCATGTTCCCGCGCCACATTAAGACCACTCGGTGGAGGTTTATGTGACTCAGGACAACTCTTTATTTCAGGCGCTAGAACAAAGGGAATTCACAGAGGTTGATGATCACTTATTAAAGTCCCGTTTCTCTATGATGCCCACTGATGACACTTCCGCATCTGAGGGCAACGAGCTCGTGCAGCATGATATTCTCATTTCAGCCACGCCGCCTGCAGTTTCTTCCTTGCAGAAAAATCTTTCCCAGTGTACTTCTTTAAAATGCTGCAAAAGAGTGGGACAGAAGATTTCGGTTTAGCGTTAACTTTAAACGGGCATAGATACAGGCATGTGGGCATTTTTAGAGACAGTGTTTCACTGGTCTAGGGTAAAGGGTGAAGCGCCTGGGTTCCCGTGCTTCACTACTGTATGGCCTCAAGATGATGTTTGTAGGCACAGCGGCAAATCCATCGGTGGCCATTCTCTCATATTGTCATTGCGATGGGAAGATTCCTTATTCGCCAGGAAATGTTTTACCGTGGAAGACGGGTCACCACAGAGCTGTCTCTTTTGTGTTGAGACAAACTTTGCTGAATTTACCTGCCAGCAGTTGCGTGTCCTCCCTTTCTTTTAAGGTCGATGGAGACGCACGAGTGTAAGGAGAACGGTGAATGGTGGCCGTTCATAAGCCAGGATCATCAGAAACCGCAGAGTAAATTTTAGGAACGTAGACGTAGGACAGCGGAGAAAACTTCATTCAGGGACTTCAGTGAACTCTCCTTACAATGCTGAGGCCTGACACGCCTAGTGCCTGGGGGCAAGCCGGCTCCTGCCCTAGGTAGTTTTGTTGAGCGTGCCTCCCTCAGGTGGTGCCTTTTCTCTCCCAGCAATATTGCTCCGTGAAATTCTGCCGATGATGAAAACTGTTTGCCATGGCTTTGTCCTTTCACCTCATTGGCCTCATCTTTGAAGTACAAATGCTTTTCTACACGGGTGCTGCCTCCCTGAGCTTTCCTTTGTCTTGGCTCAATCGATGCAGGTTCCTGTGCTGAATAAGCCATGGACCAGCACAGGTGGGTGCTTGTCAGTATACCGGGCACACGCAGCAATTTCGTTTGTCAAGACCCACCTGGCTTGATCCATGTTCTTTATTCCAGTGAAAACGATTTTTATCCAAATTCTAGAGGAGCACCAGTGTGCCTCTGGGAGCTACACCCGGGCCTGCTGAACAGAGGCTCCGGAGTTTTCATTTTCTGACTAAAATTCAACACGGAATTTCATGGATCTAAGGAAACCGTGAATTGTGGACGTACCAGATTCTCACATCTTCATTGTCTAATGGAAGCTGAAGTTTCCCAGTCTGATCCGGCTGCCACTTCATTTCTGGCAATGACCATTCAATTGTGGACGTTCAGCCTTCTTCGGAATTCTCTTATACCGGCATGTTCCCGCGCCACATTAAGACCACTCGGTGGAGGTTTATGTGACTCAGGACAACTCTTTATTTCAGGCGCTAGAACAAAGGGAATTCACAGAGGTTGATGATCACTTATTAAAGTCCCGTTCCTCTATGATGCCCACTGATGACACTTCCGCATCTGAGGGCAACGAGCTCGTGCAGCATGATATTCTCATTTCAGCCACGCCGCCTGCAGTTTCTTCCTTGCAGAAAAATCTTTCCCAGTGTACTTCTTTAAAATGCTGCAAAAGAGTGGGACAGAAGATTTCGGTTTAGCGTTAACTTTAAACGGGCATAGATACAGGCATGTGGGCATTTTTAGAGACAGTGTTTCACTGGTCTAGGGTAAAGGGTGAAGCGCCTGGGTTCCCGTGCTTCACTACTGTATGGCCTCAAGATGATGTTTGTAGGCACAGCGGCAAATCCATCGGTGGCCATTCTCTCATATTGTCATTGCGATGGGAAGATTCCTTATTCGCCAGGAAATGTTTTACCGTGGAAGACGGGTCACCACAGAGCTGTCTCTTTTGTGTTGAGACAAACTTTGCTGAATTTACCTGCCAGCAGTTGCGTGTCCTCCCTTTCTTTTAAGGTCGATGGAGACGCACGAGTGTAAGGAGAACGGTGAATGGTGGCCGTTCATAAGCCAGGATCATCAGAAACCGCAGAGTAAATTTTAGGAACGTAGACGTAGGACAGCGGAGAAAACTTCATTCAGGGACTTCAGTGAACTCTCCTTACAATGCTGAGGCCTGACACGCCTAGTGCCTGGGGGCAAGCCGGCTCCTGCCCTAGGTAGTTTTGTTGAGCGTGCCTCCCTCAGGTGGTGCCTTTTCTCTCCCAGCAATATTGCTCCGTGAAATTCTGCCGATGATGAAAACTGTTTGCCATGGCTTTGTCCTTTCACCTCATTGGCCTCATCTTTGAAGTACAAATGCTTTTCTACACGGGTGCTGCCTCCCTGAGCTTTCCTTTGTCTTGGCTCAATCGATGCAGGTTCCTGTGCTGAATAAGCCATGGACCAGCACAGGTGGGTGCTTGTCAGTATACCGGGCACACGCAGCAATTTCGTTTGTCAAGACCCACCTGGCTTGATCCATGTTCTTTATTCCAGTGAAAACGATTTTTATCCAAATTCTAGAGGAGCACCAGTGTGCCTCTGGGAGCTACACCCGGGCCTGCTGAACAGAGGCTCCGGAGTTTTCATTTTCTGACTAAAATTCAACACGGAATTTCATGGATCTAAGGAAACCGTGAATTGTGGACGTACCAGATTCTCACATCTTCATTGTCTAATGGAAGCTGAAGTTTCCCAGTCTGATCCGGCTGCCACTTCATTTCTGGCAATGACCATTCAATTGTGGACGTTCAGCCTTCTTCGGAATTCTCTTATACCGGCATGTTCCCGCGCCACATTAAGACCACTCGGTGGAGGTTTATGTGACTCAGGACAACTCTTTATTTCAGGCGCTAGAACAAAGGGAATTCACAGAGGTTGATGATCACTTATTAAAGTCCCGTTTCTCTATGATGCCCACTGATGACACTTCCGCATCTGAGGGCAACGAGCTCGTGCAGCATGATATTCTCATTTCAGCCACGCCGCCTGCAGTTTCTTCCTTGCAGAAAAATCTTTCCCAGTGTACTTCTTTAAAATGCTGCAAAAGAGTGGGACAGAAGATTTCGGTTTAGCGTTAACTTTAAACGGGCATAGATACAGGCATGTGGGCATTTTTAGAGACAGTGTTTCACTGGTCTAGGGTAAAGGGTGAAGCGCCTGGGTTCCCGTGCTTCACTACTGTATGGCCTCAAGATGATGTTTGTAGGCACAGCGGCAAATCCATCGGTGGCCATTCTCTCATATTGTCATTGCGATGGGAAGATTCCTTATTCGCCAGGAAATGTTTTACCGTGGAAGACGGGTCACCACAGAGCTGTCTCTTTTGTGTTGAGACAAACTTTGCTGAATTTACCTGCCAGCAGTTGCGTGTCCTCCCTTTCTTTTAAGGTCGATGGAGACGCACGAGTGTAAGGAGAACGGTGAATGGTGGCCGTTCATAAGCCAGGATCATCAGAAACCGCAGAGTAAATTTTAGGAACGTAGACGTAGGACAGCGGAGAAAACTTCATTCAGGGACTTCAGTGAACTCTCCTTACAATGCTGAGGCCTGACACGCCTAGTGCCTGGGGGCAAGCCGGCTCCTGCCCTAGGTAGTTTTGTTGAGCGTGCCTCCCTCAGGTGGTGCCTTTTCTCTCCCAGCAATATTGCTCCGTGAAATTCTGCCGATGATGAAAACTGTTTGCCATGGCTTTGTCCTTTCACCTCATTGGCCTCATCTTTGAAGTACAAATGCTTTTCTACACGGGTGCTGCCTCCCTGAGCTTTCCTTTGTCTTGGCTCAATCGATGCAGGTTCCTGTGCTGAATAAGCCATGGACCAGCACAGGTGGGTGCTTGTCAGTATACCGGGCACACGCAGCAATTTCGTTTGTCAAGACCCACCTGGCTTGATCCATGTTCTTTATTCCAGTGAAAACGATTTTTATCCAAATTCTAGAGGAGCACCAGTGTGCCTCTGGGAGCTACACCCGGGCCTGCTGAACAGAGGCTCCGGAGTTTTCATTTTCTGACTAAAATTCAACACGGAATTTCATGGATCTAAGGAAACCGTGAATTGTGGACGTACCAGATTCTCACATCTTCATTGTCTAATGGAAGCTGAAGTTTCCCAGTCTGATCCGGCTGCCACTTCATTTCTGGCAATGACCATTCAATTGTGGACGTTCAGCCTTCTTCGGAATTCTCTTATACCGGCATGTTCCCGCGCCACATTAAGACCACTCGGTGGAGGTTTATGTGACTCAGGACAACTCTTTATTTCAGGCGCTAGAACAAAGGGAATTCACAGAGGTTGATGATCACTTATTAAAGTCCCGTTTCTCTATGATGCCCACTGATGACACTTCCGCATCTGAGGGCAACGAGCTCGTGCAGCATGATATTCTCATTTCAGCCACGCCGCCTGCAGTTTCTTCCTTGCAGAAAAATCTTTCCCAGTGTACTTCTTTAAAATGCTGCAAAAGAGTGGGACAGAAGATTTCGGTTTAGCGTTAACTTTAAACGGGCATAGATACAGGCATGTGGGCATTTTTAGAGACAGTGTTTCACTGGTCTAGGGTAAAGGGTGAAGCGCCTGGGTTCCCGTGCTTCACTACTGTATGGCCTCAAGATGATGTTTGTAGGCACAGCGGCAAATCCATCGGTGGCCATTCTCTCATATTGTCATTGCGATGGGAAGATTCCTTATTCGCCAGGAAATGTTTTACCGTGGAAGACGGGTCACCACAGAGCTGTCTCTTTTGTGTTGAGACAAACTTTGCTGAATTTACCTGCCAGCAGTTGCGTGTCCTCCCTTTCTTTTAAGGTCGATGGAGACGCACGAGTGTAAGGAGAACGGTGAATGGTGGCCGTTCATAAGCCAGGATCATCAGAAACCGCAGAGTAAATTTTAGGAACGTAGACGTAGGACAGCGGAGAAAACTTCATTCAGGGACTTCAGTGAACTCTCCTTACAATGCTGAGGCCTGACACGCCTAGTGCCTGGGGGCAAGCCGGCTCCTGCCCTAGGTAGTTTTGTTGAGCGTGCCTCCCTCAGGTGGTGCCTTTTCTCTCCCAGCAATATTGCTCCGTGAAATTCTGCCGATGATGAAAACTGTTTGCCATGGCTTTGTCCTTTCACCTCATTGGCCTCATCTTTGAAGTACAAATGCTTTTCTACACGGGTGCTGCCTCCCTGAGCTTTCCTTTGTCTTGGCTCAATCGATGCAGGTTCCTGTGCTGAATAAGCCATGGACCAGCACAGGTGGGTGCTTGTCAGTATACCGGGCACACGCAGCAATTTCGTTTGTCAAGACCCACCTGGCTTGATCCATGTTCTTTATTCCAGTGAAAACGATTTTTATCCAAATTCTAGAGGAGCACCAGTGTGCCTCTGGGAGCTACACCCGGGCCTGCTGAACAGAGGCTCCGGAGTTTTCATTTTCTGACTAAAATTCAACACGGAATTTCATGGATCTAAGGAAACCGTGAATTGTGGACGTACCAGATTCTCACATCTTCATTGTCTAATGGAAGGTGAAGTTTCCCAGTCTGATCCGGCTGCCACTTCATTTCTGGCAATGACCATTCAATTGTGGACGTTCAGCCTTCTTCGGAATTCTCTTATACCGGCATGTTCCCGCGCCACATTAAGACCACTCGGTGGAGGTTTATGTGACTCAGGACAACTCTTTATTTCAGGCGCTAGAACAAAGGGAATTCACAGAGGTTGATGATCACTTATTAAAGTCCCGTTTCTCTATGATGCCCACTGATGACACTTCCGCATCTGAGGGCAACGAGCTCGTGCAGCATGATATTCTCATTTCAGCCACGCCGCCTGCAGTTTCTTCCTTGCAGAAAAATCTTTCCCAGTGTACTTCTTTAAAATGCTGCAAAAGAGTGGGACAGAAGATTTCGGTTTAGCGTTAACTTTAAACGGGCATAGATACAGGCATGTGGGCATTTTTAGAGACAGTGTTTCACTGGTCTAGGGTAAAGGGTGAAGCGCCTGGGTTCCCGTGCTTCACTACTGTATGGCCTCAAGATGATGTTTGTAGGCACAGCGGCAAATCCATCGGTGGCCATTCTCTCATATTGTCATTGCGATGGGAAGATTCCTTATTCGCCAGGAAATGTTTTACCGTGGAAGACGGGTCACCACAGAGCTGTCTCTTTTGTGTTGAGACAAACTTTGCTGAATTTACCTGCCAGCAGTTGCGTGTCCTCCCTTTCTTTTAAGGTCGATGGAGACGCACGAGTGTAAGGAGAACGGTGAATGGTGGCCGTTCATAAGCCAGGATCATCAGAAACCGCAGAGTAAATTTTAGGAACGTAGACGTAGGACAGCGGAGAAAACTTCATTCAGGGACTTCAGTGAACTCTCCTTACAATGCTGAGGCCTGACACGCCTAGTGCCTGGGGGCAAGCCGGCTCCTGCCCTAGGTAGTTTTGTTGAGCGTGCCTCCCTCAGGTGGTGCCTTTTCTCTCCCAGCAATATTGCTCCGTGAAATTCTGCCGATGATGAAAACTGTTTGCCATGGCTTTGTCCTTTCACCTCATTGGCCTCATCTTTGAAGTACAAATGCTTTTCTACACGGGTGCTGCCTCCCTGAGCTTTCCTTTGTCTTGGCTCAATCGATGCAGGTTCCTGTGCTGAATAAGCCATGGACCAGCACAGGTGGGTGCTTGTCAGTATACCGGGCACACGCAGCAATTTCGTTTGTCAAGACCCACCTGGCTTGATCCATGTTCTTTATTCCAGTGAAAACGATTTTTATCCAAATTCTAGAGGAGCACCAGTGTGCCTCTGGGAGTTACACCCGGGCCTGCTGAACAGAGGCTCCGGAGTTTTCATTTTCTGACTAAAATTCAACACGGAATTTCATGGATCTAAGGAAACCGTGAATTGTGGACGTACCAGATTCTCACATCTTCATTGTCTAATGGAAGCTGAAGTTTCCCAGTCTGATCCGGCTGCCACTTCATTTCTGGCAATGACCATTCAATTGTGGACGTTCAGCCTTCTTCGGAATTCTCTTATACCGGCATGTTCCCGCGCCACATTAAGACCACTCGGTGGAGGTTTATGTGACTCAGGACAACTCTTTATTTCAGGCGCTAGAACAAAGGGAATTCACAGAGGTTGATGATCACTTATTAAAGTCCCGTTTCTCTATGATGCCCACTGATGACACTTCCGCATCTGAGGGCAACGAGCTCGTGCAGCATGATATTCTCATTTCAGCCACGCCGCCTGCAGTTTCTTCCTTGCAGAAAAATCTTTCCCAGTGTACTTCTTTAAAATGCTGCAAAAGAGTGGGACAGAAGATTTCGGTTTAGCGTTAACTTTAAACGGGCATAGATACAGGCATGTGGGCATTTTTAGAGACAGTGTTTCACTGGTCTAGGGTAAAGGGTGAAGCGCCTGGGTTCCCGTGCTTCACTACTGTATGGCCTCAAGATGATGTTTGTAGGCACAGCGGCAAATCCATCGGTGGCCATTCTCTCATATTGTCATTGCGATGGGAAGATTCCTTATTCGCCAGGAAATGTTTTACCGTGGAAGACGGGTCACCACAGAGCTGTCTCTTTTGTGTTGAGACAAACTTTGCTGAATTTACCTGCCAGCAGTTGCGTGTCCTCCCTTTCTTTTAAGGTCGATGGAGACGCACGAGTGTAAGGAGAACGGTGAATGGTGGCCGTTCATAAGCCAGGATCATCAGAAACCGCAGAGTAAATTTTAGGAACGTAGACGTAGGACAGCGGAGAAAACTTCATTCAGGGACTTCAGTGAACTCTCCTTACAATGCTGAGGCCTGACACGCCTAGTGCCTGGGGGCAAGCCGGCTCCTGCCCTAGGTAGTTTTGTTGAGCGTGCCTCCCTCAGGTGGTGCCTTTTCTCTCCCAGCAATATTGCTCCGTGAAATTCTGCCGATGATGAAAACTGTTTGCCATGGCTTTGTCCTTTCACCTCATTGGCCTCATCTTTGAAGTACAAATGCTTTTCTACACGGGTGCTGCCTCCCTGAGCTTTCCTTTGTCTTGGCTCAATCGATGCAGGTTCCTGTGCTGAATAAGCCATGGACCAGCACAGGTGGGTGCTTGTCAGTATACCGGGCACACGCAGCAATTTCGTTTGTCAAGACCCACCTGGCTTGATCCATGTTCTTTATTCCAGTGAAAACGATTTTTATCCAAATTCTAGAGGAGCACCAGTGTGCCTCTGGGAGCTACACCCGGGCCTGCTGAACAGAGGCTCCGGAGTTTTCATTTTCTGACTAAAATTCAACACGGAATTTCATGGATCTAAGGAAACCGTGAATTGTGGACGTACCAGATTCTCACATCTTCATTGTCTAATGGAAGCTGAAGTTTCCCAGTCTGATCCGGCTGCCACTTCATTTCTGGCAATGACCATTCAATTGTGGACGTTCAGCCTTCTTCGGAATTCTCTTATACCGGCATGTTCCCGCGCCACATTAAGACCACTCGGTGGAGGTTTATGTGACTCAGGACAACTCTTTATTTCAGGCGCTAGAACAAAGGGAATTCACAGAGGTTGATGATCACTTATTAAAGTCCCGTTTCTCTATGATGCCCACTGATGACACTTCCGCATCTGAGGGCAACGAGCTCGTGCAGCATGATATTCTCATTTCAGCCACGCCGCCTGCAGTTTCTTCCTTGCAGAAAAATCTTTCCCAGTGTACTTCTTTAAAATGCTGCAAAAGAGTGGGACAGAAGATTTCGGTTTAGCGTTAACTTTAAACGGGCATAGATACAGGCATGTGGGCATTTTTAGAGACAGTGTTTCACTGGTCTAGGGTAAAGGGTGAAGCGCCTGGGTTCCCGTGCTTCACTACTGTATGGCCTCAAGATGATGTTTGTAGGCACAGCGGCAAATCCATCGGTGGCCATTCTCTCATATTGTCATTGCGATGGGAAGATTCCTTATTCGCCAGGAAATGTTTTACCGTGGAAGACGGGTCACCACAGAGCTGTCTCTTTTGTGTTGAGACAAACTTTGCTGAATTTACCTGCCAGCAGTTGCGTGTCCTCCCTTTCTTTTAAGGTCGATGGAGACGCACGAGTGTAAGGAGAACGGTGAATGGTGGCCGTTCATAAGCCAGGATCATCAGAAACCGCAGAGTAAATTTTAGGAACGTAGACGTAGGACAGCGGAGAAAACTTCATTCAGGGACTTCAGTGAACTCTCCTTACAATGCTGAGGCCTGACACGCCTAGTGCCTGGGGGCAAGCCGGCTCCTGCCCTAGGTAGTTTTGTTGAGCGTGCCTCCCTCAGGTGGTGCCTTTTCTCTCCCAGCAATATTGCTCCGTGAAATTCTGCCGATGATGAAAACTGTTTGCCATGGCTTTGTCCTTTCACCTCATTGGCCTCATCTTTGAAGTACAAATGCTTTTCTACACGGGTGCTGCCTCCCTGAGCTTTCCTTTGTCTTGGCTCAATCGATGCAGGTTCCTGTGCTGAATAAGCCATGGACCAGCACAGGTGGGTGCTTGTCAGTATACCGGGCACACGCAGCAATTTCGTTTGTCAAGACCCACCTGGCTTGATCCATGTTCTTTATTCCAGTGAAAACGATTTTTATCCAAATTCTAGAGGAGCACCAGTGTGCCTCTGGGAGCTACACCCGGGCCTGCTGAACAGAGGCTCCGGAGTTTTCATTTTCTGACTAAAATTCAACACGGAATTTCATGGATCTAAGGAAACCGTGAATTGTGGACGTACCAGATTCTCACATCTTCATTGTCTAATGGAAGCTGAAGTTTCCCAGTCTGATCCGGCTGCCACTTCATTTCTGGCAATGACCATTCAATTGTGGACGTTCAGCCTTCTTCGGAATTCTCTTATACCGGCATGTTCCCGCGCCACATTAAGACCACTCGGTGGAGGTTTATGTGACTCAGGACAACTCTTTATTTCAGGCGCTAGAACAAAGGGAATTCACAGAGGTTGATGATCACTTATTAAAGTCCCGTTTCTCTATGATGCCCACTGATGACACTTCCGCATCTGAGGGCAACGAGCTCGTGCAGCATGATATTCTCATTTCAGCCACGCCGCCTGCAGTTTCTTCCTTGCAGAAAAATCTTTCCCAGTGTACTTCTTTAAAATGCTGCAAAAGAGTGGGACAGAAGATTTCGGTTTAGCGTTAACTTTAAACGGGCATAGATACAGGCATGTGGGCATTTTTAGAGACAGTGTTTCACTGGTCTAGGGTAAAGGGTGAAGCGCCTGGGTTCCCGTGCTTCACTACTGTATGGCCTCAAGATGATGTTTGTAGGCACAGCGGCAAATCCATCGGTGGCCATTCTCTCATATTGTCATTGCGATGGGAAGATTCCTTATTCGCCAGGAAATGTTTTACCGTGGAAGACGGGTCACCACAGAGCTGTCTCTTTTGTGTTGAGACAAACTTTGCTGAATTTACCTGCCAGCAGTTGCGTGTCCTCCCTTTCTTTTAAGGTCGATGGAGACGCACGAGTGTAAGGAGAACGGTGAATGGTGGCCGTTCATAAGCCAGGATCATCAGAAACCGCAGAGTAAATTTTAGGAACGTAGACGTAGGACAGCGGAGAAAACTTCATTCAGGGACTTCAGTGAACTCTCCTTACAATGCTGAGGCCTGACACGCCTAGTGCCTGGGGGCAAGCCGGCTCCTGCCCTAGGTAGTTTTGTTGAGCGTGCCTCCCTCAGGTGGTGCCTTTTCTCTCCCAGCAATATTGCTCCGTGAAATTCTGCCGATGATGAAAACTGTTTGCCATGGCTTTGTCCTTTCACCTCATTGGCCTCATCTTTGAAGTACAAATGCTTTTCTACACGGGTGCTGCCTCCCTGAGCTTTCCTTTGTCTTGGCTCAATCGATGCAGGTTCCTGTGCTGAATAAGCCATGGACCAGCACAGGTGGGTGCTTGTCAGTATACCGGGCACACGCAGCAATTTCGTTTGTCAAGACCCACCTGGCTTGATCCATGTTCTTTATTCCAGTGAAAACGATTTTTATCCAAATTCTAGAGGAGCACCAGTGTGCCTCTGGGAGCTACACCCGGGCCTGCTGAACAGAGGCTCCGGAGTTTTCATTTTCTGACTAAAATTCAACACGGAATTTCATGGATCTAAGGAAACCGTGAATTGTGGACGTACCAGATTCTCACATCTTCATTGTCTAATGGAAGCTGAAGTTTCCCAGTCTGATCCGGCTGCCACTTCATTTCTGGCAATGACCATTCAATTGTGGACGTTCAGCCTTCTTCGGAATTCTCTTATACCGGCATGTTCCCGCGCCACATTAAGACCACTCGGTGGAGGTTTATGTGACTCAGGACAACTCTTTATTTCAGGCGCTAGAACAAAGGGAATTCACAGAGGTTGATGATCACTTATTAAAGTCCCGTTTCTCTATGATGCCCACTGATGACACTTCCGCATCTGAGGGCAACGAGCTCGTGCAGCATGATATTCTCATTTCAGCCACGCCGCCTGCAGTTTCTTCCTTGCAGAAAAATCTTTCCCAGTGTACTTCTTTAAAATGCTGCAAAAGAGTGGGACAGAAGATTTCGGTTTAGCGTTAACTTTAAACGGGCATAGATACAGGCATGTGGGCATTTTTAGAGACAGTGTTTCACTGGTCTAGGGTAAAGGGTGAAGCGCCTGGGTTCCCGTGCTTCACTACTGTATGGCCTCAAGATGATGTTTGTAGGCACAGCGGCAAATCCATCGGTGGCCATTCTCTCATATTGTCATTGCGATGGGAAGATTCCTTATTCGCCAGGAAATGTTTTACCGTGGAAGACGGGTCACCACAGAGCTGTCTCTTTTGTGTTGAGACAAACTTTGCTGAATTTACCTGCCAGCAGTTGCGTGTCCTCCCTTTCTTTTAAGGTCGATGGAGACGCACGAGTGTAAGGAGAACGGTGAATGGTGGCCGTTCATAAGCCAGGATCATCAGAAACCGCAGAGTAAATTTTAGGAACGTAGACGTAGGACAGCGGAGAAAACTTCATTCAGGGACTTCAGTGAACTCTCCTTACAATGCTGAGGCCTGACACGCCTAGTGCCTGGGGGCAAGCCGGCTCCTGCCCTAGGTAGTTTTGTTGAGCGTGCCTCCCTCAGGTGGTGCCTTTTCTCTCCCAGCAATATTGCTCCGTGAAATTCTGCCGATGATGAAAACTGTTTGCCATGGCTTTGTCCTTTCACCTCATTGGCCTCATCTTTGAAGTACAAATGCTTTTCTACACGGGTGCTGCCTCCCTGAGCTTTCCTTTGTCTTGGCTCAATCGATGCAGGTTCCTGTGCTGAATAAGCCATGGACCAGCACAGGTGGGTGCTTGTCAGTATACCGGGCACACGCAGCAATTTCGTTTGTCAAGACCCACCTGGCTTGATCCATGTTCTTTATTCCAGTGAAAACGATTTTTATCCAAATTCTAGAGGAGCACCAGTGTGCCTCTGGGAGCTACACCCGGGCCTGCTGAACAGAGGCTCCGGAGTTTTCATTTTCTGACTAAAATTCAACACGGAATTTCATGGATCTAAGGAAACCGTGAATTGTGGACGTACCAGATTCTCACATCTTCATTGTCTAATGGAAGCTGAATTTTCCCAGTCTGATCCGGCTGCCACTTCATTTCTGGCAATGACCATTCAATTGTGGACGTTCAGCCTTCTTCGGAATTCTCTTCTACCGGCATGTTCCCGCGCCACATTAAGACCACTCGGTGGAGGTTTATGTGACTCAGGACAACTCTTTATTTCAGGCGCTAGAACAAAGGGAATTCACAGAGGTTGATGATCACTTATTAAAGTCCCGTTTCTCTATGATGCCCACTGATGACACTTCCGCATCTGAGGGCAACGAGCTCGTGCAGCATGATATTCTCATTTCAGCCACGCCGCCTGCAGTTTCTTCCTTGCAGAAAAATCTTTCCCAGTGTACTTCTTTAAAATGCTGCAAAAGAGTGGGACAGAAGATTTCGGTTTAGCGTTAACTTTAAACGGGCATAGATACAGGCATGTGGGCAATTTTAGAGACAGTGTTTCACTGGTCTAGGGTAAAGGGTGAAGCGCCTGGGTTCCCGTGCTTCACTACTGTATGGCCTCAAGATGATGTTTGTAGGCACAGCGGCAAATCCATCGGTGGCCATTCTCTCATATTGTCATTAGGATGGGAAGAGTCGTTATTCGCCAGGAAATGTTTTACCGTGGAAGACGGGTCACCACAGAGCTGTCTCTTTTGTGTTGAGACAAACTTTGCTGAATTTACCTGCCAGCAGTTGCGTGTCCTCCCTTTCTTTTAAGGTCGATGGAGACGCACGAGTGTAAGGAGAACGGTGAATGGTGGCCGTTCATAAGCCAGGATCATCAGAAACCGCAGAGTAAATTTTAGGAACGTAGACGTAGGACAGCGGAGAAAACTTCATTCAGGGACTTCAGTGAACTCTCCTTACAATGCTGAGGCCTGACACGCCTAGTGCCTGGGGGCAAGCCGGCTCCTGCCCTAGGTAGTTTTGTTGAGCGTGCCTCCCTCAGGTGGTGCCTTTTCTCTCCCAGCAATATTGCTCCGTGAAATTCTGCCGATGATGAAAACTGTTTGCCATGGCTTTGTCCTTTCACCTCATTGGCCTCATCTTTGAAGTACAAATGCTTTTCTACACGGGTGCTGCCTCCCTGAGCTTTCCTTTGTCTTGGCTCAATCGATGCAGGTTCCTGTGCTGAATAAGCCATGGACCAGCACAGGTGGGTGCTTGTCAGTATACCGGGCACACGCAGCAATTTCGTTTGTCAAGACCCACCTGGCTTGATCCATGTTCTTTATTCCAGTGAAAACGATTTTTATCCAAATTCTAGAGGAGCACCAGTGTGCCTCTGGGAGCTACACCCGGGCCTGCTGAACAGAGGCTCCGGAGTTTTCATTTTCTGACTAAAATTCAACACGGAATTTCATGGATCTAAGGAAACCGTGAATTGTGGACGTACCAGATTCTCACATCTTCATTGTCTAATGGAAGCTGAGTTTCCCAGTCTGATCCGGCTGCCACTTCATTTCTGGCAATGACCATTCAATTGTGGACGTTCAGCCTTCTTCGGAATTCTCTTATACCGGCATGTTCCCGCGCCACATTAAGACCACTCGGTGGAGGTTTATGTGACTCAGGACAACTCTTTATTTCAGGCGCTAGAACAAAGGGAATTCACAGAGGTTGATGATCACTTATTAAAGTCCCGTTCCTCTATGATGCCCACTGATGACACTTCCGCATCTGAGGGCAACGAGCTCGTGCAGCATGATATTCTCATTTCAGCCACGCCGCCTGCAGTTTCTTCCTTGCAGAAAAATCTTTCCCAGTGTACTTCTTTAAAATGCTGCAAAAGAGTGGGACAGAAGATTTCGGTTTAGCGTTAACTTTAAACGGGCATAGATACAGGCATGTGGGCATTTTTAGAGACAGTGTTTCACTGGTCTAGGGTAAAGGGTGAAGCGCCTGGGTTCCCGTGCTTCACTACTGTATGGCCTCAAGATGATGTTTGTAGGCACAGCGGCAAATCCATCGGTGGCCATTCTCTCATATTGTCATTGCGATGGGAAGATTCCTTATTCGCCAGGAAATGTTTTACCGTGGAAGACGGGTCGCCACAGAGCTGTCTCTTTTGTGTTGAGACAAACTTTGCTGAATTTACCTGCCAGCAGTTGCGTGTCCTCCCTTTCTTTTAAGGTCGATGGAGACGCACGAGTGTAAGGAGAACGGTGAATGGTGGCCGTTCATAAGCCAGGATCATCAGAAACCGCAGAGTAAATTTTAGGAACGTAGACGTAGGACAGCGGAGAAAACTTCATTCAGGGACTTCAGTGAACTCTCCTTACAATGCTGAGGCCTGACACGCCTAGTGCCTGGGGGCAAGCCGGCTCCTGCCCTAGGTAGTTTTGTTGAGCGTGCCTCCCTCAGGTGGTGCCTTTTCTCTCCCAGCAATATTGCTCCGTGAAATTCTGCCGATGATGAAAACTGTTTGCCATGGCTTTGTCCTTTCACCTCATTGGCCTCATCTTTGAAGTACAAATGCTTTTCTACACGGGTGCTGCCTCCCTGAGCTTTCCTTTGTCTTGGCTCAATCGATGCAGGTTCCTGTGCTGAATAAGCCATGGACCAGCACAGGTGGGTGCTTGTCAGTATACCGGGCACACGCAGCAATTTCGTTTGTCAAGACCCACCTGGCTTGATCCATGTTCTTTATTCCAGTGAAAACGATTTTTATCCAAATTCTAGAGGAGCACCAGTGTGCCTCTGGGAGCTACACCCGGGCCTGCTGAACAGAGGCTCCGGAGTTTTCATTTTCTGACTAAAATTCAACACGGAATTTCATGGATCTAAGGAAACCGTGAATTGTGGACGTACCAGATTCTCACATCTTCATTGTCTAATGGAAGCTGAAGTTTCCCAGTCTGATCCGGCTGCCACTTCATTTCTGGCAATGACCATTCAATTGTGGACGTTCAGCCTTCTTCGGAATTCTCTTATACCGGCATGTTCCCGCGCCACATTAAGACCACTCGGTGGAGGTTTATGTGACTCAGGACAACTCTTTATTTCAGGCGCTAGAACAAAGGGAATTCACAGAGGTTGATGATCACTTATTAAAGTCCCGTTTCTCTATGATGCCCACTGATGACACTTCCGCATCTGAGGGCAACGAGCTCGTGCAGCATGATATTCTCATTTCAGCCACGCCGCCTGCAGTTTCTTCCTTGCAGAAAAATCTTTCCCAGTGTACTTCTTTAAAATGCTGCAAAAGAGTGGGACAGAAGATTTCGGTTTAGCGTTAACTTTAAACGGGCATAGATACAGGCATGTGGGCATTTTTAGAGACAGTGTTTCACTGGTCTAGGGTAAAGGGTGAAGCGCCTGGGTTCCCGTGCTTCACTACTGTATGGCCTCAAGATGATGTTTGTAGGCACAGCGGCAAATCCATCGGTGGCCATTCTCTCATATTGTCATTGCGATGGGAAGATTCCTTATTCGCCAGGAAATGTTTTACCGTGGAAGACGGGTCACCACAGAGCTGTCTCTTTTGTGTTGAGACAAACTTTGCTGAATTTACCTGCCAGCAGTTGCGTGTCCTCCCTTTCTTTTAAGGTCGATGGAGACGCACGAGTGTAAGGAGAACGGTGAATGGTGGCCGTTCATAAGCCAGGATCATCAGAAACCGCAGAGTAAATTTTAGGAACGTAGACGTAGGACAGCGGAGAAAACTTCATTCAGGGACTTCAGTGAACTCTCCTTACAATGCTGAGGCCTGACACGCCTAGTGCCTGGGGGCAAGCCGGCTCCTGCCCTAGGTAGTTTTGTTGAGCGTGCCTCCCTCAGGTGGTGCCTTTTCTCTCCCAGCAATATTGCTCCGTGAAATTCTGCCGATGATGAAAACTGTTTGCCATGGCTTTGTCCTTTCACCTCATTGGCCTCATCTTTGAAGTACAAATGCTTTTCTACACGGGTGCTGCCTCCCTGAGCTTTCCTTTGTCTTGGCTCAATCGATGCAGGTTCCTGTGCTGAATAAGCCATGGACCAGCACAGGTGGGTGCTTGTCAGTATACCGGGCACACGCAGCAATTTCGTTTGTCAAGACCCACCTGGCTTGATCCATGTTCTTTATTCCAGTGAAAACGATTTTTATCCAAATTCTAGAGGAGCACCAGTGTGCCTCTGGGAGCTACACCCGGGCCTGCTGAACAGAGGCTCCGGAGTTTTCATTTTCTGACTAAAATTCAACACGGAATTTCATGGATCTAAGGAAACCGTGAATTGTGGACGTACCAGATTCTCACATCTTCATTGTCTAATGGAAGCTGAATTTTCCCAGTCTGATCCGGCTGCCACTTCATTTCTGGCAATGACCATTCAATTGTGGACGTTCAGCCTTCTTCGGAATTCTCTTCTACCGGCATGTTCCCGCGCCACATTAAGACCACTCGGTGGAGGTTTATGTGACTCAGGACAACTCTTTATTTCAGGCGCTAGAACAAAGGGAATTCACAGAGGTTGATGATCACTTATTAAAGTCCCGTTTCTCTATGATGCCCACTGATGACACTTCCGCATCTGAGGGCAACGAGCTCGTGCAGCATGATATTCTCATTTCAGCCACGCCGCCTGCAGTTTCTTCCTTGCAGAAAAATCTTTCCCAGTGTACTTCTTTAAAATGCTGCAAAAGAGTGGGACAGAAGATTTCGGTTTAGCGTTAACTTTAAACGGGCATAGATACAGGCATGTGGGCAATTTTAGAGACAGTGTTTCACTGGTCTAGGGTAAAGGGTGAAGCGCCTGGGTTCCCGTGCTTCACTACTGTATGGCCTCAAGATGATGTTTGTAGGCACAGCGGCAAATCCATCGGTGGCCATTCTCTCATATTGTCATTGCGATGGGAAGATTCCTTATTCGCCAGGAAATGTTTTACCGTGGAAGACGGGTCACCACAGAGCTGTCTCTTTTGTGTTGAGACAAACTTTGCTGAATTTACCTGCCAGCAGTTGCGTGTCCTCCCTTTCTTTTAAGGTCGATGGAGACGCACGAGTGTAAGGAGAACGGTGAATGGTGGCCGTTCATAAGCCAGGATCATCAGAAACCGCAGAGTAAATTTTAGGAACGTAGACGTAGGACAGCGGAGAAAACTTCATTCAGGGACTTCAGTGAACTCTCCTTACAATGCTGAGGCCTGACACGCCTAGTGCCTGGGGGCAAGCCGGCTCCTGCCCTAGGTAGTTTTGTTGAGCGTGCCTCCCTCAGGTGGTGCCTTTTCTCTCCCAGCAATATTGCTCCGTGAAATTCTGCCGATGATGAAAACTGTTTGCCATGGCTTTGTCCTTTCACCTCATTGGCCTCATCTTTGAAGTACAAATGCTTTTCTACACGGGTGCTGCCTCCCTGAGCTTTCCTTTGTCTTGGCTCAATCGATGCAGGTTCCTGTGCTGAATAAGCCATGGACCAGCACAGGTGGGTGCTTGTCAGTATACCGGGCACACGCAGCAATTTCGTTTGTCAAGACCCACCTGGCTTGATCCATGTTCTTTATTCCAGTGAAAACGATTTTTATCCAAATTCTAGAGGAGCACCAGTGTGCCTCTGGGAGCTACACCCGGGCCTGCTGAACAGAGGCTCCGGAGTTTTCATTTTCTGACTAAAATTCAACACGGAATTTCATGGATCTAAGGAAACCGTGAATTGTGGACGTACCAGATTCTCACATCTTCATTGTCTAATGGAAGCTGAAGTTTCCCAGTCTGATCCGGCTGCCACTTCATTTCTGGCAATGACCATTCAATTGTGGACGTTCAGCCTTCTTCGGAATTCTCTTCTACCGGCATGTTCCCGCGCCACATTAAGACCACTCGGTGGAGGTTTATGTGACTCAGGACAACTCTTTATTTCAGGCGCTAGAACAAAGGGAATTCACAGAGGTTGATGATCACTTATTAAAGTCCCGTTTCTCTATGATGCCCACTGATGACACTTCCGCATCTGAGGGCAACGAGCTCGTGCAGCATGATATTCTCATTTCAGCCACGCCGCCTGCAGTTTCTTCCTTGCAGAAAAATCTTTCCCAGTGTACTTCTTTAAAATGCTGCAAAAGAGTGGGACAGAAGATTTCGGTTTAGCGTTAACTTTAAACGGGCATAGATACAGGCATGTGGGCAATTTTAGAGACAGTGTTTCACTGGTCTAGGGTAAAGGGTGAAGCGCCTGGGTTCCCGTGCTTCACTACTGTATGGCCTCAAGATGATGTTTGTAGGCACAGCGGCAAATCCATCGGTGGCCATTCTCTCATATTGTCATTGCGA
Source organism: Tenrec ecaudatus (assembly GCF_050624435.1). Taxonomy (NCBI): domain Eukaryota; kingdom Metazoa; phylum Chordata; class Mammalia; order Afrosoricida; family Tenrecidae; genus Tenrec; species Tenrec ecaudatus. The sequence continues at coordinate 349,911 of NW_027459692.1, read as the reverse complement.
TGGGAAGATTCCTTATTCGCCAGGAAATGTTTTACCGTGGAAGACGGGTCACCACAGAGCTGTCTCTTTTGTGTTGAGACAAACTTTGCTGAATTTACCTGCCAGCAGTTGCGTGTCCTCCCTTTCTTTTAAGGTCGATGGAGACGCACGAGTGTAAGGAGAACGGTGAATGGTGGCCGTTCATAAGCCAGGATCATCAGAAACCGCAGAGTAAATTTTAGGAACGTAGACGTAGGACAGCGGAGAAAACTTCATTCAGGGACTTCAGTGAACTCTCCTTACAATGCTGAGGCCTGACACGCCTAGTGCCTGGGGGCAAGCCGGCTCCTGCCCTAGGTAGTTTTGTTGAGCGTGCCTCCCTCAGGTGGTGCCTTTTCTCTCCCAGCAATATTGCTCCGTGAAATTCTGCCGATGATGAAAACTGTTTGCCATGGCTTTGTCCTTTCACCTCATTGGCCTCATCTTTGAAGTACAAATGCTTTTCTACACGGGTGCTGCCTCCCTGAGCTTTCCTTTGTCTTGGCTCAATCGATGCAGGTTCCTGTGCTGAATAAGCCATGGACCAGCACAGGTGGGTGCTTGTCAGTATACCGGGCACACGCAGCAATTTCGTTTGTCAAGACCCACCTGGCTTGATCCATGTTCTTTATTCCAGTGAAAACGATTTTTATCCAAATTCTAGAGGAGCACCAGTGTGCCTCTGGGAGCTACACCCGGGCCTGCTGAACAGAGGCTCCGGAGTTTTCATTTTCTGACTAAAATTCAACACGGAATTTCATGGATCTAAGGAAACCGTGAATTGTGGACGTACCAGATTCTCACATCTTCATTGTCTAATGGAAGCTGAAGTTTCCCAGTCTGATCCGGCTGCCACTTCATTTCTGGCAATGACCATTCAATTGTGGACGTTCAGCCTTCTTCGGAATTCTCTTATACCGGCATGTTCCCGCGCCACATTAAGACCACTCGGTGGAGGTTTATGTGACTCAGGACAACTCTTTATTTCAGGCGCTAGAACAAAGGGAATTCACAGAGGTTGATGATCACTTATTAAAGTCCCGTTTCTCTATGATGCCCACTGATGACACTTCCGCATCTGAGGGCAACGAGCTCGTGCAGCATGATATTCTCATTTCAGCCACGCCGCCTGCAGTTTCTTCCTTGCAGAAAAATCTTTCCCAGTGTACTTCTTTAAAATGCTGCAAAAGAGTGGGACAGAAGATTTCGGTTTAGCGTTAACTTTAAACGGGCATAGATACAGGCATGTGGGCATTTTTAGAGACAGTGTTTCACTGGTCTAGGGTAAAGGGTGAAGCGCCTGGGTTCCCGTGCTTCACTACTGTATGGCCTCAAGATGATGTTTGTAGGCACAGCGGCAAATCCATCGGTGGCCATTCTCTCATATTGTCATTGCGATGGGAAGATTCCTTATTCGCCAGGAAATGTTTTACCGTGGAAGACGGGTCACCACAGAGCTGTCTCTTTTGTGTTGAGACAAACTTTGCTGAATTTACCTGCCAGCAGTTGCGTGTCCTCCCTTTCTTTTAAGGTCGATGGAGACGCACGAGTGTAAGGAGAACGGTGAATGGTGGCCGTTCATAAGCCAGGATCATCAGAAACCGCAGAGTAAATTTTAGGAACGTAGACGTAGGACAGCGGAGAAAACTTCATTCAGGGACTTCAGTGAACTCTCCTTACAATGCTGAGGCCTGACACGCCTAGTGCCTGGGGGCAAGCCGGCTCCTGCCCTAGGTAGTTTTGTTGAGCGTGCCTCCCTCAGGTGGTGCCTTTTCTCTCCCAGCAATATTGCTCCGTGAAATTCTGCCGATGATGAAAACTGTTTGCCATGGCTTTGTCCTTTCACCTCATTGGCCTCATCTTTGAAGTACAAATGCTTTTCTACACGGGTGCTGCCTCCCTGAGCTTTCCTTTGTCTTGGCTCAATCGATGCAGGTTCCTGTGCTGAATAAGCCATGGACCAGCACAGGTGGGTGCTTGTCAGTATACCGGGCACACGCAGCAATTTCGTTTGTCAAGACCCACCTGGCTTGATCCATGTTCTTTATTCCAGTGAAAACGATTTTTATCCAAATTCTAGAGGAGCACCAGTGTGCCTCTGGGAGCTACACCCGGGCCTGCTGAACAGAGGCTCCGGAGTTTTCATTTTCTGACTAAAATTCAACACGGAATTTCATGGATCTAAGGAAACCGTGAATTGTGGACGTACCAGATTCTCACATCTTCATTGTCTAATGGAAGCTGAGTTTCCCAGTCTGATCCGGCTGCCACTTCATTTCTGGCAATGACCATTCAATTGTGGACGTTCAGCCTTCTTCGGAATTCTCTTATACCGGCATGTTCCCGCGCCACATTAAGACCACTCGGTGGAGGTTTATGTGACTCAGGACAACTCTTTATTTCAGGCGCTAGAACAAAGGGAATTCACAGAGGTTGATGATCACTTATTAAAGTCCCGTTTCTCTATGATGCCCACTGATGACACTTCCGCATCTGAGGGCAACGAGCTCGTGCAGCATGATATTCTCATTTCAGCCACGCCGCCTGCAGTTTCTTCCTTGCAGAAAAATCTTTCCCAGTGTACTTCTTTAAAATGCTGCAAAAGAGTGGGACAGAAGATTTCGGTTTAGCGTTAACTTTAAACGGGCATAGATACAGGCATGTGGGCATTTTTAGAGACAGTGTTTCACTGGTCTAGGGTAAAGGGTGAAGCGCCTGGGTTCCCGTGCTTCACTACTGTATGGCCTCAAGATGATGTTTGTAGGCACAGCGGCAAATCCATCGGTGGCCATTCTCTCATATTGTCATTGCGATGCGAAGATTCCTTATTCGCCAGGAAATGTTTTACCGTGGAAGACGGGTCACCACAGAGCTGTCTCTTTTGTGTTGAGACAAACTTTGCTGAATTTACCTGCCAGCAGTTGCGTGTCCTCCCTTTCTTTTAAGGTCGATGGAGACGCACGAGTGTAAGGAGAACGGTGAATGGTGGCCGTTCATAAGCCAGGATCATCAGAAACCGCAGAGTAAATTTTAGGAACGTAGACGTAGGACAGCGGAGAAAACTTCATTCAGGGACTTCAGTGAACTCTCCTTACAATGCTGAGGCCTGACACGCCTAGTGCCTGGGGGCAAGCCGGCTCCTGCCCTAGGTAGTTTTGTTGAGCGTGCCTCCCTCAGGTGGTGCCTTTTCTCTCCCAGCAATATTGCTCCGTGAAATTCTGCCGATGATGAAAACTGTTTGCCATGGCTTTGTCCTTTCACCTCATTGGCCTCATCTTTGAAGTACAAATGCTTTTCTACACGGGTGCTGCCTCCCTGAGCTTTCCTTTGTCTTGGCTCAATCGATGCAGGTTCCTGTGCTGAATAAGCCATGGACCAGCACAGGTGGGTGCTTGTCAGTATACCGGGCACACGCAGCAATTTCGTTTGTCAAGACCCACCTGGCTTGATCCATGTTCTTTATTCCAGTGAAAACGATTTTTATCCAAATTCTAGAGGAGCACCAGTGTGCCTCTGGGAGCTACACCCGGGCCTGCTGAACAGAGGCTCCGGAGTTTTCATTTTCTGACTAAAATTCAACACGGAATTTCATGGATCTAAGGAAACCGTGAATTGTGGACGTACCAGATTCTCACATCTTCATTGTCTAATGGAAGCTGAGTTTCCCAGTCTGATCCGGCTGCCACTTCATTTCTGGCAATGACCATTCAATTGTGGACGTTCAGCCTTCTTCGGAATTCTCTTATACCGGCATGTTCCCGCGCCACATTAAGACCACTCGGTGGAGGTTTATGTGACTCAGGACAACTCTTTATTTCAGGCGCTAGAACAAAGGGAATTCACAGAGGTTGATGATCACTTATTAAAGTCCCGTTCCTCTATGATGCCCACTGATGACACTTCCGCATCTGAGGGCAACGAGCTCGTGCAGCATGATATTCTCATTTCAGCCACGCCGCCTGCAGTTTCTTCCTTGCAGAAAAATCTTTCCCAGTGTACTTCTTTAAAATGCTGCAAAAGAGTGGGACAGAAGATTTCGGTTTAGCGTTAACTTTAAACGGGCATAGATACAGGCATGTGGGCATTTTTAGAGACAGTGTTTCACTGGTCTAGGGTAAAGGGTGAAGCGCCTGGGTTCCCGTGCTTCACTACTGTATGGCCTCAAGATGATGTTTGTAGGCACAGCGGCAAATCCATCGGTGGCCATTCTCTCATATTGTCATTGCGATGGGAAGATTCCTTATTCGCCAGGAAATGTTTTACCGTGGAAGACGGGTCACCACAGAGCTGTCTCTTTTGTGTTGAGACAAACTTTGCTGAATTTACCTGCCAGCAGTTGCGTGTCCTCCCTTTCTTTTAAGGTCGATGGAGACGCACGAGTGTAAGGAGAACGGTGAATGGTGGCCGTTCATAAGCCAGGATCATCAGAAACCGCAGAGTAAATTTTAGGAACGTAGACGTAGGACAGCGGAGAAAACTTCATTCAGGGACTTCAGTGAACTCTCCTTACAATGCTGAGGCCTGACACGCCTAGTGCCTGGGGGCAAGCCGGCTCCTGCCCTAGGTAGTTTTGTTGAGCGTGCCTCCCTCAGGTGGTGCCTTTTCTCTCCCAGCAATATTGCTCCGTGAAATTCTGCCGATGATGAAAACTGTTTGCCATGGCTTTGTCCTTTCACCTCATTGGCCTCATCTTTGAAGTACAAATGCTTTTCTACACGGGTGCTGCCTCCCTGAGCTTTCCTTTGTCTTGGCTCAATCGATGCAGGTTCCTGTGCTGAATAAGCCATGGACCAGCACAGGTGGGTGCTTGTCAGTATACCGGGCACACGCAGCAATTTCGTTTGTCAAGACCCACCTGGCTTGATCCATGTTCTTTATTCCAGTGAAAACGATTTTTATCCAAATTCTAGAGGAGCACCAGTGTGCCTCTGGGAGCTACACCCGGGCCTGCTGAACAGAGGCTCCGGAGTTTTCATTTTCTGACTAAAATTCAACACGGAATTTCATGGATCTAAGGAAACCGTGAATTGTGGACGTACCAGATTCTCACATCTTCATTGTCTAATGGAAGCTGAAGTTTCCCAGTCTGATCCGGCTGCCACTTCATTTCTGGCAATGACCATTCAATTGTGGACGTTCAGCCTTCTTCGGAATTCTCTTCTACCGGCATGTTCCCGCGCCACATTAAGACCACTCGGTGGAGGTTTATGTGACTCAGGACAACTCTTTATTTCAGGCGCTAGAACAAAGGGAATTCACAGAGGTTGATGATCACTTATTAAAGTCCCGTTTCTCTATGATGCCCACTGATGACACTTCCGCATCTGAGGGCAACGAGCTCGTGCAGCATGATATTCTCATTTCAGCCACGCCGCCTGCAGTTTCTTCCTTGCAGAAAAATCTTTCCCAGTGTACTTCTTTAAAATGCTGCAAAAGAGTGGGACAGAAGATTTCGGTTTAGCGTTAACTTTAAACGGGCATAGATACAGGCATGTGGGCAATTTTAGAGACAGTGTTTCACTGGTCTAGGGTAAAGGGTGAAGCGCCTGGGTTCCCGTGCTTCACTACTGTATGGCCTCAAGATGATGTTTGTAGGCACAGCGGCAAATCCATCGGTGGCCATTCTCTCATATTGTCATTGCGATGGGAAGATTCCTTATTCGCCAGGAAATGTTTTACCGTGGAAGACGGGTCACCACAGAGCTGTCTCTTTTGTGTTGAGACAAACTTTGCTGAATTTACCTGCCAGCAGTTGCGTGTCCTCCCTTTCTTTTAAGGTCGATGGAGACGCACGAGTGTAAGGAGAACGGTGAATGGTGGCCGTTCATAAGCCAGGATCATCAGAAACCGCAGAGTAAATTTTAGGAACGTAGACGTAGGACAGCGGAGAAAACTTCATTCAGGGACTTCAGTGAACTCTCCTTACAATGCTGAGGCCTGACACGCCTAGTGCCTGGGGGCAAGCCGGCTCCTGCCCTAGGTAGTTTTGTTGAGCGTGCCTCCCTCAGGTGGTGCCTTTTCTCTCCCAGCAATATTGCTCCGTGAAATTCTGCCGATGATGAAAACTGTTTGCCATGGCTTTGTCCTTTCACCTCATTGGCCTCATCTTTGAAGTACAAATGCTTTTCTACACGGGTGCTGCCTCCCTGAGCTTTCCTTTGTCTTGGCTCAATCGATGCAGGTTCCTGTGCTGAATAAGCCATGGACCAGCACAGGTGGGTGCTTGTCAGTATACCGGGCACACGCAGCAATTTCGTTTGTCAAGACCCACCTGGCTTGATCCATGTTCTTTATTCCAGTGAAAACGATTTTTATCCAAATTCTAGAGGAGCACCAGTGTGCCTCTGGGAGCTACACCCGGGCCTGCTGAACAGAGGCTCCGGAGTTTTCATTTTCTGACTAAAATTCAACACGGAATTTCATGGATCTAAGGAAACCGTGAATTGTGGACGTACCAGATTCTCACATCTTCATTGTCTAATGGAAGCTGAAGTTTCCCAGTCTGATCCGGCTGCCACTTCATTTCTGGCAATGACCATTCAATTGTGGACGTTCAGCCTTCTTCGGAATTCTCTTATACCGGCATGTTCCCGCGCCACATTAAGACCACTCGGTGGAGGTTTATGTGACTCAGGACAACTCTTTATTTCAGGCGCTAGAACAAAGGGAATTCACAGAGGTTGATGATCACTTATTAAAGTCCCGTTTCTCTATGATGCCCACTGATGACACTTCCGCATCTGAGGGCAACGAGCTCGTGCAGCATGATATTCTCATTTCAGCCACGCCGCCTGCAGTTTCTTCCTTGCAGAAAAATCTTTCCCAGTGTACTTCTTTAAAATGCTGCAAAAGAGTGGGACAGAAGATTTCGGTTTAGCGTTAACTTTAAACGGGCATAGATACAGGCATGTGGGCATTTTTAGAGACAGTGTTTCACTGGTCTAGGGTAAAGGGTGAAGCGCCTGGGTTCCCGTGCTTCACTACTGTATGGCCTCAAGATGATGTTTGTAGGCACAGCGGCAAATCCATCGGTGGCCATTCTCTCATATTGTCATTGCGATGGGAAGATTCCTTATTCGCCAGGAAATGTTTTACCGTGGAAGACGGGTCACCACAGAGCTGTCTCTTTTGTGTTGAGACAAACTTTGCTGAATTTACCTGCCAGCAGTTGCGTGTCCTCCCTTTCTTTTAAGGTCGATGGAGACGCACGAGTGTAAGGAGAACGGTGAATGGTGGCCGTTCATAAGCCAGGATCATCAGAAACCGCAGAGTAAATTTTAGGAACGTAGACGTAGGACAGCGGAGAAAACTTCATTCAGGGACTTCAGTGAACTCTCCTTACAATGCTGAGGCCTGACACGCCTAGTGCCTGGGGGCAAGCCGGCTCCTGCCCTAGGTAGTTTTGTTGAGCGTGCCTCCCTCAGGTGGTGCCTTTTCTCTCCCAGCAATATTGCTCCGTGAAATTCTGCCGATGATGAAAACTGTTTGCCATGGCTTTGTCCTTTCACCTCATTGGCCTCATCTTTGAAGTACAAATGCTTTTCTACACGGGTGCTGCCTCCCTGAGCTTTCCTTTGTCTTGGCTCAATCGATGCAGGTTCCTGTGCTGAATAAGCCATGGACCAGCACAGGTGGGTGCTTGTCAGTATACCGGGCACACGCAGCAATTTCGTTTGTCAAGACCCACCTGGCTTGATCCATGTTCTTTATTCCAGTGAAAACGATTTTTATCCAAATTCTAGAGGAGCACCAGTGTGCCTCTGGGAGCTACACCCGGGCCTGCTGAACAGAGGCTCCGGAGTTTTCATTTTCTGACTAAAATTCAACACGGAATTTCATGGATCTAAGGAAACCGTGAATTGTGGACGTACCAGATTCTCACATCTTCATTGTCTAATGGAAGCTGAGTTTCCCAGTCTGATCCGGCTGCCACTTCATTTCTGGCAATGACCATTCAATTGTGGACGTTCAGCCTTCTTCGGAATTCTCTTATACCGGCATGTTCCCGCGCCACATTAAGACCACTCGGTGGAGGTTTATGTGACTCAGGACAACTCTTTATTTCAGGCGCTAGAACAAAGGGAATTCACAGAGGTTGATGATCACTTATTAAAGTCCCGTTTCTCTATGATGCCCACTGATGACACTTCCGCATCTGAGGGCAACGAGCTCGTGCAGCATGATATTCTCATTTCAGCCACGCCGCCTGCAGTTTCTTCCTTGCAGAAAAATCTTTCCCAGTGTACTTCTTTAAAATGCTGCAAAAGAGTGGGACAGAAGATTTCGGTTTAGCGTTAACTTTAAACGGGCATAGATACAGGCATGTGGGCATTTTTAGAGACAGTGTTTCACTGGTCTAGGGTAAAGGGTGAAGCGCCTGGGTTCCCGTGCTTCACTACTGTATGGCCTCAAGATGATGTTTGTAGGCACAGCGGCAAATCCATCGGTGGCCATTCTCTCATATTGTCATTGCGATGCGAAGATTCCTTATTCGCCAGGAAATGTTTTACCGTGGAAGACGGGTCACCACAGAGCTGTCTCTTTTGTGTTGAGACAAACTTTGCTGAATTTACCTGCCAGCAGTTGCGTGTCCTCCCTTTCTTTTAAGGTCGATGGAGACGCACGAGTGTAAGGAGAACGGTGAATGGTGGCCGTTCATAAGCCAGGATCATCAGAAACCGCAGAGTAAATTTTAGGAACGTAGACGTAGGACAGCGGAGAAAACTTCATTCAGGGACTTCAGTGAACTCTCCTTACAATGCTGAGGCCTGACACGCCTAGTGCCTGGGGGCAAGCCGGCTCCTGCCCTAGGTAGTTTTGTTGAGCGTGCCTCCCTCAGGTGGTGCCTTTTCTCTCCCAGCAATATTGCTCCGTGAAATTCTGCCGATGATGAAAACTGTTTGCCATGGCTTTGTCCTTTCACCTCATTGGCCTCATCTTTGAAGTACAAATGCTTTTCTACACGGGTGCTGCCTCCCTGAGCTTTCCTTTGTCTTGGCTCAATCGATGCAGGTTCCTGTGCTGAATAAGCCATGGACCAGCACAGGTGGGTGCTTGTCAGTATACCGGGCACACGCAGCAATTTCGTTTGTCAAGACCCACCTGGCTTGATCCATGTTCTTTATTCCAGTGAAAACGATTTTTATCCAAATTCTAGAGGAGCACCAGTGTGCCTCTGGGAGCTACACCCGGGCCTGCTGAACAGAGGCTCCGGAGTTTTCATTTTCTGACTAAAATTCAACACGGAATTTCATGGATCTAAGGAAACCGTGAATTGTGGACGTACCAGATTCTCACATCTTCATTGTCTAATGGAAGCTGAGTTTCCCAGTCTGATCCGGCTGCCACTTCATTTCTGGCAATGACCATTCAATTGTGGACGTTCAGCCTTCTTCGGAATTCTCTTATACCGGCATGTTCCCGCGCCACATTAAGACCACTCGGTGGAGGTTTATGTGACTCAGGACAACTCTTTATTTCAGGCGCTAGAACAAAGGGAATTCACAGAGGTTGATGATCACTTATTAAAGTCCCGTTCCTCTATGATGCCCACTGATGACACTTCCGCATCTGAGGGCAACGAGCTCGTGCAGCATGATATTCTCATTTCAGCCACGCCGCCTGCAGTTTCTTCCTTGCAGAAAAATCTTTCCCAGTGTACTTCTTTAAAATGCTGCAAAAGAGTGGGACAGAAGATTTCGGTTTAGCGTTAACTTTAAACGGGCATAGATACAGGCATGTGGGCATTTTTAGAGACAGTGTTTCACTGGTCTAGGGTAAAGGGTGAAGCGCCTGGGTTCCCGTGCTTCACTACTGTATGGCCTCAAGATGATGTTTGTAGGCACAGCGGCAAATCCATCGGTGGCCATTCTCTCATATTGTCATTGCGATGGGAAGATTCCTTATTCGCCAGGAAATGTTTTACCGTGGAAGACGGGTCACCACAGAGCTGTCTCTTTTGTGTTGAGACAAACTTTGCTGAATTTACCTGCCAGCAGTTGCGTGTCCTCCCTTTCTTTTAAGGTCGATGGAGACGCACGAGTGTAAGGAGAACGGTGAATGGTGGCCGTTCATAAGCCAGGATCATCAGAAACCGCAGAGTAAATTTTAGGAACGTAGACGTAGGACAGCGGAGAAAACTTCATTCAGGGACTTCAGTGAACTCTCCTTACAATGCTGAGGCCTGACACGCCTAGTGCCTGGGGGCAAGCCGGCTCCTGCCCTAGGTAGTTTTGTTGAGCGTGCCTCCCTCAGGTGGTGCCTTTTCTCTCCCAGCAATATTGCTCCGTGAAATTCTGCCGATGATGAAAACTGTTTGCCATGGCTTTGTCCTTTCACCTCATTGGCCTCATCTTTGAAGTACAAATGCTTTTCTACACGGGTGCTGCCTCCCTGAGCTTTCCTTTGTCTTGGCTCAATCGATGCAGGTTCCTGTGCTGAATAAGCCATGGACCAGCACAGGTGGGTGCTTGTCAGTATACCGGGCACACGCAGCAATTTCGTTTGTCAAGACCACCTGGCTTGATCCATGTTCTTTATTCCAGTGAAAACGATTTTTATCCAAATTCTAGAGGAGCACCAGTGTGCCTCTGGGAGCTACACCCGGGCCTGCTGAACAGAGGCTCCGGAGTTTTCATTTTCTGACTAAAATTCAACACGGAATTTCATGGATCTAAGGAAACCGTGAATTGTGGACGTACCAGATTCTCACATCTTCATTGTCTAATGGAAGCTGAAGTTTCCCAGTCTGATCCGGCTGCCACTTCATTTCTGGCAATGACCATTCAATTGTGGACGTTCAGCCTTCTTCGGAATTCTCTTATACCGGCATGTTCCCGCGCCACATTAAGACCACTCGGTGGAGGTTTATGTGACTCAGGACAACTCTTTATTTCAGGCGCTAGAACAAAGGGAATTCACAGAGGTTGATGATCACTTATTAAAGTCCCGTTCCTCTATGATGCCCACTGATGACACTTCCGCATCTGAGGGCAACGAGCTCGTGCAGCATGATATTCTCATTTCAGCCACGCCGCCTGCAGTTTCTTCCTTGCAGAAAAATCTTTCCCAGTGTACTTCTTTAAAATGCTGCAAAAGAGTGGGACAGAAGATTTCGGTTTAGCGTTAACTTTAAACGGGCATAGATACAGGCATGTGGGCATTTTTAGAGACAGTGTTTCACTGGTCTAGGGTAAAGGGTGAAGCGCCTGGGTTCCCGTGCTTCACTACTGTATGGCCTCAAGATGATGTTTGTAGGCACAGCGGCAAATCCATCGGTGGCCATTCTCTCATATTGTCATTGCGATGGGAAGATTCCTTATTCGCCAGGAAATGTTTTACCGTGGAAGACGGGTCACCACAGAGCTGTCTCTTTTGTGTTGAGACAAACTTTGCTGAATTTACCTGCCAGCAGTTGCGTGTCCTCCCTTTCTTTTAAGGTCGATGGAGACGCACGAGTGTAAGGAGAACGGTGAATGGTGGCCGTTCATAAGCCAGGATCATCAGAAACCGCAGAGTAAATTTTAGGAACGTAGACGTAGGACAGCGGAGAAAACTTCATTCAGGGACTTCAGTGAACTCTCCTTACAATGCTGAGGCCTGACACGCCTAGTGCCTGGGGGCAAGCCGGCTCCTGCCCTAGGTAGTTTTGTTGAGCGTGCCTCCCTCAGGTGGTGCCTTTTCTCTCCCAGCAATATTGCTCCGTGAAATTCTGCCGATGATGAAAACTGTTTGCCATGGCTTTGTCCTTTCACCTCATTGGCCTCATCTTTGAAGTACAAATGCTTTTCTACACGGGTGCTGCCTCCCTGAGCTTTCCTTTGTCTTGGCTCAATCGATGCAGGTTCCTGTGCTGAATAAGCCATGGACCAGCACAGGTGGGTGCTTGTCAGTATACCGGGCACACGCAGCAATTTCGTTTGTCAAGACCACCTGGCTTGATCCATGTTCTTTATTCCAGTGAAAACGATTTTTATCCAAATTCTAGAGGAGCACCAGTGTGCCTCTGGGAGCTACACCCGGGCCTGCTGAACAGAGGCTCCGGAGTTTTCATTTTCTGACTAAAATTCAACACGGAATTTCATGGATCTAAGGAAACCGTGAATTGTGGACGTACCAGATTCTCACATCTTCATTGTCTAATGGAAGCTGAAGTTTCCCAGTCTGATCCGGCTGCCACTTCATTTCTGGCAATGACCATTCAATTGTGGACGTTCAGCCTTCTTCAGAATTCTCTTATACCGGCATGTTCCCGCGCCACATTAAGACCACTCGGTGGAGGTTTATGTGACTCAGGACAACTCTTTATTTCAGGCGTCTAGAACAAAGGCAATTCACAGAGGTTGATTATCTCTTATTAAAGTCCCGTTTCTCTATGATGCCCACTGATGACACTTCCGCATCTGAGGGCAACGAGCTCGTGCAGCATGATATTCTCATTTCAGCCACGCCGCCTGCAGTTTCTTCCTTGCAGAAAAATCTTTCCCAGTGTACTTCTTTAAAATGCTGCAAAAGAGTGGGACAGAAGATTTCGGTTTAGCGTTAACTTTAAACGGGCATAGATACAGGCATGTGGGCATTTTTAGAGACAGTGTTTCACTGGTCTAGGGTAAAGGGTGAAGCGCCTGGGTTCCCGTGCTTCACTACTGTATGGCCTCAAGATGATGTTTGTAGGCACAGCGGCAAATCCATCGGTGGCCATTCTCTCATATTGTCATTGCGATGGGAAGATTCCTTATTCGCCAGGAAATGTTTTACCGTGGAAGACGGGTCACCACAGAGCTGTCTCTTTTGTGTTGAGACAAACTTTGCTGAATTTACCTGCCAGCAGTTGCGTGTCCTCCCTTTCTTTTAAGGTCGATGGAGACGCACGAGTGTAAGGAGAACGGTGAATGGTGGCCGTTCATAAGCCAGGATCATCAGAAACCGCAGAGTAAATTTTAGGAACGTAGACGTAGGACAGCGGAGAAAACTTCATTCAGGGACTTCAGTGAACTCTCCTTACAATGCTGAGGCCTGACACGCCTAGTGCCTGGGGGCATGCCGGCTCCTGCCCTAGGTAGTTTTGTTGAGCGTGCCTCCCTCAGGTGGTGCCTTTTCTCTCCCAGCAATATTGCTCCGTGAAATTCTGCCGATGATGAAAACTGTTTGCCATGGCTTTGTCCTTTCACCTCATTGGCCTCATCTTTGAAGTACAAATGCTTTTCTACACGGGTGCTGCCTCCCTGAGCTTTCCTTTGTCTTGGCTCAATCGATGCAGGTTCCTGTGCTGAATAAGCCATGGACCAGCACAGGTGGGTGCTTGTCAGTATACCGGGCACACGCAGCAATTTCGTTTGTCAAGACCCACCTGGCTTGATCCATGTTCTTTATTCCAGTGAAAACGATTTTTATCCAAATTCTAGAGGAGCACCAGTGTGCCTCTGGGAGCTACACCCGGGCCTGCTGAACAGAGGCTCCGGAGTTTTCATTTTCTGACTAAAATTCAACACGGAATTTCATGGATCTAAGGAAACCGTGAATTGTGGACGTACCAGATTCTCACATCTTCATTGTCTAATGGAAGCTGAAGTTTCCCAGTCTGATCCGGCTGCCACTTCATTTCTGGCAATGACCATTCAATTGTGGACGTTCAGCCTTCTTCGGAATTCTCTTATACCGGCATGTTCCCGCGCCACATTAAGACCACTCGGTGGAGGTTTATGTGACTCAGGACAACTCTTTATTTCAGGCGCTAGAACAAAGGGAATTCACAGAGGTTGATGATCACTTATTAAAGTCCCGTTTCTCTATGATGCCCACTGATGACACTTCCGCATCTGAGGGCAACGAGCTCGTGCAGCATGATATTCTCATTTCAGCCACGCCGCCTGCAGTTTCTTCCTTGCAGAAAAATCTTTCCCAGTGTACTTCTTTAAAATGCTGCAAAAGAGTGGGACAGAAGATTTCGGTTTAGCGTTAACTTTAAACGGGCATAGATACAGGCATGTGGGCATTTTTAGAGACAGTGTTTCACTGGTCTAGGGTAAAGGGTGAAGCGCCTGGGTTCCCGTGCTTCACTACTGTATGGCCTCAAGATGATGTTTGTAGGCACAGCGGCAAATCCATCGGTGGCCATTCTCTCATATTGTCATTGCGATGGGAAGATTCCTTATTCGCCAGGAAATGTTTTACCGTGGAAGACGGGTCACCACAGAGCTGTCTCTTTTGTGTTGAGACAAACTTTGCTGAATTTACCTGCCAGCAGTTGCGTGTCCTCCCTTTCTTTTAAGGTCGATGGAGACGCACGAGTGTAAGGAGAACGGTGAATGGTGGCCGTTCATAAGCCAGGATCATCAGAAACCGCAGAGTAAATTTTAGGAACGTAGACGTAGGACAGCGGAGAAAACTTCATTCAGGGACTTCAGTGAACTCTCCTTACAATGCTGAGGCCTGACACGCCTAGTGCCTGGGGGCAAGCCGGCTCCTGCCCTAGGTAGTTTTGTTGAGCGTGCCTCCCTCAGGTGGTGCCTTTTCTCTCCCAGCAATATTGCTCCGTGAAATTCTGCCGATGATGAAAACTGTTTGCCATGGCTTTGTCCTTTCACCTCATTGGCCTCATCTTTGAAGTACAAATGCTTTTCTACACGGGTGCTGCCTCCCTGAGCTTTCCTTTGTCTTGGCTCAATCGATGCAGGTTCCTGTGCTGAATAAGCCATGGACCAGCACAGGTGGGTGCTTGTCAGTATACCGGGCACACGCAGCAATTTCGTTTGTCAAGACCCACCTGGCTTGATCCATGTTCTTTATTCCAGTGAAAACGATTTTTATCCAAATTCTAGAGGAGCACCAGTGTGCCTCTGGGAGCTACACCCGGGCCTGCTGAACAGAGGCTCCGGAGTTTTCATTTTCTGACTAAAATTCAACACGGAATTTCATGGATCTAAGGAAACCGTGAATTGTGGACGTACCAGATTCTCACATCTTCATTGTCTAATGGAAGCTGAGTTTCCCAGTCTGATCCGGCTGCCACTTCATTTCTGGCAATGACCATTCAATTGTGGACGTTCAGCCTTCTTCGGAATTCTCTTATACCGGCATGTTCCCGCGCCACATTAAGACCACTCGGTGGAGGTTTATGTGACTCAGGACAACTCTTTATTTCAGGCGCTAGAACAAAGGGAATTCACAGAGGTTGATGATCACTTATTAAAGTCCCGTTTCTCTATGATGCCCACTGATGACACTTCCGCATCTGAGGGCAACGAGCTCGTGCAGCATGATATTCTCATTTCAGCCACGCCGCCTGCAGTTTCTTCCTTGCAGAAAAATCTTTCCCAGTGTACTTCTTTAAAATGCTGCAAAAGAGTGGGACAGAAGATTTCGGTTTAGCGTTAACTTTAAACGGGCATAGATACAGGCATGTGGGCATTTTTAGAGACAGTGTTTCACTGGTCTAGGGTAAAGGGTGAAGCGCCTGGGTTCCCGTGCTTCACTACTGTATGGCCTCAAGATGATGTTTGTAGGCACAGCGGCAAATCCATCGGTGGCCATTCTCTCATATTGTCATTGCGATGGGAAGATTCCTTATTCGCCAGGAAATGTTTTACCGTGGAAGACGGGTCACCACAGAGCTGTCTCTTTTGTGTTGAGACAAACTTTGCTGAATTTACCTGCCAGCAGTTGCGTGTCCTCCCTTTCTTTTAAGGTCGATGGAGACGCACGAGTGTAAGGAGAACGGTGAATGGTGGCCGTTCATAAGCCAGGATCATCAGAAACCGCAGAGTAAATTTTAGGAACGTAGACGTAGGACAGCGGAGAAAACTTCATTCAGGGACTTCAGTGAACTCTCCTTACAATGCTGAGGCCTGACACGCCTAGTGCCTGGGGGCAAGCCGGCTCCTGCCCTAGGTAGTTTTGTTGAGCGTGCCTCCCTCAGGTGGTGCCTTTTCTCTCCCAGCAATATTGCTCCGTGAAATTCTGCCGATGATGAAAACTGTTTGCCATGGCTTTGTCCTTTCACCTCATTGGCCTCATCTTTGAAGTACAAATGCTTTTCTACACGGGTGCTGCCTCCCTGAGCTTTCCTTTGTCTTGGCTCAATCGATGCAGGTTCCTGTGCTGAATAAGCCATGGACCAGCACAGGTGGGTGCTTGTCAGTATACCGGGCACACGCAGCAATTTCGTTTGTCAAGACCCACCTGGCTTGATCCATGTTCTTTATTCCAGTGAAAACGATTTTTATCCAAATTCTAGAGGAGCACCAGTGTGCCTCTGGGAGCTACACCCGGGCCTGCTGAACAGAGGCTCCGGAGTTTTCATTTTCTGACTAAAATTCAACACGGAATTTCATGGATCTAAGGAAACCGTGAATTGTGGACGTACCAGATTCTCACATCTTCATTGTCTAATGGAAGCTGAGTTTCCCAGTCTGATCCGGCTGCCACTTCATTTCTGGCAATGACCATTCAATTGTGGACGTTCAGCCTTCTTCGGAATTCTCTTATACCGGCATGTTCCCGCGCCACATTAAGACCACTCGGTGGAGGTTTATGTGACTCAGGACAACTCTTTATTTCAGGCGCTAGAACAAAGGGAATTCACAGAGGTTGATGATCACTTATTAAAGTCCCGTTCCTCTATGATGCCCACTGATGACACTTCCGCATCTGAGGGCAACGAGCTCGTGCAGCATGATATTCTCATTTCAGCCACGCCGCCTGCAGTTTCTTCCTTGCAGAAAAATCTTTCCCAGTGTACTTCTTTAAAATGCTGCAAAAGAGTGGGACAGAAGATTTCGGTTTAGCGTTAACTTTAAACGGGCATAGATACAGGCATGTGGGCATTTTTAGAGACAGTGTTTCACTGGTCTAGGGTAAAGGGTGAAGCGCCTGGGTTCCCGTGCTTCACTACTGTATGGCCTCAAGATGATGTTTGTAGGCACAGCGGCAAATCCATCGGTGGCCATTCTCTCATATTGTCATTGCGATGGGAAGATTCCTTATTCGCCAGGAAATGTTTTACCGTGGAAGACGGGTCACCACAGAGCTGTCTCTTTTGTGTTGAGACAAACTTTGCTGAATTTACCTGCCAGCAGTTGCGTGTCCTCCCTTTCTTTTAAGGTCGATGGAGACGCACGAGTGTAAGGAGAACGGTGAATGGTGGCCGTTCATAAGCCAGGATCATCAGAAACCGCAGAGTAAATTTTAGGAACGTAGACGTAGGACAGCGGAGAAAACTTCATTCAGGGACTTCAGTGAACTCTCCTTACAATGCTGAGGCCTGACACGCCTAGTGCCTGGGGGCAAGCCGGCTCCTGCCCTAGGTAGTTTTGTTGAGCGTGCCTCCCTCAGGTGGTGCCTTTTCTCTCCCAGCAATATTGCTCCGTGAAATTCTGCCGATGATGAAAACTGTTTGCCATGGCTTTGTCCTTTCACCTCATTGGCCTCATCTTTGAAGTACAAATGCTTTTCTACACGGGTGCTGCCTCCCTGAGCTTTCCTTTGTCTTGGCTCAATCGATGCAGGTTCCTGTGCTGAATAAGCCATGGACCAGCACAGGTGGGTGCTTGTCAGTATACCGGGCACACGCAGCAATTTCGTTTGTCAAGACCCACCTGGCTTGATCCATGTTCTTTATTCCAGTGAAAACGATTTTTATCCAAATTCTAGAGGAGCACCAGTGTGCCTCTGGGAGCTACACCCGGGCCTGCTGAACAGAGGCTCCGGAGTTTTCATTTTCTGACTAAAATTCAACACGGAATTTCATGGATCTAAGGAAACCGTGAATTGTGGACGTACCAGATTCTCACATCTTCATTGTCTAATGGAAGCTGAAGTTTCCCAGTCTGATCCGGCTGCCACTTCATTTCTGGCAATGACCATTCAATTGTGGACGTTCAGCCTTCTTCGGAATTCTCTTATACCGGCATGTTCCCGCGCCACATTAAGACCACTCGGTGGAGGTTTATGTGACTCAGGACAACTCTTTATTTCAGGCGCTAGAACAAAGGGAATTCACAGAGGTTGATGATCACTTATTAAAGTCCCGTTCCTCTATGATGCCCACTGATGACACTTCCGCATCTGAGGGCAACGAGCTCGTGCAGCATGATATTCTCATTTCAGCCACGCCGCCTGCAGTTTCTTCCTTGCAGAAAAATCTTTCCCAGTGTACTTCTTTAAAATGCTGCAAAAGAGTGGGACAGAAGATTTCGGTTTAGCGTTAACTTTAAACGGGCATAGATACAGGCATGTGGGCATTTTTAGAGACAGTGTTTCACTGGTCTAGGGTAAAGGGTGAAGCGCCTGGGTTCCCGTGCTTCACTACTGTATGGCCTCAAGATGATGTTTGTAGGCACAGCGGCAAATCCATCGGTGGCCATTCTCTCATATTGTCATTGCGATGGGAAGATTCCTTATTCGCCAGGAAATGTTTTACCGTGGAAGACGGGTCACCACAGAGCTGTCTCTTTTGTGTTGAGACAAACTTTGCTGAATTTACCTGCCAGCAGTTGCGTGTCCTCCCTTTCTTTTAAGGTCGATGGAGACGCACGAGTGTAAGGAGAACGGTGAATGGTGGCCGTTCATAAGCCAGGATCATCAGAAACCGCAGAGTAAATTTTAGGAACGTAGACGTAGGACAGCGGAGAAAACTTCATTCAGGGACTTCAGTGAACTCTCCTTACAATGCTGAGGCCTGACACGCCTAGTGCCTGGGGGCAAGCCGGCTCCTGCCCTAGGTAGTTTTGTTGAGCGTGCCTCCCTCAGGTGGTGCCTTTTCTCTCCCAGCAATATTGCTCCGTGAAATTCTGCCGATGATGAAAACTGTTTGCCATGGCTTTGTCCTTTCACCTCATTGGCCTCATCTTTGAAGTACAAATGCTTTTCTACACGGGTGCTGCCTCCCTGAGCTTTCCTTTGTCTTGGCTCAATCGATGCAGGTTCCTGTGCTGAATAAGCCATGGACCAGCACAGGTGGGTGCTTGTCAGTATACCGGGCACACGCAGCAATTTCGTTTGTCAAGACCCACCTGGCTTGATCCATGTTCTTTATTCCAGTGAAAACGATTTTTATCCAAATTCTAGAGGAGCACCAGTGTGCCTCTGGGAGCTACACCCGGGCCTGCTGAACAGAGGCTCCGGAGTTTTCATTTTCTGACTAAAATTCAACACGGAATTTCATGGATCTAAGGAAACCGTGAATTGTGGACGTACCAGATTCTCACATCTTCATTGTCTAATGGAAGCTGAGTTTCCCAGTCTGATCCGGCTGCCACTTCATTTCTGGCAATGACCATTCAATTGTGGACGTTCAGCCTTCTTCGGAATTCTCTTATACCGGCATGTTCCCGCGCCACATTAAGACCACTCGGTGGAGGTTTATGTGACTCAGGACAACTCTTTATTTCAGGCGCTAGAACAAAGGGAATTCACAGAGGTTGATGATCACTTATTAAAGTCCCGTTCCTCTATGATGCCCACTGATGACACTTTCGCATCTGAGGGCAACGAGCTCGTGCAGCATGATATTCTCATTTCTGCCACGCCGCCTGCAGTTTCTTCCTTGCAGAAAAATCTTTCCCAGTGTACTTCTTTAAAATGCTGCAAAAGAGTGGGACAGAAGCTTTCGGTTTAGCGTTAACTTTAAACGGGCATAGATACAGGCATGTGGGCATTTTTAGAGACAGTGTTTCACTGGTCTAGGGTAAAGGGTGAAGCGCCTGGGTTCCCGTGCTTCACTACTGTATGGCCTCAAGATGATGTTTGTAGGCACAGCGGCAAATCCATCGGTGGCCATTCTCTCATATTGTCATTGCGATGGGAAGATTCCTTATTCGCCAGGAAATGTTTTACCGTGGAAGACGGGTCACCACAGAGCTGTCTCTTTTGTGTTGAGACAAACTTTGCTGAATTTACCTGCCAGCAGTTGCGTGTCCTCCCTTTCTTTTAAGGTCGATGGAGACGCACGAGTGTAAGGAGAACGGTGAATGGTGGCCGTTCATAAGCCAGGATCATCAGAAACCGCAGAGTAAATTTTAGGAACGTAGACGTAGGACAGCGGAGAAAACTTCATTCAGGGACTTCAGTGAACTCTCCTTACAATGCTGAGGCCTGACACGCCTAGTGCCTGGGGGCAAGCCGGCTCCTGCCCTAGGTAGTTTTGTTGAGCGTGCCTCCCTCAGGTGGTGCCTTTTCTCTCCCAGCAATATTGCTCCGTGAAATTCTGCCGATGATGAAAACTGTTTGCCATGGCTTTGTCCTTTCACCTCATTGGCCTCATCTTTGAAGTACAAATGCTTTTCTACACGGGTGCTGCCTCCCTGAGCTTTCCTTTGTCTTGGCTCAATCGATGCAGGTTCCTGTGCTGAATAAGCCATGGACCAGCACAGGTGGGTGCTTGTCAGTATACCGGGCACACGCAGCAATTTCGTTTGTCAAGACCCACCTGGCTTGATCCATGTTCTTTATTCCAGTGAAAACGATTTTTATCCAAATTCTAGAGGAGCACCAGTGTGCCTCTGGGAGCTACACCCGGGCCTGCTGAACAGAGGCTCCGGAGTTTTCATTTTCTGACTAAAATTCAACACGGAATTTCATGGATCTAAGGAAACCGTGAATTGTGGACGTACCAGATTCTCACATCTTCATTGTCTAATGGAAGCTGAAGTTTCCCAGTCTGATCCGGCTGCCACTTCATTTCTGGCAATGACCATTCAATTGTGGACGTTCAGCCTTCTTCGGAATTCTCTTATACCGGCATGTTCCCGCGCCACATTAAGACCACTCGGTGGAGGTTTATGTGACTCAGGACAACTCTTTATTTCAGGCGCTAGAACAAAGGGAATACACAGAGGTTGATGATCACTTATTAAAGTCCCGTTCCTCTATGATGCCCACTGATGACACTTCCGCATCTGAGGGCAACGAGCTCGTGCAGCATGATATTCTCATTTCAGCCACGCCGCCTGCAGTTTCTTCCTTGCAGAAAAATCTTTCCCAGTGTACTTCTTTAAAATGCTGCAAAAGAGTGGGACAGAAGATTTCGGTTTAGCGTTAACTTTAAACGGGCATAGATACAGGCATGTGGGCATTTTTAGAGACAGTGTTTCACTGGTCTAGGGTAAAGGGTGAAGCGCCTGGGTTCCCGTGCTTCACTACTGTATGGCCTCAAGATGATGTTTGTAGGCACAGCGGCAAATCCATCGGTGGCCATTCTCTCATATTGTCATTGCGATGGGAAGATTCCTTATTCGCCAGGAAATGTTTTACCGTGGAAGACGGGTCACCACAGAGCTGTCTCTTTTGTGTTGAGACAAACTTTGCTGAATTTACCTGCCAGCAGTTGCGTGTCCTCCCTTTCTTTTAAGGTCGATGGAGACGCACGAGTGTAAGGAGAACGGTGAATGGTGGCCGTTCATAAGCCAGGATCATCAGAAACCGCAGAGTAAATTTTAGGAACGTAGACGTAGGACAGCGGAGAAAACTTCATTCAGGGACTTCAGTGAACTCTCCTTACAATGCTGAGGCCTGACACGCCTAGTGCCTGGGGGCAAGCCGGCTCCTGCCCTAGGTAGTTTTGTTGAGCGTGCCTCCCTCAGGTGGTGCCTTTTCTCTCCCAGCAATATTGCTCCGTGAAATTCTGCCGATGATGAAAACTGTTTGCCATGGCTTTGTCCTTTCACCTCATTGGCCTCATCTTTGAAGTACAAATGCTTTTCTACACGGGTGCTGCCTCCCTGAGCTTTCCTTTGTCTTGGCTCAATCGATGCAGGTTCCTGTGCTGAATAAGCCATGGACCAGCACAGGTGGGTGCTTGTCAGTATACCGGGCACACGCAGCAATTTCGTTTGTCAAGACCCACCTGGCTTGATCCATGTTCTTTATTCCAGTGAAAACGATTTTTATCCAAATTCTAGAGGAGCACCAGTGTGCCTCTGGGAGCTACACCCGGGCCTGCTGAACAGAGGCTCCGGAGTTTTCATTTTCTGACTAAAATTCAACTAGGAATTTCATGGATCTAAGGAAACCGTGAATTGTGGACGTACCAGATTCTCACATCTTCATTGTCTAATGGAAGCTGAGTTTCCCAGTCTGATCCGGCTGCCACTTCATTTCTGGCAATGACCATTCAATTGTGGACGTTCAGCCTTCTTCGGAATTCTCTTATACCGGCATGTTCCCGCGCCACATTAAGACCACTCGGTGGAGGTTTATGTGACTCAGGACAACTCTTTATTTCAGGCGCTAGAACAAAGGGAATTCACAGAGGTTGATGATCACTTATCAAAGTCCCGTTCCTCTATGATGCCCACTGATGACACTTCCGCATCTGAGGGCAACGAGCTCGTGCAGCATGATATTCTCATTTCAGCCACGCCGCCTGCAGTTTCTTCCTTGCAGAAAAATCTTTCCCAGTGTACTTCTTTAAAATGCTGCAAAAGAGTGGGACAGAAGATTTCGGTTTAGCGTTAACTTTAAACGGGCATAGATACAGGCATGTGGGCATTTTTAGAGACAGTGTTTCACTGGTCTAGGGTAAAGGGTGAAGCGCCTGGGTTCCCGTGCTTCACTACTGTATGGCCTCAAGATGATGTTTGTAGGCACAGCGGCAAATCCATCGGTGGCCATTCTCTCATATTGTCATTGCGATGGGAAGATTCCTTATTCGCCAGGAAATGTTTTACCGTGGAAGACGGGTCACCACAGAGCTGTCTCTTTTGTGTTGAGACAAACTTTGCTGAATTTACCTGCCAGCAGTTGCGTGTCCTCCCTTTCTTTTAAGGTCGATGGAGACGCACGAGTGTAAGGAGAACGGTGAATGGTGGCCGTTCATAAGCCAGGATCATCAGAAACCGCAGAGTAAATTTTAGGAACGTAGACGTAGGACAGCGGAGAAAACTTCACTCAGGGACTTCAGTAAACTCTCCTTACAATGCTGAGGCCTGACACGCCTAGTGCCTGGGGGCAAGCCGGCTCCTGCCCTAGGTAGTTTTGTTGAGCGTGCCTCCCTCAGGTGGTGCCTTTTCTCTCCCAGCAATATTGCTCCGTGAAATTCTGCCGATGATGAAAACTGTTTGCCATGGCTTTGTCCTTTCACCTCATTGGCCTCATCTTTGAAGTACAAATGCTTTTCTACACGGGTGCTGCCTCCCTGAGCTTTCCTTTGTCTTGGCTCAATCGATGCAGGTTCCTGTGCTGAATAAGCCATGGACCAGCACAGGTGGGTGCTTGTCAGTATACCGGGCACACGCAGCAATTTCGTTTGTCAAGACCCACCTGGCTTGATCCATGTTCTTTATTCCAGTGAAAACGATTTTTATCCAAATTCTAGAGGAGCACCAGTGTGCCTCTGGGAGCTACACCCGGGCCTGCTGAACAGAGGCTCCGGAGTTTTCATTTTCTGACTAAAATTCAACACGGAATTTCATGGATCTAAGGAAACCGTGAATTGTGGACGTACCAGATTCTCACATCTTCATTGTCTAATGGAAGCTGAGTTTCCCAGTCTGATCCGGCTGCCACTTCATTTCTGGCAATGACCATTCAATTGTGGACGTTCAGCCTTCTTCGGAATTCTCTTATACCGGCATGTTCCCGTGCCACATTAAGACCACTCGGTGGAGGTTTATGTGACTCAGGACAACTCTTTATTTCAGGCGTCTAGAACAAAGATAATTCACAGAGGTTGATTATCTCTTATCAAAGTCCCGTTTCTCTATGATGCCCACTGATGACACTTCTGCATCTGAGGGCAAAGAGCTCGTGCAGCATGATATTCTCATTTCAGCCACGCCGCCTGCAGTTTCTTCCTTGCAGAAAAATCTTTCCCAGTGTACTTCTTTAAAATGCTGCAAAAGAGTGGGACAGAAGATTTCGGTTTAGCGTTAACTTTAAACGGGCATAGATACAGGCATGTGGGCATTTTTAGAGACAGTGTTTCACTGGTCTAGGGTAAAGGGTGAAGCGCCTGGGTTCCCGTGCTTCACTACTGTATGGCCTCAAGATGATGTTTGTAGGCACAGCGGCAAATCCATCGGTGGCCATTCTCTCATATTGTCATTGCGATGGGAAGATTCCTTATTCGCCAGGAAATGTTTTACCGTGGAAGACGGGTCACCACAGAGCTGTCTCTTTTGTGTTGAGACAAACTTTGCTGAATTTACCTGCCAGCAGTTGCGTGTCCTCCCTTTCTTTTAAGGTCGATGGAGACGCACGAGTGTAAGGAGAACGGTGAATGGTGGCCGTTCGTAAGCCAGGATCATCAGAAACCGCAGAGTAAATTTTAGGAACGTAGACGTAGGACAGCGGAGAAAACTTCACTCAGGGACTTCAGTGAACTCTCCTTACAATGCTGAGGCCTGACACGCCTAGTGCCTGGGGGCAAGCCGGCTCCTGCCCTAGGTAGTTTTGTTGAGCGTGCCTCCCTCAGGTGGTGCCTTTTCTCTCCCAGCAATATTGCTCCGTGAAATTCTGCCGATGATGAAAACTGTTTGCCATGGCTTTGTCCTTTCACCTCATTGGCCTCATCTTTGAAGTACAAATGCTTTTCTACACGGGTGCTGCCTCCCTGAGCTTTCCTTTGTCTTGGCTCAATCGAGGCAGGTTCCTGTGCTGAATAAGCCATGGACCAGCACAGGTGGGTGCTTGTCAGTATACCGGGCACACGCAGCAATTTCGTTTGTCAAGACCCACCTGGCTTGATCCATGTTCTTTATTCCAGTGAAAACGATTTTTATCCAAATTCTAGAGGAGCACCAGTGTGCCTCTGGGAGCTACACCTGGGCCTGCTGAACAGAGGCTCCGGAGTTTTCATTTTCTGACTAAAATTCAACTAGGAATTTCATGGATCTAAGGAAACCGTGAATTGTGGACGTACCAGATTCTCACATCTTCATTGTCTAATGGAAGCTGAAGTTTCCCAGTCTGATCCGGCTGCCACTTCATTTCTGGCAATGACCATTCAATTGTGGACGTTCAGCCTTCTTCGGAATTCTCTTATACCGGCATGTTCCCGCGCCACATTAAGACCACTCGGTGGAGGTTTATGTGACTCAGGACAACTCTTTATTTCAGGCGCTAGAACAAAGGGAATTCACAGAGGTTGATGATCACTTATTAAAGTCCCGTTCCTCTATGATGCCCACTGATGACACTTCCGCATCTGAGGGCAACGAGCTCGTGCAGCATGATATTCTCATTTCAGCCACGCCGCCTGCAGTTTCTTCCTTGCAGAAAAATCTTTCCCAGTGTACTTCTTTAAAATGCTGCAAAAGAGTGGGACAGAAGATTTCGGTTTAGCGTTAACTTTAAACGGGCATAGATACAGGCATGTGGGCATTTTTAGAGACAGTGTTTCACTGGTCTAGGGTAAAGGGTGAAGCGCCTGGGTTCCCGTGCTTCACTACTGTATGGCCTCAAGATGATGTTTGTAGGCACAGCGGCAAATCCATCGGTGGCCATTCTCTCATATTGTCATTGCGATGGGAAGATTCCTTATTCGCCAGGAAATGTTTTACCGTGGAAGACGGGTCACCACAGAGCTGTCTCTTTTGTGTTGAGACAAACTTTGCTGAATTTACCTGCCAGCAGTTGCGTGTCCTCCCTTTCTTTTAAGGTCGATGGAGACGCACGAGTGTAAGGAGAACGGTGAATGGTGGCCGTTCATAAGCCAGGATCATCAGAAACCGCAGAGTAAATTTTAGGAACGTAGACGTAGGACAGCGGAGAAAACTTCACTCAGGGACTTCAGTGAACTCTCCTTACAATGCTGAGGCCTGACACGCCTAGTGCCTGGGGGCAAGCCGGCTCCTGCCCTAGGTAGTTTTGTTGAGCGTGCCTCCCTCAGGTGGTGCCTTTTCTCTCCCAGCAATATTGCTCCGTGAAATTCTGCCGATGATGAAAACTGTTTGCCATGGCTTTGTCCTTTCACCTCATTGGCCTCATCTTTGAAGTACAAATGCTTTTCTACACGGGTGCTGCCTCCCTGAGCTTTCCTTAGTCTTGGCTCAATCGATGCAGGTTCCTGTGCTGAATAAGCCATGGACCATCACAGGTGGGTGCTTGTCAGTATACCGGGCACACGCAGCAATTTCGTTTGTCAAGACCCACCTGGCTTGATCAAGGTTCGTTATTCCAGTGAAAACGATTTTTATCCAAATTCTAGAGGAGCACCAGTGTGCCTCTGGGAGCTACACCCGGGCCTGCTGAACAGAGGCTCCGGAGTTTTCATTTTCTGACTAAAATTCAACAAGGAATTTCATGGATCTAAGGAAACCGTGAATTGTGGACGTACCAGATTCTCACATCTTCATTGTCTAATGGAAGCTGAAGTTTCCCAGTCTGATCCGGCTGCCACTTCATTTCTGGCAAAGACCATTCAATTGTGGACGTCCAGCCTTCTTCGGAATTCTCTTATACCGGCATGTTCCCGCGCCACATTAAGACAACTCGGTGGAGGTTTATGTGACTCAGGACAACTCTTTATTTCAGGCGCTAGAACAAAGGGAATTCACAGAGGTTGATGATCACTTATTAAAGTCCCGTTCCTCTATGATGCCCACTGATGACACTTCCGCATCTGAGGGCAACGAGCTCGTGCAGCATGATATTCTCATTTCAGCCACGCCGCCTGCAGTTTCTTCCTTGCAGAAAAATCTTTTCCAGTGTACTTCTTTAAAATGCTGCAAAAGAGTGGGACAGAAGATTTCGGTTTAGCGTTAACTTTAAACGGGCATAGATACAGGCATGTGGGCATTTTTAGAGACAGTGTTTCACTGGTCTAGGGTAAAGGGTGAAGCGCCTGGGTTCCCGTGCTTCACTACTGTATGGCCTCAAGATGATGTTTGTAGGCACAGCGGCAAAGCCATCGGTGGCCATTCTCTCATATTGTCATTGCGATGGGAAGATTCCTTATTCGCCAGGAAATGTTTTACCGTGGAAGACGGGTCACCACAGAGCTGTCTCTTTTGTGTTGAGACAAACTTTGCTGAATTTACCTGCCAGCAGTTGCGTGTCCTCCCTTTCTTTTAAGGTCGATGGAGACGCACGAGTGTAAGGAGAACGGTGAATGGTGGCCGTTCATAAGCCAGGATCATCAGAAACCGCAGAGTAAATTTTAGGAACGTAGACGTAGGACAGCGGAGAAAACTTCATTCAGGGACTTCAGTGAACTCTCCTTACAATGCTGAGGCCTGACACGCCTAGTGCCTGGGGGCAAGCCGGCTCCTGCCCTAGGTAGTTTTGTTGAGCGTGCCTCCCTCAGGTGGTGCCTTTTCTCTCCCAGCAATATTGCTCCGTGAAATTCTGCCGATGATGAAAACTGTTTGCCATGGCTTTGTCCTTTCACCTCATTGGCCTCATCTTTGAAGTACAAATGCTTTTCTACACGGGTGCTGCCTCCCTGAGCTTTCCTTTGTCTTGGCTCAATCGATGCAGGTTCCTGTGCTGAATAAGCCATGGACCAGCACAGGTGGGTGCTTGTCAGTATACCGGGCACACGCAGCAATTTCGTTTGTCAAGACCCACCTGGCTTGATCCATGTTCTTTATTCCAGTGAAAACGATTTTTATCCAAATTCTAGAGGAGCACCAGTGTGCCTCTGGGAGCTACACCCGGGCCTGCTGAACAGAGGCTCCGGAGTTTTCATTTTCTGACTAAAATTCAACACGGAATTTCATGGATCTAAGGAAACCGTGAATTGTGGACGTACCAGATTCTCACATCTTCATTGTCTAATGGAAGCTGAGTTTCCCAGTCTGATCCGGCTGCCACTTCATTTCTGGCAATGACCATTCAATTGTGGACGTTCAGCCTTCTTCGGAATTCTCTTATACCGGCATGTTCCCGCGCCACATTAAGACCACTCGGTGGAGGTTTATGTGACTCAGGACAACTCTTTATTTCAGGCGCTAGAACAAAGGGAATTCACAGAGGTTGATGATCACTTATCAAAGTCCCGTTCCTCTATGATGCCCACTGATGACACTTCCGCATCTGAGGGCAACGAGCTCGTGCAGCATGATATTCTCATTTCAGCCACGCCGCCTGCAGTTTCTTCCTTGCAGAAAAATCTTTCCCAGTGTACTTCTTTAAAATGCTGCAAAATAGTGGGACAGAAGATTTCGGTTTAGCGTTAACTTTAAACGGGCATAGATACAGGCATGTGGGCATTTTTAGAGACAGTGTTTCACTGGTCTAGGGTAAAGGGTGAAGCGCCTGGGTTCCCGTGCTTCACTACTGTATGGCCTCAAGATGATGTTTGTAGGCACAGCGGCAAATCCATCGGTGGCCATTCTCTCATATTGTCATTGCGATGGGAAGATTCCTTATTCGCCAGGAAATGTTTTACCGTGGAAGACGGGTCACCACAGAGCTGTCTCTTTTGTGTTGAGACAAACTTTGCTGAATTTACCTGCCAGCAGTTGCGTGTCCTCCCTTTCTTTTAAGGTCGATGGAGACGCACGAGTGTAAGGAGAACGGTGAATGGTGGCCGTTCATAAGCCAGGATCATCAGAAACCGCAGAGTAAATTTTAGGAACGTAGACGTAGGACAGCGGAGAAAACTTCATTCAGGGACTTCAGTGAACTCTCCTTACAATGCTGAGGCCTGACACGCCTAGTGCCTGGGGGCAAGCCGGCTCCTGCCCTAGGTAGTTTTGTTGAGCGTGCCTCCCTCAGGTGGTGCCTTTTCTCTCCCAGCAATATTGCTCCGTGAAATTCTGCCGATGATGAAAACTGTTTGCCATGGCTTTGTCCTTTCACCTCATTGGCCTCATCTTTGAAGTACAAATGCTTTTCTACACGGGTGCTGCCTCCCTGAGCTTTCCTTTGTCTTGGCTCAATCGATGCAGGTTCCTGTGCTGAATAAGCCATGGACCAGCACAGGTGGGTGCTTGTCAGTATACCGGGCACACGCAGCAATTTCGTTTGTCAAGACCCACCTGGCTTGATCCATGTTCTTTATTCCAGTGAAAACGATTTTTATCCAAATTCTAGAGGAGCACCAGTGTGCCTCTGGGAGCTACACCCGGGCCTGCTGAACAGAGGCTCCGGAGTTTTCATTTTCTGACTAAAATTCAACACGGAATTTCATGGATCTAAGGAAACCGTGAATTGTGGACGTACCAGATTCTCACATCTTCATTGTCTAATGGAAGCTGAGTTTCCCAGTCTGATCCGGCTGCCACTTCATTTCTGGCAATGACCATTCAATTGTGGACGTTCAGCCTTCTTCGGAATTCTCTTATACCGGCATGTTCCCGCGCCACATTAAGACCACTCGGTGGAGGTTTATGTGACTCAGGACAACTCTTTATTTCAGGCGCTAGAACAAAGGGAATTCACAGAGGTTGATGATCACTTATTAAAGTCCCGTTCCTCTATGATGCCCACTGATGACACTTCCGCATCTGAGGGCAACGAGCTCGTGCAGCATGATATTCTCATTTCAGCCACGCCGCCTGCAGTTTCTTCCTTGCAGAAAAATCTTTCCCAGTGTACTTCTTTAAAATGCTGCAAAAGAGTGGGACAGAAGATTTCGGATTAGCGTTAACTTTAAACGGGCATAGATACAGGCATGTGGGCATTTTTAGAGACAGTGTTTCACTGGTCTAGGGTAAAGGGTGAAGCGCCTGGGTTCCCGTGCTTCACTACTGTATGGCCTCAAGATGATGTTTGTAGGCACAGCGGCAAATCCATCGGTGGCCATTCTCTCATATTGTCATTGCGATGGGAAGATTCCTTATTCGCCAGGAAATGTTTTACCGTGGAAGACGGGTCACCACAGAGCTGTCTCTTTTGTGTTGACACAAACTTTGCTGAATTTACCTGCCAGCAGTTGCGTGTCCTCCCTTTCTTTTAAGGTCGATGGAGACGCACGAGTGTAAGGAGAACGGTGAATGGTGGCCGTTCGTAAGCCAGGATCATCAGAAACCGCAGAGTAAATTTTAGGAACGTAGACGTAGGACAGCGGAGAAAACTTCACTCAGGGACTTCAGTGAACTCTCCTTACAATGCTGAGGCCTGACACGCCTAGTGCCTGGAGGCAAGCCGGCTCCTGCCCTAGGTAGTTTTGTTGAGCGTGCCTCCCTCAGGTGGTGCCTTTTCTCTCCCAGCAATATTGCTCCGTGAAATTCTGCCGATGATGAAAACTGTTTGCCATGGCTTTGTCCTTTCACCTCATTGGCCTCATCTTTGAAGTACAAATGCTTTTCTACACGGGTGCTGCCTCCCTGAGCTTTCCTTTGTCTTGGCTCAATCGAGGCAGGTTCCTGTGCTGAATAAGCCATGGACCAGCACAGGTGGGTGCTTGTCAGTATACCGGGCACACGCAGCAATTTCGTTTGTCAAGACCCACCTGGCTTGATCCATGTTCTTTATTCCAGTGAAAACGATTTTTATCCAAATTCTAGAGGAGCACCAGTGTGCCTCTGGGAGCTACACCTGGGCCTGCTGAACAGAGGCTCCGGAGTTTTCATTTTCTGACTAAAATTCAACTAGGAATTTCATGGATCTAAGGAAACCGTGAATTGTGGACGTACCAGATTCTCACATCTTCATTGTCTAATGGAAGCTGAAGTTTCCCAGTCTGATCCGGCTGCCACTTCATTTCTGGCAATGACCATTCAATTGTGGACGTTCAGCCTTCTTCGGAATTCTCTTATACCGGCATGTTCCCGCGCCACATTAAGACCACTCGGTGGAGGTTTATGTGACTCAGGACAACTCTTTATTTCAGGCGCTAGAACAAAGGGAATTCACAGAGGTTGATGATCACTTATTAAAGTCCCGTTCCTCTATGATGCCCACTGATGACACTTCCGCATCTGAGGGCAACGAGCTCGTGCAGCATGATATTCTCATTTCAGCCACGCCGCCTGCAGTTTCTTCCTTGCAGAAAAATCTTTCCCAGTGTACTTCTTTAAAATGCTGCAAAAGAGTGGGACAGAAGATTTCGGTTTAGCGTTAACTTTAAACGGGCATAGATACAGGCATGTGGGCATTTTTAGAGACAGTGTTTCACTGGTCTAGGGTAAAGGGTGAAGCGCCTGGGTTCCCGTGCTTCACTACTGTATGGCCTCAAGATGATGTTTGTAGGCACAGCGGCAAATCCATCGGTGGCCATTCTCTCATATTGTCATTGCGATGGGAAGATTCCTTATTCGCCAGGAAATGTTTTACCGTGGAAGACGGGTCACCACAGAGCTGTCTCTTTTGTGTTGAGACAAACTTTGCTGAATTTACCTGCCAGCAGTTGCGTGTCCTCCCTTTCTTTTAAGGTCGATGGAGACGCACGAGTGTAAGGAGAACGGTGAATGGTGGCCGTTCATAAGCCAGGATCATCAGAAACCGCAGAGTAAATTTTAGGAACGTAGACGTAGGACAGCGGAGAAAACTTCACTCAGGGACTTCAGTGAACTCTCCTTACAATGCTGAGGCCTGACACGCCTAGTGCCTGGGGGCAAGCCGGCTCCTGCCCTAGGTAGTTTTGTTGAGCGTGCCTCCCTCAGGTGGTGCCTTTTCTCTCCCAGCAATATTGCTCCGTGAAATTCTGCCGATGATGAAAACTGTTTGCCATGGCTTTGTCCTTTCACCTCATTGGCCTCATCTTTGAAGTACAAATGCTTTTCTACACGGGTGCTGCCTCCCTGAGCTTTCCTTAGTCTTGGCTCAATCGATGCAGGTTCCTGTGCTGAATAAGCCATTGACCATCACAGGTGGGTGCTTGTCAGTATACCGGGCACACGCAGCAATTTCGTTTGTCAAGACCCACCTGGCTTGATCAAGGTTCGTTATTCCAGTGAAAACGATTTTTATCCAAATTCTAGAGGAGCACCAGTGTGCCTCTGGGAGCTACACCCGGGCCTGCTGAACAGAGGCTCCGGAGTTTTCATTTTCTGACTAAAATTCAACAAGGAATTTCATGGATCTAAGGAAACCGTGAATTGTGGACGTACCAGATTCTCACATCTTCATTGTCTAATGGAAGCTGAAGTTTCCCAGTCTGATCCGGCTGCCACTTCATTTCTGGCAAAGACCATTCAATTGTGGACGTCCAGCCTTCTTCGGAATTCTCTTATACCGGCATGTTCCCGCGCCACATTAAGACAACTCGGTGGAGGTTTATGTGACTCAGGACAACTCTTTATTTCAGGCGCTAGAACAAAGGGAATTCACAGAGGTTGATGATCACTTATTAAAGTCCCGTTCCTCTATGATGCCCACTGATGACACTTCCGCATCTGAGGGCAACGAGCTCGTGCAGCATGATATTCTCATTTCAGCCACGCCGCCTGCAGTTTCTTCCTTGCAGAAAAATCTTTTCCAGTGTACTTCTTTAAAATGCTGCAAAAGAGTGGGACAGAAGATTTCGGTTTAGCGTTAACTTTAAACGGGCATAGATACAGGCATGTGGGCATTTTTAGAGACAGTGTTTCACTGGTCTAGGGTAAAGGGTGAAGCGCCTGGGTTCCCGTGCTTCACTACTGTATGGCCTCAAGATGATGTTTGTAGGCACAGCGGCAAAGCCATCGGTGGCCATTCTCTCATATTGTCATTGCGATGGGAAGATTCCTTATTCGCCAGGAAATGTTTTACCGTGGAAGACGGGTCACCACAGAGCTGTCTCTTTTGTGTTGAGACAAACTTTGCTGAATTTACCTGCCAGCAGTTGCGTGTCCTCCCTTTCTTTTAAGGTCGATGGAGACGCACGAGTGTAAGGAGAACGGTGAATGGTGGCCGTTCATAAGCCAGGATCATCAGAAACCGCAGAGTAAATTTTAGGAACGTAGACGTAGGACAGCGGAGAAAACTTCATTCAGGGACTTCAGTGAACTCTCCTTACAATGCTGAGGCCTGACACGCCTAGTGCCTGGGGGCAAGCCGGCTCCTGCCCTAGGTAGTTTTGTTGAGCGTGCCTCCCTCAGGTGGTGCCTTTTCTCTCCCAGCAATATTGCTCCGTGAAATTCTGCCGATGATGAAAACTGTTTGCCATGGCTTTGCCCTTTCACCTCATTGGCCTCATCTTTGAAGTACAAATGCTTTTCTACACGGGTGCTGCCTCCCTGAGCTTTCCTTTGTCTTGGCTCAATCGATGCAGGTTCCTG
Source organism: Tenrec ecaudatus (assembly GCF_050624435.1). Classification (NCBI taxonomy): domain Eukaryota; kingdom Metazoa; phylum Chordata; class Mammalia; order Afrosoricida; family Tenrecidae; genus Tenrec; species Tenrec ecaudatus. Next base: position 316,810 of record NW_027459692.1, on the reverse strand, counting down.
TGCTGAATAAGCCATGGACCAGCACAGGTGGGTGCTTGTCAGTATACCGGGCACACGCAGCAATTTCGTTTGTCAAGACCCACCTGGCTTGATCCATGTTCTTTATTCCAGTGAAAACGATTTTTATCCAAATTCTAGAGGAGCACCAGTGTGCCTCTGGGAGCTACACCCGGGCCTGCTGAACAGAGGCTCCGGAGTTTTCATTTTCTGACTAAAATTCAACACGGAATTTCATGGATCTAAGGAAACCGTGAATTGTGGACGTACCAGATTCTCACATCTTCATTGTCTAATGGAAGCTGAGTTTCCCAGTCTGATCCGGCTGCCACTTCATTTCTGGCAATGACCATTCAATTGTGGACGTTCAGCCTTCTTCGGAATTCTCTTATACCGGCATGTTCCCGCGCCACATTAAGACCACTCGGTGGAGGTTTATGTGACTCAGGACAACTCTTTATTTCAGGCGCTAGAACAAAGGGAATTCACAGAGGTTGATGATCACTTATCAAAGTCCCGTTCCTCTATGATGCCCACTGATGACACTTCCGCATCTGAGGGCAACGAGCTCGTGCAGCATGATATTCTCATTTCAGCCACGCCGCCTGCAGTTTCTTCCTTGCAGAAAAATCTTTCCCAGTGTACTTCTTTAAAATGCTGCAAAATAGTGGGACAGAAGATTTCGGTTTAGCGTTAACTTTAAACGGGCATAGATACAGGCATGTGGGCATTTTTAGAGACAGTGTTTCACTGGTCTAGGGTAAAGGGTGAAGCGCCTGGGTTCCCGTGCTTCACTACTGTATGGCCTCAAGATGATGTTTGTAGGCACAGCGGCAAATCCATCGGTGGCCATTCTCTCATATTGTCATTGCGATGGGAAGATTCCTTATTCGCCAGGAAATGTTTTACCGTGGAAGACGGGTCACCACAGAGCTGTCTCTTTTGTGTTGAGACAAACTTTGCTGAATTTACCTGCCAGCAGTTGCGTGTCCTCCCTTTCTTTTAAGGTCGATGGAGACGCACGAGTGTAAGGAGAACGGTGAATGGTGGCCGTTCATAAGCCAGGATCATCAGAAACCGCAGAGTAAATTTTAGGAACGTAGACGTAGGACAGCGGAGAAAACTTCATTCAGGGACTTCAGTGAACTCTCCTTACAATGCTGAGGCCTGACACGCCTAGTGCCTGGGGGCAAGCCGGCTCCTGCCCTAGGTAGTTTTGTTGAGCGTGCCTCCCTCAGGTGGTGCCTTTTCTCTCCCAGCAATATTGCTCCGTGAAATTCTGCCGATGATGAAAACTGTTTGCCATGGCTTTGTCCTTTCACCTCATTGGCCTCATCTTTGAAGTACAAATGCTTTTCTACACGGGTGCTGCCTCCCTGAGCTTTCCTTTGTCTTGGCTCAATCGATGCAGGTTCCTGTGCTGAATAAGCCATGGACCAGCACAGGTGGGTGCTTGTCAGTATACCGGGCACACGCAGCAATTTCGTTTGTCAAGACCCACCTGGCTTGATCCATGTTCTTTATTCCAGTGAAAACGATTTTTATCCAAATTCTAGAGGAGCACCAGTGTGCCTCTGGGAGCTACACCCGGGCCTGCTGAACAGAGGCTCCGGAGTTTTCATTTTCTGACTAAAATTCAACACGGAATTTCATGGATCTAAGGAAACCGTGAATTGTGGACGTACCAGATTCTCACATCTTCATTGTCTAATGGAAGCTGAGTTTCCCAGTCTGATCCGGCTGCCACTTCATTTCTGGCAATGACCATTCAATTGTGGACGTTCAGCCTTCTTCGGAATTCTCTTATACCGGCATGTTCCCGCGCCACATTAAGACCACTCGGTGGAGGTTTATGTGACTCAGGACAACTCTTTATTTCAGGAGCTAGAACAAAGGGAATTCACAGAGGTTGATGATCACTTATTAAAGTCCCGTTCCTCTATGATGCCCACTGATGACACTTCCGCATCTGAGGGCAACGAGCTCGTGCAGCATGATATTCTCATTTCAGCCACGCCGCCTGCAGTTTCTTCCTTGCAGAAAAATCTTTCCCAGTGTACTTCTTTAAAATGCTGCAAAAGAGTGGGACAGAAGATTTCGGTTTAGCGTTAACTTTAAACGGGCATAGATACAGGCATGTGGGCATTTTTAGAGACAGTGTTTCACTGGTCTAGGGTAAAGGGTGAAGCGCCTGGGTTCCCGTGCTTCACTACTGTATGGCCTCAAGATGATGTTTGTAGGCACAGCGGCAAATCCATCGGTGGCCATTCTCTCATATTGTCATTGCGATGGGAAGATTCCTTATTCGCCAGGAAATGTTTTACCGTGGAAGACGGGTCACCACAGAGCTGTCTCTTTTGTGTTGACACAAACTTTGCTGAATTTACCTGCCAGCAGTTGCGTGTCCTCCCTTTCTTTTAAGGTCGATGGAGACGCACGAGTGTAAGGAGAACGGTGAATGGTGGCCGTTCGTAAGCCAGGATCATCAGAAACCGCAGAGTAAATTTTAGGAACGTAGACGTAGGACAGCGGAGAAAACTTCACTCAGGGACTTCAGTGAACTCTCCTTACAATGCTGAGGCCTGACACGCCTAGTGCCTGGAGGCAAGCCGGCTCCTGCCCTAGGTAGTTTTGTTGAGCGTGCCTCCCTCAGGTGGTGCCTTTTCTCTCCCAGCAATATTGCTCCGTGAAATTCTGCCGATGATGAAAACTGTTTGCCATGGCTTTGTCCTTTCACCTCATTGGCCTCATCTTTGAAGTACAAATGCTTTTCTACACGGGTGCTGCCTCCCTGAGCTTTCCTTTGTCTTGGCTCAATCGAGGCAGGTTCCTGTGCTGAATAAGCCATGGACCAGCACAGGTGGGTGCTTGTCAGTATACCGGGCACACGCAGCAATTTCGTTTGTCAAGACCCACCTGGCTTGATCCATGTTCTTTATTCCAGTGAAAACGATTTTTATCCAAATTCTAGAGGAGCACCAGTGTGCCTCTGGGAGCTACACCTGGGCCTGCTGAACAGAGGCTCCGGAGTTTTCATTTTCTGACTAAAATTCAACTAGGAATTTCATGGATCTAAGGAAACCGTGAATTGTGGACGTACCAGATTCTCACATCTTCATTGTCTAATGGAAGCTGAAGTTTCCCAGTCTGATCCGGCTGCCACTTCATTTCTGGCAATGACCATTCAATTGTGGACGTTCAGCCTTCTTCGGAATTCTCTTATACCGGCATGTTCCCGCGCCACATTAAGACCACTCGGTGGAGGTTTATGTGACTCAGGACAACTCTTTATTTCAGGCGCTAGAACAAAGGGAATTCACAGAGGTTGATGATCACTTATCAAAGTCCCGTTCCTCTATGATGCCCACTGATGACACTTCCGCATCTGAGGGCAACGAGCTCGTGCAGCATGATATTCTCATTTCAGCCACGCCGCCTGCAGTTTCTTCCTTGCAGAAAAATCTTTCCCAGTGTACTTCTTTAAAATGCTGCAAAAGAGTGGGACAGAAGATTTCGGTTTAGCGTTAACTTTAAACGGGCATAGATACAGGCATGTGGGCATTTTTAGAGACAGTGTTTCACTGGTCTAGGGTAAAGGGTGAAGCGCCTGGGTTCCCGTGCTTCACTACTGTATGGCCTCAAGATGATGTTTGTAGGCACAGCGGCAAATCCATCGGTGGCCATTCTCTCATATTGTCATTGCGATGGGAAGATTCCTTATTCGCCAGGAAATGTTTTACCGTGGAAGACGGGTCACCACAGAGCTGTCTCTTTTGTGTTGAGACAAACTTTGCTGAATTTACCTGCCAGCAGTTGCGTGTCCTCCCTTTCTTTTAAGGTCGATGGAGACGCACGAGTGTAAGGAGAACGGTGAATGGTGGCCGTTCATAAGCGAGGATCATCAGAAACCGCAGAGTAAATTTTAGGAACGTAGACGTAGGACAGCGGAGAAAACTTCATTCAGGGACTTCAGTGAACTCTCCTTACAATGCTGAGGCCTGACACGCCTAGTGCCTGGGGGCAAGCCGGCTCCTGCCCTAGGTAGTTTTGTTGAGCGTGCCTCCCTCAGGTGGTGCCTTTTCTCTCCCAGCAATATTGCTCCGTGAAATTCTGTCGATGATGAAAACTGTTTGCCATGGCTTTGTCCTTTCACCTCATTGGCCTCATCTTTGAAGTACAAATGCTTTTCTACACGGGTGCTGCCTCCCTGAGCTTTGCTTTGTCTTGGCTCAATCGATGCAGGTTCCTGTGCTGAATAAGCCATGGACCAGTACAGGTGGGTGCTTGTCAGTATACCGGGCACACGCAGCAATTTCGTTTGTCAAGACCCACCTGGCTTGATCCATTAACTTTAAACGGGCATAGAGACAGGCATGTGGGCATTTTTAGAGACAGTGTTTCACTGGTCTAGGGTAAAGGGTGAAGCGCCTGGGTTCCCGTGCTTCACTACTGTATGTCCTCAAGATGATGTTTGTAGGCACAGCGGCAAATCCATCGGTGGCCATTCTCTCATATTGTCATTGCGATGGGAAGATTCCTTATTCGCTAGGAAATGTATTACCGTGGAAGACGGGTCACCACAGAGCTGTCTCTTTTGTGTTGAGACAAAGTGTGCTGATTTTACCTGCCAGCAGTTACGTGTCCTCCCTTTCTTTTAAGGTCGATGGAGACGCACGAGTGTAAGGAGAACGGTGAATGGTGGCCGTTCATAAGCCAGGATCATCAGAAACCGCAGAGTAAACTTTAGGAACGTAGACGTAGGACAGCGGAGAAAACTTCACTCAAGGACTTTAGTGAACTCTCCTTACAATGCTGAGGCCTGACACTTCTAGTGCCTGGGGGCAAGCCGGCTCCTGCCCTAGGTAGTTTTGTTGAGCGTGCCTCCCTCAGGTAGTGCCTTTTCTCTCCCAGCAATATTGCTCCGTGAAATTCTGCCGATGATGAAAACTGTTTGCCATGGCTTTGTCCTTTCAGCTCATTGGCCTCATCTTTGAAGTACAAATGCTTTTCTACACGGGTCCTGCCTCCCTGAGCTTTCCTTTGTCTTGGCTCAATCGATGCAGGTTCCTGTGCTGAATACGCCATGGACTAGCACAGATGGGTGCTTGTCAGTATACCGGGCACACGCAGCAATTTCGTTTGTCAAGACCCACCTGGCTTGATCAAGGTTCTTTATTCCAGTGAAAACGATTTTTATCCAAATTCTAGAGGAGCACCAGTGTGCCTCTGGGAGCTACACCCGGGCCTGCTGAACAGAGGCTCCGGAGTTTTCATTTTCTGACTAAAATTCAACACGGAATTTCATGGATCTAAGGAAACCGTGAATTGTGGGCGTACCAGATTCTCACATCTTCATTGTCTAATGGA